>NC_139257.1:29149982-29749982 GCF_977018435.1 Lepisma saccharinum
TTCCTCTCGGTACTATCGTAATTTCACTTTTGCTATCTCCTACTGGTGCTTCATTTTTTCCGTTCTTTGAGTCAGCATTAAAAAATAGCCTACTTCATCTGGTCTTGGGCACTAGTCAGGTAAGGAGATCCCTAAACTCAACTTGTAGTATTTCACGTGTTCTTCTTCTTCTTCTTTTTTCTGACCCTATCAACTGTTAGTCGATTTTAGTCATCTTTCATAGTTCACTATGCTCTTATTTTTCACAATGAAAAAAAAACATATATATATATATACTGTTTGTTACATCGTCAAATTACATCTTCTTGCATATCCATAAAGAAGCCATATCGTGGGAGGAATGGGATCCGTGAGCAGGGCAGTAAGAGATTTGCGGAATGCAACACCATGGCGACGCAAACTATTATATAATTTATCTCGATTCTGTCGAAATTAGGGCATTGTAAAAAGAGATGTGTGGCGTCTTGATTAACTTCTCCACATGTGCAGGCTTGTTTTGTTGTAATATGTAATCGTGCTAAATGTTCATTAGTGCGACCCTGACCTGTACGTAGACGTATTATAAAAATAATAACTGATCTAGAAAGATTATATGAGTAGTACCAAGGTTTATTTTGTGAATGTTCTGCAAACCATTTATATGCATTGCCCGCGGATTGAAATTGTTCCATACACCACTGTTTCCATTTATATGGAAGTTTATATTTAACTCTTGGGAGAAGATCCATGTATGGAAGTCTCGCAAGTGAGGTAGATTCCGATGATCGGGCGGCTTTGGCATATACGTCCACACGTCAATTTCCCGTATTTACTTGGTGAGCCTTTGCGTAACTAAACTGAACGTTGATATTTCTTCCATTAGCATACTGGGTTTGTTGGATTATAAGGATGATAAATAAAGGATGTTTACAAATCTGAGGATATGAGGAACTCAACGCCATTAATGTATTGCAGGTGGTCTGGTTGGGAAGATACAGAAAAGCCACCCTTTCATCAACCAGCCAACGATCTTTCAGAGATGTGAGTCACATTTCCATTTCCAACGAAAACATTGGGGTTTGTTATTTGAGGATTATCTATTAATGTGAATAAATCTGTGAATGCGTGTGTGTGTGTGTGTGTACTGCAGAAGTGACAAGAAATGTTGAAGGAGAGAAGTAGCATATTGCTCCAACGGTGGGTAGAAGGCAACGATGCATTTACCACTGCAGGCAGGCTTATTTATTGTCAAGTATGCTCAAAACATGTAATACATTTTAATGGCATCTTAAATGAAAATTTGCACGAAATTCAAATTGACCATGTTCAAACAGAGCTTTCATTTTTGGTAACAGAAAACATTTGTTGCCTTCGTATTCCTGGACACTAATTTTTATAAACTTATATTAATATTTGCAGACAATGCTGCTGTATAACCTAGTGAAGGATCATTCTGTTATTTGTGTACAAAAAAAGAAGACAGTAGAAACTAGGGAATGATGGACAGATGATGAAGATATACACTATAAACGTATTTTATTCTTAAATTAGACATAATAAAAATGCAATAACTTTTGTGCGATTATGTCCGTCGATGGATTGCACCTATGCAATCAAACAACATACTGGTGAGGATTGAACTTGATTTTTGGGTGATTTTCACGAAGGTAGTAGTGACTTAAGTGCTAATTTTACTATTAAAATAATTTGAATTAGAAAGATGGCAGCCCTATTGAGACGTATCCGCCAGTGGAGGGGTCTTCCCTACATTCCACCGCGTGACAAGAACCTCCAACTCAAATTTCAAGCTTGCCCGAAACTCCCAACTAAATTCCTAAACCATTCAATCTGTTCTTGTTCGTCTCGCCAGTAGCGCTAGAAGCTATGACTGGAGGGCCACAAGTTAAACTTATGTTCATAAAATGTGATTCCAAATAAATTTAATAAACTTCCCACGGAAACCACCTTTCGTTGTCGAATTTTTGACTTTGGACTAGTCCTCCCATCTTTCCTGACCGCCAACGGTGACCTTTTCTGAATTTGAGATTCACACTTAAGAGAAGCATCAGCATCCTGAGAATTTATAGACACCTTATTTACCCCTACCTTGTTGCTCTTTGGCTTGGGGAAAGGATTCAGCTCCCTTTTCAAATTTACCTCTTTTAAGGATTCGAAATTCTCGATTGCATGGATCGCATCAGAGAATGAAGAAAGGTCAGCCATTACAAAGTGTTCTCTCAATTTGTACGGTAATAATGTACTGAGCTGAGCAATGATTTGTGTCTCCTCTGCATTAGGTTGAATTGATCTAAGTAATTTATAGTTCTTAGAGAAGAATTGCAAGACACTCTCCTCTGAAGAACGAACATAAGGGGAATTCAAGATCTTAGCTAGGCAAGAGCTACGCCATCTCGAACTTTCATAATGGCCAATAAACTCCTCCTTAAAGTGCTTGTATGAAAGAAGGTCAGCCTTTCTTCCATTGTACCATACTTTAGCACTATCTAGTAATAATTTTGGGACATAATTGAGATACTCATTTTCGTCTAAATTGTACAAACTCAAAAGTTCCTCGACCTTTTCTAAGAACTCGGTTGGAGTGACATCTGTGATAATACCATTGAATTTAGGAAACTTCAGTAAGTCTTGCGGTTTAACCTGAACTACATTCCTGGGTGACGAACGACGAACCTCTCGAACACCTGAATTATCCTGATCACCACCCTCTCCTAGGTCTACCTTACCCTTATGCTTCAAAGATTTTCTGTAGCGGGATTTCATGGATCTCCTTTTACTACTAGAAGAAGCCCCTTCCCCTATTTCCACGTTACTACTCGAAGAATCTCTACTTGTTGCCCCCCTCGCTTGGTGAGAGCCAAGTTTGAACATAACATGGTTAACCTCAGCATCCGAATCCTCCGTCGAAGTTGCCTTATCAACCCCACGTTTTCGGGAGATCAAACCCCCTTTCAAAAGATACCTTTCATTTTCCACTGTATCATGATTCGTCCCCAAAGAACGTCTATCTTCTAAACAAGTGATCATGTGATTGAATTTACCCATCGACATATCTAATGATTTGAGGGTAGAAAGTATTTCTGTTGACACCATGTCATCACCCAGATTACTTTTCACCCCACACTGGGTTGCAGCTTCCTGAACAAACAATTGAGATGAAGAAGGTTCGACCCTCTCAGACTTCACGCGATCTACTAGCTTTTCAACCTCTTCCCGCGTTTGAAGCGCCACCGGTACTATTTCCCCTTTACTATCCTGTACTCTAACTCTGAACTTCTCATCTATCTGACCCTTAAAGATCTCAAACTGTTCCATCTGCCCTATTTTCATTTGATCCAAAACTACATGAACACCCTGTAACTCATCATCTAGTCTGCTAGATAATGCATCATATTTTTTCTCTACCGCCTCTGCCCTGGTCATACACTCCACGCGATACTGGGATACGCAACGCCGAAGTTCTTCAGTTTCAGATTTCAGCTTTGAAATATGATCCGCGGTATCTCTTTGCATTTGAGCCAGGTCTGATCTGAGTAGCTCTGTAGTCTTTTCATGACTCGCTTGTAACTCAGACCTGAGCGATTCGTTTGATTTTTCAAAGTTCTCTTGAGTCTCTTTCTTGCTCTGCATAACTAGAGCAAAGAGGGCTTCAAGAGTTACTGGTTCCTTCTCAGTACCCATTTTACTAGTCAAAGAAAATTCTATAAAAAAAATTCAATTTTTTTTTTTTTTTTGTAAAGTTACAACTGTAGCCACTCAGCCACTGAGTCTCATAATCTTATATGAGACGTATCCACCAGTGGAGGGGTCTTCCCTACATTCCACCGCGTGACAAGAACCTCCAACTCAAATTTCAAGCTTGCCCGAAACTCCCAACTAAATTCCTAAACCATTCAATCTGTTCTTGTTCGTCTCGCCAGTAGCGCTAGAAGCTATGACTGGAGGGCCACAAGTTAAACTTATGTTCATAAAATGTGATTCCAAATAAATTTAATAAACTTCCCACGGAAACCACCTTTCGTTGTCGAATAAACGCTCGCTATAGGTAAAGTGGAGCCTAACTTCCACAATAAATCACAAAGTCTTTCATTTATTTATTAACAAACTATACCTTTCCTTTAGGTACACCCTGTACGTTAAGTTAAGCCACACCTGATTAAGTCTTCAAGTTGTTAGTTAACAAATTTCATAACACTATCCGACTTTCTCATTTAACTAAAATGTACCCCCTTTTTAGGCACACCCTATATGCTGAATTAGACCAAACTCAAATAATCCCCTGATTAGTCATACGAATCTCGTGCTTCGAAATTTCATTTCTCAAAGTGACAGGTTATACTAAACTGGTATGCCACCTGGGATCAAAACCACTGACAATTCCCGCGAGAGATGAAACTAGAACTTTACTTAAGGCCTATGCCACCATACTAGATTCCCTTGAAATTACCATGGAACTATCATTCCGATGATTGAGAACACCATTTCAAGGTAGTACTGGTTAACAACGTAACAGTAATGTATGCCCCTAGATATCCTCATAATTCAATTATTACTGACAAATCTCAGGATGAAAAGTGGGAGGTGGGCTTCCCCCCTTCTGGAAAGAAACTGGTATTAGTACACAAAATGCTAATATGTTCTACACACTGAGGTACCCTTTGGGTTAAATTGCAACACCGCGAGTTAACAATAGGAACTTTATTCACCAATTAACATGATAAAGAATTCGTATATTAAGGTTCACAATTATTAATTAATGCTGAACAAAGGCCATATGTTAATAACAACTACTACATTTTTACTCGTGTCGGTATGAAACAATTAAATTGACCCTGCTTAAAACTTTCTAGAAGTACACTGATCTGTGACAGACAACACTTTAATATCAATCAAAGGATGGCGGTGTACCTTTTATTCAATCTTTCCCGACTCTATGCATCTCTTACAGATATGGATGCGTAATAAAAATAATAAACATCAGCCGGAATTCAAAATGAACTTATCATTAGACTTTTGTTTTTAAATGAGACGTTGGTCACATAAACAACGAATTTTACTGAGATTTCAACATCTACTTTGATAAGAGCTAAATCATATGATATCATGCGTCACGTGACCTTGACCTAATTACGCCTTTGCGCTACATACAAGCCAATGCATGTGAAATCAATACTCTTTTACAGTCAATATGAATAGATTACCTATGTTGTTCATAAATGTTTATTATGACTAGTCAACGATATTCTTTCACGTAGCTATTCTTAGAATCCTTTGTTACCGACCACGTTTTGCGGTATTGCGTTAACGCGAATATGTTATGGCCATAACCCGTTGCACACGAATGCTAGCATAATACAGAATGCGATGATTGGTGGTTTTCTCAATTATCCTTACATAAGCATCTGGTAGTCACTTAAATATAAAGAATTTTACGTACTTACATAGTCACTGTGCATATCAACCATCAATTCCTGTAAGCCGAAAAGAAAATTCACTTATCCTTCGTAAAAGCGTCCATCGGCTTCATATTATCATCAAATCGGCAAACATCATCTTTCGTGCTCCAATCTTTCTATTTAGATCAACTCGTACGTTTATGATTGAGCGGATATCCCTCGATTTCCATCATAATGTCCAATTTGCTCGACCATTTTTTCTCCTCTTTCCACCAGAATCCTTTCGTTCCGTCCTTTTTTTTTCCGGGTTTTCCAAACACTCCGATCCTGCCGTACTCTCCACCTCAGATCATATGCACATTCATTCTTCCCAAGATGAATGCATAATTCCCAGATGATTTCGTATTAATAGTACAATTTGAAAAATGTCATTACTTAATTAAAGTATAATTCACAGCAGTATTTTTATAACAAGCGAATAAAAAAAATAAGAAAGAAGACTATTTCTTTACAAAGTGTCAACCGAGGACATCTATTGAGTACCAGTGGTATTACAAAGAACTTCAAATGTATTGCCGCCTAGTGCTGCCATCTCACGTGCAAACAATAAATTAGGTAACTTGTTACGCTAAATAAGCCATTTGAGGTTGGCAGTCCTGAATCAAATATCTTACAAATACTCACTTGAGTAAATGGCAAATTAATTCACAGCAGAATGTCGCTTATGACAAAGTTTGTCATAATTGGAGATAAAAAATAATGATTTTCACTCTTTTTGAGCATATAATATATATAAAATCCTATAGTCTCATTTTGTAGAGCAGAACGCGAGCTATAAAATGGTATAATATAATCATTGCAGCCCAAATAGTTACCAAGATAATGTAGCAAAACCCACGATTCAAAACACAAACTTCAACAAAACCTATTCGGCAGAACCACAGTTCTCTACGCGGTCCGCGCGCGTTATATAACCATAGTTCTCTCTGCGGTCCGCGCGAATTATATACAGAAGGCGCAGAAAAAGAGAGGATTGAATAAAGGCATTTTATCAGCACCATTTTGAAAACATTTTCAGAAGCTTTTTTTTTCCTTTCCCTACCATAATTATGCACCTTAAAATCCTTTCCCTACTTACTACTAACTTCGTTGACCCTGTACGTATCTCAGTCAAACGGGATGATAACAATCTTTAAAAAATGAAGAAAAAACTGTTCTACTGGCACCAAAACTGAGTGTTCATGGTAAACTGGAAAATAACTCTCCAAAGCAGAGAAGCATCCAGCTTCTAAATTCTCCAGGGCCTTCGTCTCTCCAGTTTTATTATTCCAGACGTGACGTCACGCTCTGGTGCTGGAATTTAATTTTCGAAAAAATGCCCTCTGGTAACTTCCGAAATGCGGCGTTGGGAATTTTTTTGTCGCCCTTTTTTTCATATGTATATTTATGGAATGCGAGTGTGTGTGTGTCTGTGCGTGCGTGTGTGTCTAGCCACTCTACGAGAAATTTCTCGTCTCTACCTTGAAAAATAATCCATTACCTGAGAACGTGGTTCGACCAACAAGTTGTTCATACGGAGGAAACGGCGAGTATAAACTTTTACGGAGTATAGTGGAGTATGTGTTTTGGTAAATCTTGTATCACTTTGATTCGTCGCTTTTTTGAGTTAACCGCAACTATCACGATGAACGATGAATTGTTTACAGAGATGCAATAGCGAGTCCAAACAATATTCATGAAGGAAGCACAGTGGTGGATGAAGGGCACAAAAGGCACTGTTTTTTAGAAATTATTCAATAAAGAAGAGTGTACAGGATTCTTGTTGGGAAACCTGATGGTAAGAGACCTGGAGGAAAGCCAAGATAACGTTGAGATGGACCTAAAATAAATCGGTAAGGATGGGAAAGATTGGATTGATCTTGCCCAGGATAATGACACATGGAATGCTTGTGTTGCTGAAGCGATAAACCTTATGATTTAGTATTAACTTACCTTTTACACAAACACACACATATTAACAGTTTTGTAATCATGGTACTTTACTTCCACTAATTGCTTGATCTGTATTAATAACGCTTGTAAACTTTAAAATGTACACACATCTCATTAATAACTATTCGATTCATTATACTTCATTTTGGATTAAAAGCTCAACTTGCACTATGCATTTCGTCACACAACACTAATACCACACACGAACCAGAAGAAAAGAAACCGACACTACATTACGGTAGCCGCACCGGCCCCGAACTGAGAAACAAGGATATTGATTTTAACCGTCAATATCCCTCCACTTAGCTTTCAATTGTTGTTATTCAAAATGTTTTTATTCGTTTCTTCGAGCAACAATTGCTTCTATTCGAGCATTGTTACGTGACGTCTGAAAATAGGGTCATGATGTAAATAGTTATTTAAAAAGCAAAACTCCTGAAATAAGTAGGTCAAAGGACTTGACATCTTGTTTTATTTTGCTATTTTCACAATATTAATGAATTTTAATAGTCTTTGTCACCCCCCCCCCCCAATCCGTACCCCATGAAATGAACTTCGAACAACACGTTGAAAAGCACAATTGAAGGAAGTGACGTCAGAATAAATCATATTTCTTATTGTATTCAATGTTATCATTCAAGAATTCTTATTTAGGTGCAGTTCTAAATAAAGTGTGGAGCAAAGCACGTGCTATCGAAATCAATTATAAAAAAAGAATTGAGGCAGAGAATGCTATTTATTTTTGTTCCACGGTAAAGAGAACGAGTAAGCACGCGGTTGGAGAAAAGGAAAGATGAACGATACAGCAATCTTGCTGGTATTTATTTAATCGCGATTACACATTAAGAACATTGTAGTTTCTACTCCATTGATATAATAAAAATGCGAGAGACTACAGATATTTCTCTGCTGTTGCGTTTAAATTACGTCATATTAACAAGATGAAAGGTAAAAGGGAAATAATATTTAGTTTATTTTTGTGATTCAGTCTATTTTCATGTGGCTTAGATTGCATTTATAATACTAAGAAAGTACATCGAATTTCTTTTGAATCTCTAGTATACACTTCTGTATTTCTTTATCTTAGCATACAGACTGCCATCTATTGGTAAGAAATTAAATTAGATCGTGTACGAGTGCAATTTCGATGTCCTTCAATCATCGATTTTGTCGGGCCTCGAATACACTCACAAGGGAGGTTATCTAAGTGTCCCCCTACGATTTCCATGAAACTTGGCAGGTGTATATAGGGGCCCAAAGGAAGAAATACGTGTTTTTTTTTGTTTCGGCTAAAAAAAATGGTTTTAGGGGGCAACCCCCATCAAATGTCAAGATGAAGACAAATTGACGCAGGGATCTGACACCTGTGTCCCCCTCCGATTTCCATGAAATTTGGCAGGTGTATAGAGGGGCTCAAGGGAAGAAGTACATGTTTTGTGTTTCAGCTGAAAAACGGTTTTAGAGGGCAACCCCCCCCCCCCACTTCAATTTGTCCTCATTTTGACATTTGAGGGTGTTTTGCCCCCTAAAACCGTTTTTAGCCGAAACAAAAACACGTATGTCTTCCTTTGGGCCCCTCTATACACCTGCCAAGTTTCATGAAAATCTGAGGGGGACACAGGGGTCAAATGCCCACTTCCATTTGTCCTCATTTTGACATTTGAGGGTGTTTTGCCCCCTAAAACAGTTTTTTTAGTTGAAACAAAAAAACACGTATTTCTTCCTTTGGGTCCCATTATACACCTGCCAAGTTTCATGGAAATCGGAGGGGGACACAGGGGTCAGATCCCCACTTCAATTTGTTCTCATCTTAACATTTGAGGGGGATTGCCCCCTAGAACAGTTTGTTTTAGCCGAAACAAAAAAACACGTATTTCTTCCTTTGGGCCCCTCTATACACCTGCCAAGTTTCATGGAAATCGTAGGGGGACACTTAGATAACCTCCGTTGTCAGAACAATTGATTCATTGATTGATTAAGTTTGTTTTACTTCGCTTTTCTGCCACTGTTGGCTAACCGCGAAGATGAGGATGAGTGATGATATGATGATATTGATGAATCGAATCCCGGAACCCCTGGCGTCGTAGCGCGTTACGCTAAACACTCCGACACGGCGGGCGGCTACACTACGGACGAAATCAAGTTATCTGCGCAAGTAGTGAGTAGAGGAGGCTCAACCAAAGAACGCGTGAGGGCATGTCAGTACATGGAGGGGAAAACGCGGCTGCTGTTACCAGCCGTTTACAGCAATGCGTACTGCTCTGCTCTCCCACTCCTCTTCTCCGCCGTTATGCGAGGCATTGCTCCACAGTCTCCCGATACAGAGTGTAGTGGCTCGGATCCAAGCCATAAGTCTAGTCCCAATTAGCATATCTGGGCATAAAGTAGATGTGGCAACATCTCAGATTGTGATATCTGATGGCATTTCCAGCTGGCGGCTGGGAAACATCGAATCAGCGATCAGTTGAATTCTCTTCGACTGACATCGAGCATTTTCGTCTCACAAGGCACCGAAAGTTCCTGGCGGGAAGAAACAAATGAGCGTCGGATACACAGCATGTTGCCAAATGTACTGTAAAGCTGGCGAAAGAGAGAGAGTTAGTCAGCGCCTTTACCATGGGCGTCCGGAAGGGGAAGCAAGGGGGGCCGTAGCCCCCACCCCTGGAAAATGAAAGTCAAACCAAAAATTATGTATTTCACACATATAATTTCAATTTAGCCACAATAATATGTAATTATTGCATGAACATCATAAATTCAAATTTAAGCAATGTTTTTTAGGGAAAAACACTATTTTTGGAGAAAATGTGCCTTGTTTGCCCCCTGGAAAAAAATACCTTCCTTGCCCCTCCCTGGAAAAAATCCTGCGGACGTCCATGGTCGATACTTCATAAAAGTTGCACAATTGTACACAAAGCACGGAAAAATAGTACACAAATCACCCAAACACTGCACAAACAAGGTAATATAAACAACAAACAAAAACACACATATGCTTGGCAACGTTGTAATGGGAGAGCGATGTTACCTCTACATCTTTAACTTCACAACTATGGTGGCACGACAAGCAAAATAACCTGCGCAGACCCGCGACTCCAGTGCACCGTACACCCGCGTGGAGGGGAGGGGCATGCTTCCTTATGGCAGGAGTTGGACACAAGAAGGTGTAGCTCCGCAGAGACTTTTCGCGGAAGGATCTTTTGTTTGTGGTTGCTCTATAAGTTTGTTGACACTCATCGAGCCATATACCCCCAAAGACGATTGGTGGACAGATAGAGCTATGTAGCAAAAATTAGGTCATCCGCCAATTGGGCCTGAGATCAGTATATACCATCCTCCTAATTTCGTGAAACCGACTGTAGCATCCAGATCGGTTAGTTTTGGCTCTCAGTACTTCCCTTAAGATGAAACTCCCCTAAGACAGCCTGGCCACCACTTCAATTAATTTACGAGAGATCGCCCCAGGCTGCGCAACAAGTGGGGCCAATTCGATCTTAATTTAGCGAGAAGGGGCCAGCGTGTACTCTTGGGAAATTCTTGGCCAAGTTTCACGACCCAAGTGGAAAAGAACAGCTCCTGTAATGTGCAGGGAACGTTGAATGTTCGTGAGAAGCTGGGGAGTAGTGGGGAAAAGTTGAGGAAGTTATATCAGAGATTAAGAATGGAAAATTACGTAGTGGGTTACAAGAATAACAGCCTATCTCCGTATATAAGGCCTCATGGGTCCCGGGCGCGTGTTTACAAACCCTAAAGTGCTGCAGAACCAGAGGTATATAAAGCTTTCTTATTGGCTGTGGCACCGGAAGTGTTTGCGTTCCTTGTCCGTCATTCCTTGTTTTACTGTTTACAGGGTAAGTATGGAAAGATCAGACTCGTGATTATTTAGGAATAACATTTGTAATCAAATACTCGAAATTATGCTAAGAAATATATATTTGAATGAAAAAACTGTTAATATTTTAAAAATATTTTTGATGTAATAAAAATCAATCAATATGAGGCCACCGAAAATAATAATTTTGATACCTCTAAAAACACTTGTAAAATAATTATATGAAGTGATTACTGCATTAAAGGAGAAATTTCATATCTTGGAATATACTAAATAATCCCATTTCTGTATAATCAACTATGGACGTGATATATAAAATATAAAATAAATGTAAAGGTGCTTAAGTTGTTACAATGTTTGCACTGATGTGACTTTAAATAACTTCATTAACTTCAATAGTTCTGATTTTCTCTCTTTCAAAGCATTAATTTAAAATTGTGCTTAAAAATTAACTTTAGATTGAAGGAGTTTCTTATCTTGTTGGGATGGACATCTGAAATCTACACTGTCAGTTTCAACCCTGCCATCTAGCGTTAACTTGAAGGAACACTGCATTAACTTCCGGAATGACAGCCAATCAGAAGCCACATATCGCTGGAGCTTCTGCAGCACTATAAGGTTTGTAAATACGCGTCCCGGGCATGGGTAAATAACCGTGGCGCAACAGCCCTTGAGGGCCAGGTCCTGACTCTCACTCCCACTTGGCGAGGTGAGAGATCATCTGACCAGTTACGGGATGACGTGTGGTCAGCACGATGAACCCCCAGTCGCTGTTGTAGGTTTCCATGACCGGGTACTCATTCGTAGCTCCCCAACTTCCTCACGATGGTGGGTGGTCCCATACACAGGCCGAAACCTCAGGATAAAAGTTGTTACTCTTCCCCCAGGAGACTTGCACCTACGCGCGTCCCTTAGCCGGAGCCCTAAGACTGCATGGTGCTTGATACTTGGGCATGAGTGTTCTTGTAATTGTCCCTTCATCAATTTTGTCATATCATCACTCATCGAGTAGCCAAAAGTAGCAGAAAAGCGAAGTAAAAAAATCCTTCCTTTGTGAATACATCCAAATGTCAAAAATTCTGTCACCTAAACTGCATTTTTCAGACTAAGGCCCGCTTTAGACGAAAGTATCTTCCTTTGCACTTTCCTTAACATTTATGCCATGACCAAAAAGCTACCGTGTAAGTGAGAAATGTTATGGCATATTTCATGGCATTGCTCAAGGATAGGCTCGGTCCGAATCATTTTTCGTAGCGTAACCAATCAGAAGCGACCTCTAGGCCACGAGTGCAGTTGTAATGGCGGTCGTGTGAGATCTAAACGACGTATCACTTGACACTCTTAAACGACTATAACTATTCAACCGAGAGGAATATCGCTTCGTATTAAATCATAGCTTGAGAACTGATTGTCGTCAAGAGATGATTTTATTTTTTTTGTCTTGTGTTGTAGTTGTGCTGTCTAGTATGTTTGTATATCCTAGTAGTTGTGCTGTCTAGTATGTTTGTTTTGTCTTGTGTAGTAGTTGTGCTGTCTAATTTGTTTGTGTTTGTCTTGTGTAGTAGTTGTGGTGTGTAGTTTGTTTATGTTTATATTGTGTAGTAGTTGTGGTGTGTTTGTGTTTATATTGTGTTATAGTTGTGATGTGTTTGTGTGTGTCTTGTGTAGTAGTTGTGCTGTCTAATGTGTTTGTGTTCGTCTTGTGTAGTAATTGTGCTGTTTAATGTGTTTATGTTTTCTTGTGTAGTAGTTCCTCCATTCATATTGGGGGTTAGGCGTAGAGCTGACAACTCTGCACTGTAAAAAGCCATGTCAAGAACCAGCAATATAAGCCCATGGATATTCCCAAGGTAAAATATTCCGGAGATAAAATAGTCCCCCGTTCGGATCTCCGGGTGGGGACTACTTTGGGAGGTCCCTGGACTAAGGATAAGATCTACGTTAGGAATAAGGATATTAAATTAGGCACCTGGAATGTTCTGAGCCTTTACCGGCCTGGAGCACTTCAGTGTACTGTTAATGAGATAGTTAAGTATAAATTAGATGTAGTAGCTGTCCAGGAAGTTAGGTGGCCAGGAGAAGGGAATTGTAAAACTAAAAATTATACTTTTTTCTATGGTGGTACTGAAAATCATAATTTTGGAACAGGCTTTTTTATAAATAATAGAATTATCTCGGCTCTTAAAACAGTAGAATTTATTAATGATAGGATATCATATGCAGTTTTACAGGGTAGGTGGTGTAAAATTATTTTAATAAACATACATGCACCAACGGAAGATAAAGATGATAATACTAAAGATGATTTTATACAGAGTTAGAACAGGTCTTTGATAAATTTTCTCAGTATGATATGAAAATTCTGTTAGGTGACTGTAATGCACAGATTGGCAAAGAAGAGACATTTAAACCCACGATTGGTAAAGAAAGTCTTCATGAATTAAGTAATGATAATGGTATAAGATTGATTACTTTTGCAACCTCAAAGAATTTAATTGTGAAAAGTACCACTTTTAAACATAAAGATATCCATGAATATACCTGGTCTTCTCCAGATGGTAAAACTCATAATCAGATAGATCATATTCTCATTGATAAGAGAAGGCATACTAGTATAATTGACGTTCGTACACATAGAGGTGCTGACTGTGCCAGTGACCATTATTTAGTATTTGCTAAATTAAGAGAAAGACTCTCAGTGATAAATCATAAGCAACGAAATCTAAAAGTTCTAAAATTTGATACAGGAAAGTTTAATGATGAAAGAATTAAGAAAGATTACCAAATTAAACTGTCAAATAGATTTGATGTTTTGCAGGATTTAAATGATGATGAAAATATAAATGAAACAGACGTAAATAAGAATTGGGAGCACATATGTAATGCAATAGAATCAGCAGCTAAAGAAAGTATAGGATACCATAAACCGAGAAAAAGTAAGCCATGGTTTGATAATGAATGTCATAATCTAATAGAAATAAGAAATCAGGCTAGACTTAGGTGGTTAAATAACTCTGATGATACAAATCTAAGCAATTATAATAGAATAAAGCGAGAAGTTAACCGCACGTTTAGAAGTAAAAAAAGAGATTACTTGAAAAGCAAAATTAACGAAATTGAAACAAACAGCAAAAATAAAAATATCAGAGATTTATATAAAGGTGTAAATGAGTTTAGAAAGGGGTGGCAACCTAAAGTAAACTTGATAAAAGATAAAGACGGTGATTTTCTATCTGACCCAAGCGATATTCTAAATAGATGGAAGAACTACTTTAATGACCTTTTAAATGTCCATATAGGAGATAAATCACAAGTAAATGAAGTACACACAGCAGAACCTTTAGTTCCAGAACCTAACTTGACTGAAGTTAAAGATGCTATTAAAAGGCTAAAGAATAACAAAGCACCTGGCATTGATTTAATACCAGCTGAGTTAATTAAATATGGTGGAAATTCATTAATATGTCAAATTCATAAATTAATGTGTTTAATATGGAATAAAGAAGAAATCCCTCAACAGTGGAAAGAATCCATAATTGTTCCTGTGTTTAAAAAAGGTGAAAAAATGAACTGCAATAATTACCGTGGAATTTCTCTACTCTCAACAACATATAAAATATTATCTAACATTCTTTTAACAAGACTAACCCCATATGCTAATGAAATTATAGGTGATTATCAATGTGGATTTAAACGTAACAGATCAACTACAGATCAAATTTTTCACATCAGACAGACACTTGAAAAAAGTGGGAATATAATCAAAATGTCCATCAGCTATTCATTGATTTCAAAAAAGCATATGATTCGGTCAAAAGAGATAATATATTAGTAGAGTTTGGAATACCTAAGAAGCTGGTTAGTATGATAAAAATATGCACCAGTGAAACAGAAAGTAAAATTCGTGTGGGTATTAATATGTGAGACAAATTTACAATTCATGATGGGTTAAAACAAGGAGATGCATTATCTCCATTGCTCTTTAATTTTGCCTTAGAATATGCTGTTAGGAAGGTAAAAGAAAGTAACGAAGGACTAAAATTAAACGGTGTGACTCAGTTGTTAGCATATGCAGATGATGTAGACTTACTGGGGGATGATGTGAATACAATTAAGAATAATGCTAAAATATTTTTCAAAACTGCTAAAGAGATAGGTTTGGTTTGAACCAGTTTCCAAATTCAAATACTTAGGAGTAATATTAACAAATGAAAATTATATTAGAGAGGAAATAAAAAGTAGGCTTAATTCAGGAAATGCATGTTACTTCTCTCTTCATAAACTTTTGTCTTCTCGTTTAATATCTAAGAAACTAAAAGTTAAAATATACAAAACAGTAATTTTGCCTGTAGTATTATATGGATGTGAAACTTGGTCCCTTACATTGAAAGAGGAACATAAATTGAGAGTATTTGAAAATAAGATCCTTAGGAAAATCTTTGGACCTAAAAGGGATGAGGAGACAGGTGAGTGGAGAAGGTTACATAATTTAGAACTACATAATTCGTACTCATGTCCAGATATTATTAGAATAATTAAATCAAGAAGACTTAGGTGGGCAGGCCATGTGGCACGAATGGGATAGGAAAGAGGAGTTTACAGGATTCTTGTTGGGAAACCTGATGGTAAGAGACCTGTAGGAAGGCCAAGACGAAGATGGAGGGACAACGTTGAGATGGACCTAAGGGAAATCGGTAGGAATGGAAAAGAGTATATAGATATTGCTCAAGATAGGGAAAGATGGAAGGCCTGTGTTGCTGCAGCCATGAACCTTCGGGTTTAAGAAGGCTAGAGAGTTAGTTAGTTAGTTATTAAATGGTTTTAGGTAGAGAAGAATGGCGCTGATTAAATACATACTTTACAATATTTACTGTACACGTATGGAAGAATATTTTAGCTTTTGCAATTGTAAACATCGTGCACGCATCATTGACGGTGTAACTCGACGTGCCTTTCGTGCTGTATGTATTGTACATTGTAATTGAAACAGCTAACCGAAATGTTCCATAAAATACTTTCGTGTAAAGTAATATCTGTTATAAGATTTTGGGAAGCATTTGCGTATCATTTATGCTAGCAAAAATGTTAAAGGAAATGCATTTGCCTAAGCCGGCGTAACTGGACTCTGGCGTCTGTACACACACAGACAGTATAATCCTCTGTGGGGAATGTATTGTCTGCTGTCTGTGGTAGTGATTGTCCATTCGTCAATTTCATCCAATCACCATTCATCCTTCTTGCAACTGGCCAAAAGTGGCAGAAAAGGGATGTAAAAACAGCTAAATAAATAAATAAATCAATCAACATTCCAAGATGCCGTGAAAGTATAGAAGAGAGTGTGGAAACAACACGTTCACAATATCGGTCATTTTATGGTGATGTGATGAGCATCACGCACCGGCTGGCTTTTTCCCAAGAGTTGCCTCCCAGGTGAACCCCAGGTACGTGTTATAGCCTGTGTAAGATTTTGGTTTCTCTTTCTCCGAATGAAAGAAAGGTATGGTTAAGGTAAAACCAATAGATAGCACTGATCACATGTTACGTCATTCAGTTTGCCGGTTGGATGTAAGAATCCTGAACCGAAACACTCCACTTCCAGCTGGCACACGTTCAAAATCACAATCCAACAGGGCACTCGACGTGACGGGGGAGGTCAACAGGGGGCTTAGACGAACGTAGTGATGATGGTTTAATTTCATTTCTTTCGTAGAGAATTAGTTTAATAGTATTTTATTTAATTTTGTAGAGTTGTTCGTAGTATTATATTAGTTTGCTTGTTGATCTTTACCGAGTGATCGTCATTACAGACAAGTAGGAAAAGGGGGAAATTTAAGGAAGAAATATTCTCTTAGGTAATTAGGTGAACATGGATGAATAATGATACCAATTAAATAGTCAGCGAAAGGAGAGAAAGTCAATTATTAGTTAAGGATAACTATTGAAAATTATTTTGATATATATATTAATGTTATCGTTGAAGTCATAACTGTTAATGACAGTTTATATATATATATAATATTATTGTTCTAATACTAAATTTAAGTTTTGTTAAATAAACTGTCATACAATCCTATCCAGTGAACTTTATATTCTAGTAATTAAACTACTTGATGTATGGTGTACCTATGGGGGTCCAGTATGTAGGTTCATAGCTATCTTTCATCGGTCAATCGGAAGCGTATATTTAATCCCAATTAAAAACAAATTATCTTAAATCCGAACCAGAGCAAGAAAGAAAGGGCTATAGTGTCATGCAGCGACATTGTTGGGGAAGAATCCCGAATGAAAGGACTCACCCCGTGGTTATGTATTGTCGCAAACTGCATATGACTATACCGCGTTTGGTAGAACCTGTCCCGCTTCCCGCGCTAGGGAGCGCTCAACAGTTTCGGTGCCAATGAGAAACGAGGAAAAAATCGTCTGCTGGGCAGCGAGGAGCGAATGAAAGCCAGAAGAGAGGCGCTTACGTAGACGCTGTTGCGACGTTGCGTATTTTAATTGGCTGCCTGGCTTTGACTTTCCCCAGCACCGAGAAGCAACTAGCGCGGGAACAGGGACAGGTTGTAACAAACGCGGTATAGCTCTTATACTCTAATATTTAAATTTTCTATATTGGGAAAAGATTATTTGATCACCCTATACATGGCAACATTTTTAGCACAGATAAACCATTAGTGATGATCATATTCCCCCTTTAAGGATTTTTTCGGCACGCCACTGACCCCGCTCTATTCGAGGGCGGATCAAGACAAAATTTTCAACCGGGCGAGGTGGATTTTTTGGCTCTTTCCACCTCCCCAGTAAAAACCTTCACCGTGTTTTATATATTTACGGATTTACTTACGAAAAGTAATTGCCTCGTTTTTATGAATGCTTTAAGTGTTGCTGTGAAATAGCACTTTGTTGTACTTAGCCTATGTATTTATTTAATAGCTGCATAATACTGTTCAAATAACAGTAACCTCTTAACTTAAATGGGTCGGGTACACTATTCTACACCCTCGAATTTTCATTTTTTTTCTTTATGAAGATTATGTGATCCTAATTGTGAATTTAAAAAATGGAGCGCGGAAACAAGTATTTAAGACTGTACAGCCGTTTAAAGTTGATAATTTGTCGTTTGAAATTGTGGAGTCCAAATTTCCCACCGATTCCGGGCTCCGCGCCTGGTGAAATTGACTTACCGCCCCCTACCTCTACCGCGGCCCCGCCTTTATCTATGGAGTCCCTTTTAAATCCATGTTATAAATTGGCCGGAGTCACCTGCCCCCAACGCTATTTCTCACTGTTTTCCGCATTGACACATGAAGATACAAAAAATGAAGGCTAAAATTTAACCTAAGAAGGTAACTTTCCTCTTTTTACCAAGGCCAGGCACTGAATTGCGGGTCGAAGTTAAATTTATAAGTCCAAAAATGAAGTAAATCCTACGTTGAAAGTCCTTGTTGTCCTTTTCCACAGAGTACCACCCTCCACTCCCTTCCCATCATGAAAATAAGAAGTCGCAAATTATCCCATCCCACAAGTCATTTAGAAGAAACAACCCTCCCCTTCACGGCCTGCAGTTGCCAAAATGAAATAATTAATTCCAATTTCTGAAGTCGCATAAATGAAATCCAATGTCTGAAATGTCGAACCCGCCAATATATCACACAAATAACATATCACAATCGCAAATGTTCCCATTGCACAAGTCAATCATAAGAAAAAAAAGAAAAAAATCAGACGTGCGCCTGTGACATGAATCCATCATCCGTCATCATAGAAGTTCTGAAAAACCTTTTTGACGTTACGCAAGGAATTTTACTTTTATGAAAAACGTAAGTCTCGTAGCACTTAGATCTAAATAATTAACTTCCGCGCTATTTGCAAACACTGTTTGTTATGAGGAACTAAATATTTTCACGAAAATATTTGAAATGTGCCTGAAATCGTGGGTGTAGAAAGGGGTACCGGAGACGCTTAAATTGCTAAATAATTTTGCAATGATGTTATGCAGCATTAACTTCCACTAATTCTTGTCTACAAAAATCCAATTCTTTTTAAAACAAATAGCCACGCTTATACTATACGGCTTTGACACTACTTGAAGGGGCATACTCCAGTACGGCGCCCCCGAGGGCAGCGCCCCGGGCGGTCCGCCCTGCCTCTATTCGTACCTAAGAGAAGGTCAGTAATCTGTCAATGCTTTTAGTGAAGAACGTATCCATAAGTATAGGATAAGTGCAGCGGGGCGGGGTTGGTGGGGGATATAGCCCCCATTTGGCCCAGCATTCCTTGAAAGAACAACGTCAAAGGCTTACTACTACTGCAAAATATATATGTAAGTCCTCTCTTTTCAAAATCCTGGGCACGCCACTGAATAAGTGGGCATAATACCTGAACAAGAAATATCTTTCTTTAAGTGTCCGTTAAACAGAACAGGGGAGAGTTCTGGGAAACAGAGCACAACATTTACTTTACAGCAAGCCAGATAGCAAACAGAACTGAAGAATAACAGCTCTAACGGGCCATCTGGTGTTTTCGCGACGTCTAACATAAGATTTAGCTGTCTTGGGTAATTTGAGATTTGAAGTACCTGCGAATGTTTTTTGTTGTTTCTTGCCTACAGATGGAAGCACATGCTACCGTGACAGAAATACCATGTAGTGCATGTTAATCTTACGGTTCTATACTTAAATTTTATGGAGAAGCCTTCGAAAAAGATGGTGTTAACTGCTATATATATCAATTTATTTCCAATTCTGCTCTGTATTTGCATCTGATTGCCATCTATTTTATCTGTCACTCTTAATCTAGGAGTAAAGGAAATCTTAATGTGAAGTAAGCAGTATTGTTTTAGAAAAGTTCACTTGCTAATTTAAAACTTAAGTATTGCGAAATTGACAGTACGTATGGATATTACCATCATGAAATTCACAACAAGAGTTCAAGAATTTGTTATTGGCTAAAGACGGAGTAATACAGGGTGAGCAAGAAGTCGCCGGACTGAAAGTTTAAAAAATCATTTTCAAAGTTTGGTTCCGTAGGACCAAAACGCGCACGGCTTGTTCGGACAACCCTTGGGAAGGGGAGGAGGAGGAGCCTATTTTGGATAATAAACCTTTACGGATAATAAACCTTTTCCTGCTCCCACAAAAATAGGCAATAATTAGGCTGGAAAGTTCACACGAACTAACCGATCGAGGAGCCTATTTTGAAAGAGAGGCTGGAGTTATAACTGCAGCAGTGACTGTTTGTTGACCACGCAGTGAAAGATGGTTTTTAATAGCGAGAAGCGTGTTGCTTTGTTGGAGGCTTACTTTGAGCTGAAGATCTATATTTTGTGCGTGGAAAAGTGGAGAAGACAGTATCCTGATGATCCTGTACAGGATTTCATTTTGTGTATTTGTTTTCTTTATTACCTTATATTTTTTAATATCGCACTAATATCTATGTTAATAATAGTATCAATAACAATAAATAGCAAATTTCAGGTACACTTCTCAACTTCTTATTTGACCGCCCCGAAAGAATTCTAAGTCCGAAAATCGTAAACTTAGCAACATTGCACTTCAGCACCAGCTGAGAGTAGCCAACTTTGAGTTCGTCATTCAACTAGACGAAAAACGCTGCGGTGAAAGGATTCCAATTTCGCACATTCCATGAACTTATAAACTATCAATCGCTAATATAATACACACTGAAACTGAAATAGTAAATTGAAATAAGAATAAGAATGAGAATCGTGCGAAATTTTAACAATTCTGCGTGCTCGACTTGATATCACATAGGTTTGAAACACTGAACAGGGGTTTTCTCCTCCTGGAGTAAATCGCCATCAAGTTTGAGTAGAAAGAGGCAAATTTCTGAGGAGTTTATGCGACATTTTATTTACAATGCCCTGCACAATATCGAACAGATCTAAAAGAAATCATTTATTTCACGACTTGTGGAGAAAACATGCTGGAACACAGGAAGATCGATTTTATCATAAACATCTACGTGTTTGTAAGGGAATGTTGTCATTAAGCTATTCGTCATAAGCTGAGTTAACACACATTATGACTAATTTACATATAATATATATGCATTCAGGATGCTGTAGGTAATGGTATTTAATCCTGGGTTCGAATCCTGGTCAGGCATGGGTGTTCTTTGTAAGTGTTCCTTCATCAATTCCATCATCCCATCACCCATTCTCATCTTCGCGATGAACCAAAAACGTCACAAAGGCGAAGTAAATTAAACCAAATCATCAATCAAGTAATGGAATTTAAGATAAGTATTGTGTACGCTCTTCACTCCACAACTAAAATATTAATTATTTCAAAATACTAACACACAAACACACACAATTATAATAGGAAATAATCCACTACATTGATGTATTGAATTTTTGTAACGAACGGGAGAGTTTAATGTATTCAATTCGCTAAGATTGGTTATGTGATGTCGTTTATTTAGTAATGACTGTTCTTGTTCCCCTCACTTCGATCTTCCAATGCATCTAAATCTAATAATAAATCCCCAATAAACGTAAGTAAATACCTTTTGCGACCGAGGCCGATGCGATAAAAATCTACTAATAACTATTTATATATTACGTGACATCTAATAAATGCAAAACTTGAGAATGATCATTAATTCGGCACTGCTTTATATCCAAAATACTTGTCTAATTTCAACAAAATAATACTGTTATTTCAACAGAAAGTATATCTAACGAACTTTCCACCAAATTCGCAATATTCAAAACACCCACCCTCAGACTTGCTTATACGTTACTTGATTCTGCCATTCCACGTGGCACGTGATTCAGTAATATAATTGAAAGGGTTTCCGAAAATTCTAAACGCTTCATCATTACTGCCACCTCCTGATATACACAGAGAGATCATCCAAGAACAGTATATATATATTTTACGTCCGATGCCATACTCCTTCCGAAAATAAAATTCGGCAGCATGAGGAATCGCAGTTACGACCACGCTTGCCAGTAACAAGCACGTTATCCGTCATCCCTTCAATCCCTGAAGATAAAAGAGCTCTCGAAACCTCGGAAGCCTATCCAGAAATAACCTCGTTGATATCCCGGTAAATCCTCTTCATCAAAGTTCGCATGAGTTTAGGCAAAATTTGAGCTAAAATACACTGCAAAATACCGGGCATTTGTGTAGAGAGGAACTTATCCACAATCTGTGGCAAAGAAATGTTTGGAGCACTGGCAGGTGGTTGTTGCCGCAACCATGTTAGGAAACTTTTTGTCTATTTCCTTGTAGAACAGTTGGTAAGACGTGTATTTTTTTTATCTAAAATGAAAGATCACAGGTTCAAATCCTAGCCGCTCAATTTCTTTTCTGTTGAAGTGAACACAGAAGTACGATATTTACTGAATACAAAAAATTTGAAATAATTAACCTTGAATATAACAGATTACTCTATGAAAAACAAATCGCATGATTACAACTCTAGAGTTTCAAGAGTATTCCTTACGCATACTTTCATTCGACGTCTTGTGTATATTTCTATAATAACATGAGGTTTTATATAAAGCAATGTGTCCCCAAAACTGTTTATTGTTCAATTTCCAACATGAACATTGATACTTGAATGTTTCGGTGATGTTGCATTAAGACCCGAAGGAATCAATTTTATGAGTGGAATAGATTTATTATGTGAATAAATATGATGTTGCAATTATTGTTTTGGGGAGAAGATCGTTTAATTATTGTTTTTATTGTTTTTTTTGTGGACGAAAAAATTGTGACAAAAACTTTACTAAGTATTACATAAAAAAAACGTGAAAGCTGAGCCGGGTTTGAACCAATACCTCAAAGAGAAAAGATGAACGTAAGAAGATGTATGCTTGTCTGAAACGTTACAACTACGCTACAGATGTTCCGAACGTGTGTGCGTGTTTAGTAATACCAAATACTTTTACACATGGATGTAAAGAGCACTCGTTGTAGCACATTTGTCATAATTATTCTTTATTTATTTGTTAAATGAAAGTAATGTAATTGTAAATAATGGTTAAATTTATTTTATTATTCTTGACATCCTTTTCTGGTATGAATTCGTACGAAACTTTTCATGGCTGAATGTAATTGGAAGTCGTCTTTGAACCAACTGCAGCATCACGTGATTAACTATACCAATAGAAGACCTTATTTCCTTTGAACTACGCTCTAAACAGAGGCATGCAACATTTCTTTCTTCAACCTCGCGAAGAATGGAGCACTACAACAAATCCACAAGAGAAAGAGTGATCGGTTTGATCGAGGGAGCTGGATTGTCACCTGGTTTAGCTGGCGAGCAGTATGGCGTTCCAGCACGGACAGCAAGGAGGTGGTGGGCTCGATACGAAGAAACTGGTGAGGCATCACGGAAAAGACGCGAGAGCTGGGGCCGTGTTTCGACACCAGTGCAAGACGATCGGCTGATAGCGGAGTGTGAAGCCAATCCATTCCAGTCAGCCACTCAACTCAAGGCAAGGGCCGATTTTCCTGGTTGCCCACAGACAGTTCGGCGGAGGCTGGCTGCTTCTGGTTTACGGGCACGAAGGGCAGCAAAGAAGGAGGTCTTGACGGATGCACACAGAACTGATAGGCTAGCATTTGCTGAAGAAAATATTGATAGGATTTGGGATAGAGTAATCTTCTCAGACGAGAAAGTATTTTCTACTGCAAATGATGGTCCGGTTCTGGTCTACCGGCGTCAAGGACAACGATTTGATCCCCATTTTTTTGCTAACTCACGTCGGCGTGGACGCGTGAGCGTGCCTGTCTGGGGTTGGATATCTCTCGGTGGCGGAGGTGACCTACACCGCATAGAAGGACGTCTCAACGGGATACAGTATGTGCACATTTTGGAGCATGTTATGGTTCCTGGCGTGCGAGCTTTGTATCCCGAGGGAAATATTGACTTCCAGCAAGACCACTCCTCCATCCATGATTCAGCCATCGTTCAGCGTTGGTTTTCTGAACGAAACGACATACATCTAATTGACTGGCCACCCATGGGATGCGACATCAACCCAATTGAAAATATGTGGGCCGAGGTCGTTCGATGTTTGAAAGAAAGCTGGCCCGATCCACCACCTCGCAGGAGTGATGAACTATTTGACCACGTCAACAATGCCTGGAATGAAGTGTGCACTTCGCACAGGTATAGTCGACATCTTGTGCAATCCGTTCCTCGACGCCTGAGACATGTCATAGATGCAGGTGGCTACTGGACAAGATATTAAATAAATGTTCAATTTTCCCAAACAGTCCTTTTCAGGACTAACACATTAAAAAAAAAAATACACTCGTGTAAGAAATAATTTGGAACCTTTCATATATTATTGTCTTACAGGCCTCAATATAAATAAAAATATCCAGATGAAGTGAGGCTCGAACCCTAATCAAAGACACAAGTGGAACTGGAAATGGGTGCCTTTACCGGATGTGCCACAAAGCTACAACAGAATGAACTCCACAGCTAATACAATATCTTAATTTTTGTTTTCTATTCATGCATACACCTATTCTATCTGGAAAACGGTTTTCTTTTAAAGATTTAGATCACCTATTTTTAACCCTAAAGATCGTAAAGCATAACCATTCATTAGTTATTTCCTTGCTTTGTTGGGGATTTTCCTGTAACGAAGGCACTGATTTGCAGCTAAAATCGAGCTTCCCTTACCTGCTGATCTTACCGAATTTAACACATGTTCGTTTATCGTTTGTGCAACAATGGCCTTCTTAAATTATGTTACATTGCACCTCTGAGTGAGAGAGAGAGAGAGAGAGAGAGAGGAAGAAGTTGTGTAGCTTGTGGAAAGCAGGCTAGAATTATATTCAACACTTCATAGAAAAATATATTGAGAAACTGGAAACTATGGAACGATGTTTTCGCGAAAGGAAAACTTATGTAAGAGGAAAGTGAACATGCAGATAGAGTAATTTTAATCACAATGCCGAGCTGGACACAGTAACGACGTTACAAGAAAACAACCTCTAGTTACCTTCAGTACAGAAACGTCTTGTCAATTTCTTAACTTATTATTATTGACTCATAATGTGTGTTAACACAACTTATGACGCACAGCTGAATGAATTTGATTGAATTTCTGACGAGTATTGACGAGCATATAGGGCCTTGGCCTATCTCCCGACTGCCAGTCTCCTTCCCACAATTCTACCTAGAGGTGTGAGTTCTTCAACTGGTATGAGGTGACGTGGGGTCGGCCCGACGTATCCCCAGCCGTTATAGTAGGTCTCCGTGACCGGATTACGCTCACTCACTCGGAGCTCCCCAATTTCCTCACGATGGTGGGTTGCCACCGGCCCTATACGTAGGCCGAATAAATTCCGACCAGAGCCGGATTCGAACCTACGCCGTCCCGCAGCGAACGATCTCAAGACGAGTGAACGCCTTAACCCGCTCGGCTACGGAGGAGGACTATTGCTACGATCACAATCAATTAATTCTCGTTATTGCAGTTTACTATACGTGTAGAATTTCAAATAATAAAACAAGACAGTATTATAAAGCTATAAAAAACAGCATGTGAAATATAAAATGAAAGACGTGCACTAGTGAAATAAAAACCCGCAATATTAATTTAAGTGCAAAATTCAACTTACTCCAGGACCCGATCACTTGTGCCGTACCACATCCAAAGCACGCTGTTTGTCCAGTTCACGTCAATACGTGTCTTTGCGAAAGATTGCAGCTTAACAAAGGAAGTTATGTGACTTTTGGATTTTTCATGTTTGACACAAGTGTTGCAATGATTACAGTATCAGCCACGCGTCCATACATTCTTTTCAGCCCCGAAAAGTAAGCACGGCCAACAAAAATGCAAAGCTTATTAACACTTATACTTCCTGTCAACCATGGTGTTTTGTCATAATTTGCTTGCGAATATGCCTCACATATTCCCGATTTTTGTCTTTGTGTGTAGAAATAAGTTCAAGCGATGACACTGGCCTACCTGTATTAACAATTTGCAACTTCTCCTGAAAAGATCTTGTTCCAAAAGGTTTCGCCAGCAAATCTTGTATCACATCCATTACCCTTTAACACAGCACTATCACGACAAACACTAACACCTTAATAAATAATAAACACGAAGCCAACGACTACACGCATTCAGTTTCACGCGCCAAACTTCTGTTGTTGTGCTCCTGGCTCAGAAAGAAATTCCCTATGAATGATAAAAAAAAATCCCTTTCCGAGCTCGAAATGACAGGTTTTTAAAAGTTCGAATCATTGCAGGTCAGAGCCAGAATTTTATTTCGGGATGGGGATCATCCCTTATTAGCAGCCGCCACATAAAGTTGAAACAGTGGGGTTAGAAGTCCTGAAGATGAATCTCAGATTATTACAACGTATTATGCAAAGTGTTTAATCCTGCTAATGAAGTAAAATTAATTATCACTATACACTTTTTAAATTAGATATTTGTAGGACTTCGGGGAGGGGGGGTTTCAGCCCCCCGAGTCCTCCACCTGGTTACGTGCCTGATGTGTTTTTTTCGTTTATGTTTAATTCGTTCATCTTCATCACTATTAATCTAAACAGGCGGAATATAGCAACTTAAATTAACTAATATATATAATTTATTTTTCATATCTTTCCCTTTAAAAAATATTCAGTTCCGTGAAAGAAGTATTCTCGCTGCTTTTGAAGATTAGAGAGGAGAAACAATCACTATTTTTGTAAATACAAGGATTGGGGGGAGTCAGCAAATAGGTGCTTTAATTTCTTAAGCTTTGAATTTTAATTCAGTTTGCTTCATCTTCAATATTTAAGTTTTTCCCTTTTGATAAATTTATGTTCAAGTAACAGAAATCAGCAAGACAGAAGCAAATGTAAAGTGAAAATTAGCGTAGAATTGGTTTGCCCATGTTATTCAGTTTTCCTGTTCTTCGCACTCTACCGGGTATGTTTTCCCTATTCAGCGGAGGGAATGGAGAGGCTCTGAAGGTTGAGAGTGCGACCGGTGGACTCTCACAAGAAGGAGCTTACCCTGGGCACGTAATCACCGCGCCTGAAAAGCAATGTTTCCTCCCCCTCTTTCCTTTCTCCTCCCTCCTCGCCAAGGGTTGCAAGGGAAGCGGGAGGAATGACGTCAGGGTGAGATTCCCTGTAGACATTCCACCGGCTGGAGAAAGGTTCCCGGACATTCGGCGGCAAACGATTGGAAGTATTCGCGCGCTGGAAGCAAGAAAATGTATGCATCGAAATTGGTTTGGAAGAAAATTGGGAAGAAATGTGTATATATATACATTTTTTTTTTAAAAAAAAAGAAATACAGCCGGGTCATCTGCTATTACCTAGATGACCCAGAGTATACGCCGCTGATTTGTATATGTTTCTCTATTGTTGTTTTAAGTCTACTTGCTGCACAGACAGACTATTCGGTACTGGATCTATATTTTAAACTAGAATCCGAAGCAACGTGCCTCCACCGGGTGTTGAGCCCGGGACCCCTTGATTACAACATCCTCTTTAAGAACAGATATTAATGACATATAAGTTCTTAAAATACGCGTATGTGTTAACATAACTTATGACAGCTGAATGAAAGGATAAGTTTTTCCTACATCCTGCCAATCACTGAAAGTTTAAGAACATTAGTAGAAATATTACTTGAGGCATGCACAGTGGCAACGATTAGACGGGGGGGGGGGGGGTAGAGGAACAGTTGCCCTCCCACTATGCTAAACCTTATCTCCCAAGGGAAACCCCCAGTTTTGACACCTTGCCCCATCAGTTTTGGAACTCAATCGCCGCCACTGAGTATGCATCGCATAAATATTTACAGTAATATCATATAATCTTATATTACGTTATTACAACACTTCGTATTCGGTAAATAAAAAAGAAAACATAATCAGGAAGGGGTGGGATTTGAACCTACGATGTTTCGATCTTGACGAAAACAGTAAAAAATGAAAAGTGTTGTCATCTAACCAACTACTCCAGGAGATTTCTAACGAAAACCTCAGTAAAGCACGTTGATCTCAGTTGAAGAAACCTTGTGCCGGAGTTTCGAACCATTTTTCGCCAATAACCAAGGAAAAGACACACTTTGCAGAATTGTTTGGTGTTGTGCAAGGTATCTTTCATAAAAATTTCGTATAAAATCATCATGAATTTGCCTCCTTGCATTCAAATGTGACGGCAATTCTTTCCAAGTGGATGAGAACTTGTTCAGTGTTTCAAAATGCACATAAATTTACCTCTTTTCAAATTCAGAGCGAGGAATCTTGAAATATTGTCAACATTCGTATTTCTACTTAACATTTTTTTGTCTACTCGTGTATTTTATTAGTGCTTTAGGGTATCTTTACTTTATGGAATGTGAAAGAATGAAAAAAAAATTCACGAGCGTTTTCATTCAGGAAGAAGAAATGTTGCAAAGTTGGCTACTCTTAGTTGGCTCTGAAGCGCTATGCTGCGAAATTTACGAATTCCGGACTTTGAAATTTTTCAGGGCGGTCAAATAAGAAGTTGCGAAGTGTACAAGACATATTATTGAATACAGGAAGATACATCCTACATTGTGCATATTTCAATCTGTTGAATTTATAAATAAATAGCTATGAAAAAAAATCTCAGTTTAGTCCGGCGACTTTTCACTGGCCCTGTATATCGATAAAGGCTACACCATCCTCACATTGAATCCTTGTTCAGGAAGACGAAGCGGAACTCTTCTGGGCAAATCGTATCGAACTCACATTTCCGCCTGGTAGTCACAGTCACGTGTCCTACACCTCTTACGGAATAGAGAAAGGCGACTCATATACAGGATGTTTCTGTCACCTTGAATCAAACTGGCAGGGTGGATGTAACAGATTCATAAAGTTTATATCAGGCGTTGCGGATACGAAGGGCGAACTCAACAAACGTACATTGTGAGGGAAATGTGTTTCAAGTTGTCAGGCACAGTGCGAACTCCACAATAAAGTGGTAAGAGTAGATCGGAATGTTTCATGCGTGATTTCCAACGCCTCATATTGTTTATATAATGATGCCGCAGTGGTAGCGTCGTCCCCTTGTATTCATACCCGGTGGAGGCTCATGGTGGTTCGGATCCCGCTTTAAACTGTAGGTCCAGTCTCGATTAGCCTTATTGTGCCTAAAGTGGACTTCAATCAGTCAGTCTCTTTTTTTCTTTTACCCGAATTAAACGATATTAATTGCCAGATCCTGTTCGACAGCCATTCCCGACGCCCATGGCAGAGTAAGTAAATTACTGTTTAACCTGAACAAAACACACCTGTACCCCAAAATTAAGATGTAACAGCATAGAGGTCAGAGTTGGCAACACTGCCACAATCCCTCCTGGAAGATAATTAACTCCCATCTCCCCTGCCCTTAAACCCTTACGCGGGGACTTAACAGAGATCCCTTTCTTCTAAGGATTGGAAGCAACAGACAGCGGTAATTGATTTACAAAGAAACAGGAAACAAAGAAGAAAGAAGAGCAACTAATATTAAGGCTGAACTTATAAGCTGGAAAGGGAAAAGGTGGAACGAAAATCTTAATGTCAGAGAAAGACAAAGTTCTGGAAAATTAAAACAACAAAAGAGCATCAATTCTCGCTTCGGTTTTTGATTAAAAGAATATTCCTTGAGTTGATCTTGGAAGAAACCCGTCTCCTGTAGCGAGGTAATGCTTTTAATTAATACCAGAATCAATGCTGAAGTGAAATTAGAAAAAGAGCAAGACAAAACAGTGTAAAGATAATAAAAAGAGAAAAGGTTTTCCATAACTTTTTATTGGATTAAGATCGTATTTTATTAACAATCAATTTGATTCATAATCTTTCCAGGGCAAAAAAAGAGAAAAGTGAAAATGAGGGCTAAATATAAATTAAGTACAATCCGAACATTTTGTAATTAACCTGTAGCTAACAGATGGCGCCAAAAGTGGTCAAGCTGATATTTCGCTTTCCTACCGCGGGCTTTTCAAATAGATTTGTGACAAACAGCATTATATTTAGTTATATGCTGACAGCGTTGCTATGGCGCTAGTCAAACAAAATGACCCTTGTTTGTTCCATAGTCTTAGACCTTTATAATAACCTAAAAATATTTCGAAACGTTTTATATACAGGGTGTCTAAAAAATAAGTGACATAACTTCAGGAATGTGTTACTCACATGTAAACAATGAAAATAATTTGTACAAACATGGGTTCGGAAATACTTTGTTTCAGAGTTATTAAATCGAAGTGATTTAGTGGCGTAAGATGACATCGTAATGAACTAATGCTAACTTTCGTCGCCAAGGAAAGAATATCCTAATAATTGACGGCGGTATAAGCTATGGTTACATTTTAGATCCACAGATGTCATTAGGGATATCAAGACGAAATTCTGCAGATTCTCATTCTCGACTAGGTCTTGAGGTTCTTGTCTCCGTCTCGTCTCGAGCCCCCTACCTTCGCCTCCCAAATTCCTGCAGTATATAGGACGAATCGATACATGTTATAAAATATAGAAATTGCACAGGAGACACCTAAATATTTTCCCATAGATGGCAGGATTTTAACGTATATTTCCAATAGCGGATATTTGCCTAAAGCATTACTATATTTTTAAACATCTGCTCAAATTTTGATTAGAGTAATAAAATATGAACCCTGAGTTACACTAAGTTGATAAAGGTAAATGACGTAAAAATGGGAAACATTGAACCCAAATTTGCATGTGGTGTATTGCTTAATGAAACTATGTTAAATCAAGACGCGTGAAAGTTGCCGATTGGGTAATCATTCCGATTGAATACATGTCATTAAATCAAGATAAATTGCTGTCCCCCAGCAGGATAATATAAGTGTAAAAAATAAAGAATTATTAACTAATTCAGCCTTAGTTGGAAATATTTCAAATACTTATAAGTATACCACATGAATGTATGAACTTATAATGTCGAAGCTCCTTATTACGATATCCTGGTTAAAAGAGCTTTCTGTTTTTAAAAAAAAATAGGTACAAAAATTGGCGCATAATCTCAGAGTTACCCTTAAGTATATGAATTCGTAACATAAGGAAAATAAATCTCGAAGGTAAAATACACATATTCTTACTATTTTCAAACTTTGGAACTGCTTGCTTTAGAATAAATATTTTCATCGGATAATAGGACAAGATGACGCTTATAAATGGAGACATAAACGAGTCGATACGAGTTTCGTTTCGTCTAGGACCTATCGTAATTTCATGTTTGCATTTACCCCAGTCTATCTGTGCCAGGTTTTAATGTTTTAAATTATACGGGAGATAAATTTGATTAGAATTTTGGTGAAGGTTCGAATGCTAGTTTATATTGAGAAATAAATTAGACCCATCTCTTATCGATCAGCGCTTGCTAGTCAGTGAGTGCTATATATCATTAGTAGGGATGTCAGAGTCTTATCTCATTTAAGGACTAACTCTTCTACACAGAGGAAGCTAAAGTTGTCCCTTAGTACTCAAGAGGGGTAATCAAATGAGAAGTACATAAATGTCAACCTCTTTTCCACGTACTACAATCTTCACAGCATTTTGCAAACTAACGATATTTTGGCGTCTGGATACACACCCTTGAGCTCGTGTTGTGTGTTGTCGATTTGTGTTAGTGATTGTCCTTTCATCCATTTCATTACATCACCTTTCATCTTCGCAATTAGCCAAAAGTGGCAGAAAAGCGAAGTAAAATAAATCAAATCAATCCATCAATTGTAATCAAGGTGTTCCGGTCCGAAATTAAAAGTACGCAAACCAAATATTTTACAATGAAATATGCATTATTCACTACTTTAATCTCCAATGTTGTAAAAGGAGACACATCAAAATTGTCCCATGGATGACAGTCTTTTGAAATACATTTCTTACAGTGAAAAGTCTGTTTAAAAGTAATTGACTTTTAAAGTGTTTACTCAGAGTTTTATGAAAATAATGGAGTTCAAAACGAAAGTTCAACATGAAGCTGAGAAAGGTAAATAACTTGTAAAAATTTATAACATGCAAACTAATTTTGCATATAGTGTATTGCTTAATGAAATTAAGTGGAAACGTTCCTGGTTCACCATTCAAGATGAATTGTTCCATCAAGTCAACCTCTTCTGTAGCAGGATAATAATGTACTGTACTGTAAAGAATTGAAGACTGAAATTGCTAAACGCTGTAAGTGCCACAAGAATTCAAACACCGTTTTCCACTTTAAACTGTGAAATGTGCCATGCTTTATAATGTGGTAAACGTGAAAAGTGGCTGGTAGCCCTCAAGTATTTCAAATATTTATACACAGGGAAAAATACAGGTAACCCGGTCGTCTATATAAATCTCGAGTTCGCTTGGGGTAAGGGAATTCCCATTACCTTTCTCAAATTAACGAGTACAGTATGTGTGTTCTAATGTTTGCATATTTTATATAACACGTGTGTCATTAAATGGGAATAATGAACATACCATAACAATGGTTTTCACTGTTCCTAGGCGAATCTGTGACGATATGGTATATTCGGCCATGTATTAGAATGCATTACCCTGTTATTCTCACCGTTATCCGCATAGCCTTGTTTAGAAAGATCATTCGGAACAAGAAAAGAATACTTTTGTTTTAATCTTCTATAAATTAATAAATGAAATGTTTTAAGAACATATTTCAAAATGTGTAGCTTTATATTTGTAAATTCTTGATTTTCTTAGACCAACCCCCCCCCCCAAAAAAAAAAGCTGGCTCCTCATTAACAAGGCAGGCGCCTGAATTAGTCTTATTTTTATATGGAAGTCAACTTGGTTCCTGTTGCAGTACTATGTATTGTTTGTATAAAACATTTGAAGTGAAGGTGAGGTGAGGTACCCAACTGAAATTCGCCCCTCCCAACTGAAAATTCTGGATCCGCCACTGGATATCCCTAATGGTGAAGGCTGGCGATACCAACCACTGGAAGTGGCCTTTGAAGACTGATAAGTTATTGTGCCCAACCAGGCAAATAGTAAAAAAAAAAATACATTCTCTCCTAGTTAATTCCAGAGGACAATTCAAGTTTCAAGATGTTATGCTTTGAAGCGTGATGCACAGGGGGCACAAACTATTTGCACTATTAAGTGGCTTGTATGAAAATGTAATCATTACATTTCCAGTACTTTATACTGTATATTGTAAGTATATTTTAGTTTGGAAATGTTCTATAAAAAATTCTTGCTCCACAAGAAAAAGTTAATATTTTACGTGATGCACGGGACAAAGCCACAGGCCTACTTTAAAAATGCCGGTTTTGCAGTTTACAAAACACTAATTCCTGGATTTTCATATTCAATATGCAGCTAAGTAACCCTATAGTTGATAAATAAAAATAATTGAAATATGGTAATTATATATATTTTTAATATTGTATCCTTACCAGAGGTAAAGTTTCGGAATCTTCAACTTTGCAGATTTTTTTTATATATATTTTCTAAATATTTACTTGTATATTATTTTCCAGGATGATTTAGATTTTACTCTACATAAATACCATGAATAAAAAATTAATATCGAAACTTCGATATTTGATATCATGGTTTCACTCTTCAGAGAATTGCCCTTAAGCACATCTCAAATTAAACTAAATTCCTTATTTTTTAACACGGATATTATTTTCATTATATTTATGGGAGGTTCTGCTTTTTAGGGCACATTAGGAGGGGTCCATACACCCATGGCCCCCCGTGTGCACGACTATGATTAAGACCAAACATTTTATTTTCAAATATTGTAGAAGGAGACGCATCAAAATTGTCCCATAGATGGCAACCCGTTCAAAAATATTTGTAATAGTGGAACGTCTGTTTAAAAATTATTACTTTTTAAAATATTTGTTCAAATATAATGACACTTATGTAGTAATAAAAGTAAGTTATACATTAAGTTGACAAAGGTATATAACTTGTAAATATGGGCAACATTCAAACCAAATTTGCATATGGTGTATTGCTTAATGAAATTAAGTAGAACCAAGACTCATAACAGTTACTTGTTAGCTAGTGAAGCTTATACCCTGTTCCCCAGCAGATTGATACTTAAGTATAAATAAATAAAGAATTCTTAACGAAATTATTATATTAGCTATATAAAATATTATAGGTCTACATAAAATATTCATTTTTTGTTGGAAAGCAGATAGTAATTGTATCTTTGACGCCAGCCCTGATTTTTCGACCTCTAAGAAAATCGCACCAAAACCTCAAAAACTCACTTTCTCTCCACGTTCCGCGCCTCATTTATTGCGCTGACGATGTTTCACAGCGCAGAAAAGCCGTGATGAGTAAATGCACTTTCTCATCCTTGAAGGATGAATGCGCCTTATCGTAATTTTTTTCCAAGTCTCGGCCAATAACCTCTCGGGAACGATGTGCCGCACACACACACATATGCGCGCGTGCCTGTATTGTGACGCAAGCAAACAAACAAAATAATAATTGTTTTTTTTTAGGATTCCTGGCCCCTATAACCTCGCCAGGGTGCGTGGTGTCCAACCAAAAAAATAAAGGTTCTAACGGCTGCGGTTATAGAGTTTCACGTGTTTTTTTTTTTCTCTCAAACTTCCATGAAACTCTACAGAGGACCTCCGTAATGCATGCAACGTGTACTAACGACTCTAGTGTTATTTGATGTTGTAATTTTGGATATAGAGTTTTATTGTGAGATAGATTAAAAATTATGTTTATTATAATATTTTCTTGATGAAGATGAAGAATATGTGTGTGTTACAAATAAAGTTGCATGCTTTTTTTTTCTAGTGTGTGTATGTGTTTTTGATGTTCGACAGCATCTGAAACGATAAAAAAAAGAATTTTATTGTTAATTTTCTCGTGTAAAAACAACAAAATTTTGTGCAAATTCTGATTGTCTCGTGCTATAGTGCAAAAACTGATGAAAAAAAAAGACATTGTAACTGATAACTGATGAAATTGACATTGTAACTGATCTGAACTAGTGAAATTCGTATTGTGCCATTGTAACTGATTGTGCTAGTACAAAATTCTTATTGTAACTGATTGTGCAAGAAAAAATGTTAAACCTGTTAAAACTGTTCCGTGACCCTCTCGTTCTTCACGTCGTGGACGAAGGACTTCTCTGCAATCAGGATGACGGTGCATAGAGAATCCTCGGGCAAGGCATCGTGGAACTCGCAGACGACCTTGATGTTGGTGCGATCATTGACCACGACCTGCTTCCGCTTCGTCGTGTTGATGACGAACATGGGTCTGTGGGTTTTGAATTCGCTGGGCGTGTAATACATGTCCACGCTTCCCTCGGTCACGCGTTTGTAAGAGGTATAAGCTTCGTAAAGTTTGAGATAATCATCTTTGGTCATGTCGAGGTTGTAATTCTCGCGCGGGAACACTTCGTTCCTACCGTTCTTGAGATAAACGTTCTTGATCTTGCAGTCATCGAACTTGCTGGAATCTTTTTCCTGATTGTTGTCCCTCCCGGTCTGAAAGAGCACTACGACGAAATCTGGCATGTCGAACTGTATGTTGTTGAACTGAGTCGTCACGTCGAATTCCATGTGACTTCCCGATGCTATCTTCTGCACGCACTGGTAACCGTGAAAGTGAATCGGCACCTGTGGACTTTTCAAGATCTCCGCTTTGTACTTGAGGGCGTAGTTCGTTTCGTATTCCACCACCGGCATTCTCAACTCCATGCTCCGGATGACGCACTTGGCTGCTTCGGGTAAAGTGTTGGGCAGCGGCGTGGTGCCGTCCGGACCCAAAGTAGCGTATCGCATCAGTGCGTCGTTGTCGTTGCCCGCTCTTCGAAACGTGATTCTCAGTCCTCCCTTCCACATGATCTCCTTGTAGTCCGAGAAGATTCCCGGAAGCAGACGCATGGGAAAGAGCACCGTGTGACTTCTCGTCGATATTTTGGTCCCCGCTTCGAACCCTCCCGCTTGATAGTATGCTGCGTCCGTTTTGGATAATTTCAACGTTCCCACTGCTGTCGACGTGATGCCTGGATAATCTATTCTGTCGATGACGGTACCGTGTTTCCTCATCTCCACCTGCGAGAACAGGTGAGGCACGAAGTTGTCCACGAGTATCAAATTTGCTGCTGGGGGAAACGCGTCTCCGCTTTCTTTCTTCACCACGTCGAATTGAAGGTAGAGGTCCGCTCTGTGAGGATGAACGAAGCCGTCGCTTACGTCCACGTCGTATTCTATCTCCCTGTTCGCTTCGTTCAAATTGTCGAACGTGCGACGGTTGGGAGGGAAAGATTGCAATTCGTAACTTTCGATTTGCTCTATTTTTTTTTTCACTATGTGTTATTTATTATATGTTGATCTCCACGATGGCCGTCGTAGTGGCACCTGCGAAATCCACCACGTCTCCTTTCTCGTTCGTCACCACCAACTCTATGTCGTCTATGCGGTTGCGACATACTGGAAAATAGATCGGCGAAGAAGGTGTGTAGATGATCGGTTCCATGAATTCGGAACTGGGTTTGAAAGTGGCTATGATTCCCGTCTGCTTGTGACTTCCCAGCAACCCCCCGTCGGATTTCGTGATCATGCCTTCCGCCACATTGCAGTGAACGTTCAGAGTCTCTATGGCTAGAAATTTAGGAATGTTGGTTGCTATGTGCTTGATGCCAGCTTCGAGTTTGGTGTCGTTCTTGAAACCTAAAAGTTCTCCCATGGTGCCCAGGTCCACGGTCTCCGTAGCCGACACGATTTCCACTCTGTGCGTGACCGAATTTTGAGAAAGGTACGTGCCTTTGGGTAATTGAGCTTGCAAAGTAGAAAGATTGTATTGACCTGGCGTGAAGACGATATGTTCGCTTCCGACGCTAATTTTGTTGTTGTGCTGCGTGACGTTAGGTATGAGGTACATGCTGTAGAATGCACGCAGAGCTACGGATTTAGGATAGACGATGTCGTCGTGCAGCGTGAGTTTCAAGATCGAAGATTCGCTCGTGAGATGGAACACGCCCATCGTGATGCTGTTTTAGGTTCCACAATGCTTTCTGGAAATCTTTGATCGTAGGCTTATTTATTTTAGAGAGAAACGTGAGCATGGAGAGACAGAGATGACCACAGTTCACGTCTCCGAAATTTTGAATGCGTTCGTCGTTGTAGTATATAGGATTGTTCGTTTTCAGATAATGGACTAAATTTGTAGGTAGAACACCTCCGAAAGAATCGAAATCGAATTTTTTATTGTCATTTTTGTGGTAACATATCCAATGCGTGCCTGGATTTTCTTGACTGTCCAAGTTGACTACTCCACATTCTCTTCTTTTAACGGTTGAAGGTAACGAGTCGGACATGAAAACGCCTCTGAAGTGTTTGATTCGTAACGGTTTGATCAGAGATTCAATGTCTCGGTTTGTGAGTGCTGTTTCTTTTTTTTAAACTTTTTCATCACGCCCTTGCCCCCTTTCTTCTCCATGGCCAGGTTGTGACGTTTCTGTTCTTCCAATTCCGCCTTGTTCTTTTTCGAGTCGATGACGGTTTTCGCGATGGCGGCGCTTCCGCCGGCCAAACTTCCAACGGCCCCCAATGCTGCCAGGATGGCCGGGATGCTGAATATGAAACCTCCGATCTTTTGCTGTTTCCGCGAACGCTGCAACCTTTTCAATTGTGGAGTGCTGAGAAGCAATTTCATTCCGTGTCCTTTCGTCAATCAAGATCGTTTCTACTCGCGTTGTTTCTTGGTGAGTAACCCATCGAGGGCACCCAGCGTTTTCAGATTCGAATATGGTATCTGGTACACGACACCCTTGGGCTTCATGGTTTTTTTTTTACAGTATGTTATTTATATATATGTTCTGAGATTTTTTTTGTTTCCCTCTCTCGTGTAATTTTTTTCAAGGTATGTTATTTTATATATACTCCGCGCAGCCGTTACACAAATTCAATTACGTGCTTTGTTTTCTTACCAAGAAGTTCCTTTGTCCCCTTGTACACGATTCGAGTTTTGTTCTCGATTAAAATAGATAGCTTCGTCGGATAACATGTTAGCGTATCGATCTGGTAAATATAGACTGTATTGTCCGTTGAGCAACAGACGCACCTTGGGACCGTACTGGGTAGAAACAATTGAACCGGAAGTTATCGTGTAAGGTTTGCCGACTTCCAATTCCTGAATTTTTACATACTCGACTGACAAATTTAGCATTTGTTTTAATGCTTGGAGATCACTCATTTTTTTCAGTCATATCGAAGAGAGAAATTTCAGGGTGTTATAGAAATTTAATTTTTTTTCACAATGTGTGTTATTTATATATACCGAAGATTATTTTTTTCACGATGTGTGTTATTTATATATCAAGCTTTGACACGTATATATATTATTATTTTTTTTAACAAAGGAAGAAAGTTCGTGCTTCGGAAAACGCGATGATGTGCGCGATGATTTCTTCGGTCTCCTGTTTAGACTTGCGCCAATCATCCGTGTATCGTCTTCTCCCCTGCCTCGCTTCGTGCAGTTCATCCATCCTCTCGTTTAATTTTTCCCCTGCGGCCGAAAGAAGAGTGTCGAGATCACCGCACCTCATGCCACTGATCTCCCGAAGATAATCCTTGACAACCATTTCACAAGGGATACGAAATTCCGGCGTCGTTTTTGCTATGATCAAAAGTTTCCCTACATCTCCGTTTACTACGTGTTTGAATATTTTACATAGCAGTTCGTGCGGTAAGTCGGTTATACAAGACATGTTTTTTTTTTTTTACTGTATGTTATTTATTTATACACCCCACCCAAATTTTTGTTTCGTGTTCATGGCTATGGTGGTGCCCAGTGCTGCAACTCTTTCTCCCAACGAAGCGTCTCTGCTGACGAATCTTTCGAAAGCTGCGTGCTCTAACTTTCTGTCTGCTTCGTGACGTGCGTCCAGATCGGTGCGAGTGTTGTTGTAAGCGATGTCGTGATCTTTGCATGCCGCGTCCAACGGATTCACACCCTTGTCTCCTCTCTCCAATCTTTTCTCGAGTTTGGTACCCGGTCCGCAGTACTGGTAGCCAGGTAAATGCATCTCGAAAGGTAACTTGTTGATGATGTCGTTCACGAGCCCCTTTCCTTCGGCCACGTTCCAGAATCTCGGAGGCAGCGTGTTGATGATTTTAATGAGGTAACCTATGCCCTTGTCGTCGTTCACGATGAAGTTTGAAAGTTTGGTGCTGATCATGTCCACGATGCCAACCTTCTCGTTGTAGAAATTACGATTGCCTGCATTCTCTTCACCGGCTATCACCAACAATCGGTCCACGAGCTTCCTCACGTCGTCCACCCAAACGAATTCTTTGGGTAACGTGTTGTAGCGTTTGACGCCGCTTCCACTTTTCACCTCGTTCCATATCGGTTTGATGAGATTCCTGTACTTCTCACCGCTACTCGATTTCACCCTATTCTGCGAGGCATCGTTGTTCTGGTACATGGCATACGTCATGATTAGAATTTCCCTGTAACTTTGGTAATCTTCGTCGGTGTAATCTTTCGGCTGCTTTTTGGCAACGTGTTCCCACAGTCCCACCGTACCAGGATACCTGGTTCAACTATCCTTATCGCCTAAATTAACTTTAATGTCGTTGCCTTCGAAGGTGACTTTCGATTTCCCAATCTTCCAAACCACACCGCCTTCGTTGGTTTCCATGCTCGGATACAATCCGAACACTTCATCCTTGTCGAATTTCCCCGTGCTCAGGTAGTCTCGTGCCAAAGGTCCCAACTCGATTTTATCCGAAGACGTGCTACCTATTGCTCGACGTCCTGGTACGTCCTTCAGTTCGAACGGCGTCGAAGGAATGCTCGAAATGGGCGTGGGTACAGTGTAACTTTTAGCTGCGAGTGGTACGAGTTCGTTGATCACATTTTTATTTTGTTCCGTGACACTTTTAATTTCTTTACCTAGACCGCTGATGGCGTCGATCACAGGTTGATCCTGACGTTTCTTCTCTTCGTAGGATCCGCGATTCTCGGATTTCCAACCTTTGAAGCGCTTCACTAGATATTCCCGCAACTTGAGATTGTCCTCTTCTTGAAATTGACGTTTTGACATTTTTCTATATACGTTGAAACGTTTCTGAAACGTCGAATTCTCAGCCTATACGTTCGGTTCTCGTAGTTTTCTTGCTGTCACCCGCTTGAGACTATCCACTTTTTCTAACACTCACTTTTTGTTGTAATGGTTATTTTATATATGCTTGTCAGACGGTTGAAAAAAAAAGAACGTTTTTTCAAATTTTATTTTTTAGATTCTCGACCTTTGATTTTTTTGAATTTTTTTGTTCTTGTTGCAAATCTGAAATTGTCCTCTTGTTAGCCTTTGAGACGTCTAGATAAACGTTTATTTTATTCCCATACTTTCCATGGTTTGCTTTTAGAGTCATTTCAATGATCACGAATCCGAAATCACCTTGGTTCCAACAGTGGGAGCAGAATTTAGAAAATAGATTGTAATTCATGTCAGCCCCTACGTAATCATCATGTGCGTGTTTTAAATTGGTGTGGTCTTGTCGAAACAAACATATGAAATTAGCGTTGTCGCGTAGCAGTTGTTTCGGAACCTTGGAAAAAGTTTGTGCCAGGTAGAAACAATCTAATCCTTTGTGACGACCTCGAGTGAAAAAATTACGAATCTCGTTTTGATTTTCCAAGATCATGTCGTCGAACACCACAACGGAATTCTCGAGACAATCGTCCAGTGGAATGATTTCAGATGCGAAAGTTGCAATGCCCAGTCCCTCGTACAGTTTCATAAGTTGCTGGTATTTCGCTTGTTCGAAAATACGTAGAGGTGTCTGTTTTCCCAGTCTAACCAATTGGGTGCGAGGATAAAATTATCAATGAGCAGTGTCGTCTTTCCGCACCCCGAAGGTCCTACGATCAGACATCGTATGCTATCGGGGAGCAATTCGCCGTTCCTTTTTTTCGTTCGACTTTCCGAATCAGGTAAACGTTTCACAACATTCCACGTACTCATAGAATCACTTCGTTTGAATCGATCCAACTCGTTCCCGGAAGTCCCAGCCATTTCACCAAAAGTTTGTCACCTCTCTTACGCAAAACTTTTTCGATAAGGTACGTGTCGGGGTATTTAGTTTTAGAGAGTTCCTCCTCGTAGAAGCGCCCAAATAAAATTTCACCGCCACTGTCCTTTATTATATACGTGTGACGGTTCCCGGGTAAAACTCGAACCACGGTAAAAAGTTCCGTGCTCCAGTTTCGTGTGAAACCCCTGTCGAACGTTCGCTTCAATTTACTGATCCTCACCTGGTCTCCAATTTTGTATTTAGGTTTTTTTGTCGTGGGTGTGTACTTTGGACAGTAAACGCTAGAAATTAAACGTTGCTCGTCGGACTTGGTAACGTCAGCTGGCTTCATGCCTATCGTTCTGTGCACCGTGTGATTATAGTCGTTAACGAGTTCCGGAAGAATGGTGACCCACTTGTAGCTTCCCTGAAGCGTAAAGCGTGACCACATGCGCGATTTCAGAGTGCGATTAAATCTTTCCACGATGCTGGCCTTGACGTCACTGAAGGTCGAGTAATGTTGAACGTCGTGTTTCCGAATAAACTTTTAGAATACGGCATTGTAAAATTCCTTCCCCTTGTCCGTGTGCAGAAACCGAGGTCGTCTGCCGCCGCTTTCGCGAAAAATTAATTTGAATGCTTCCGTGACGCATGTTCCTGTTTTCGCCTTCAAAGGTAGAGCCCATGCGAATTTCGAAAATGTGTCTATGACGGTGAGGATTTACTTGTTGCCCTTGTTCAATTTATGTACGTTTTTTAAATTGCCGCTGCTCATCTCCACGAGGTCACTTTCCCAGAGGTCATCGATGCCCTTGGTTACCACCGCCAAACGTTCGTAGTTGCGGCGTGCAGGTTTATGCAATTCTTCGACGATGGCTTGCCTAGACATTTTTTTTTTTTAGAGATTACGTTTGAAGAGAAGCACCAGCGTGATGGGATTCAAAGAGGGTGGCACCTCGCTCGTGTTTTGAATGATCAGCTTATCGCCGGCACTCACGTCGAAAACGGTAAGATCTTCGTCTTCGTGTATTTCATATATGTTGCGCGTTTCGTTCCAACGTGCCAGAGGAATGTTTCCTGCTTTCTGGACACCACGATTCGATATCAACGTCATGGTGGGAACGCTAGCTTTTCTGCCGTGAGACCAGTACGAAAATTCGTTTATCTGAATCGTGCCATCGAGGAGAAACTTGTAGTACGGATGATAAGGATGTAACATGTACAGTTTGTTACCTTCGACGAACGTGGAGATTCTCTGTTGATTGGGTACGCTGTTGATTTCGATGGCTTGCAAGGTGAACAATTTGGCGAATTTAGTGTCGACGCCGAGCAGATTACTGTGAACGTGTCCAAGTTTATTTTCGATGGGCAACAAATGCTCGACTATGGTATCCGTTACGGCAGAAAATGACGGTTTGATTTTCACTTCCACGTTCAACTGCTTGTAGTTTTCGTTCAGTTCTTGCAACTTGGCACCGAAACAGGCCAGCATCGATTCCTGCGTGGATTCCAGCACTCCAACTTGATCTCTGATGTTGACGACAATGTTCTGAAGGTTCTCAACTTGATTCAATTTCGAGCTCTTCTCGGTAAGATCGTTCACGATGCTTCGCATCTCGGTAAACTGCGTGTGAAGATCCGCGACGCTCTGCGAAGTGGGCAGCGTCGACACCAGCGAAGTAATTTCATCTCGAATCTGTTCCACGTTTGCCGTTTCCGTTTCTAGTCGTTTCAGCATTCGAGATATGTTCCTTTTCAAAGCGTGTAATTCTTTGGAGGTGGGGAGATTGGCCACAGTACTTTCGAGATCGCTCAATGAACTTTTGATGTCGCTCGAATCGGATAATGCCGTCACCGCCGTTTTCAATTTTTCCAAATCTTCGCTCGAACGCACGCTCGTCCGTAACGATTCCAAGTCACCCTGTATGTTGTCCAGTACGTGATGAAAATGAGCAAGGTTCGTTTCGACGTTCAGATTTTCTAAATATTCGATCTTCTGCTGAGCCGTGCTTAACGTGTCTTGTATGCTCGTCAACGCGTTCGCTTCAGCGTGAATATTTTTAATTTCTTCGTTGATCAACTCCAAAGACGCCTGAAGCGTAGCGATGGTGGTTTGAATGTGTTCGAAATCTTGATAAGCCTCCAATTGAATTTTTATGTTCGCGACGCTTTTACCGATGACCTGCAGTTCGTCTGACGATGGTAGGTTCGTCATTGTATCTTCCAAAGTCTGTAACTTGGATTTAATTTCTTCCAACGTGCCGGTGAATTCTTCTTGTAATTTGGAAACGACGACATGCAAGCGTTCTACATCGATATCGTTCACGACGGTTTGAAGTTCAGAGAAATTCTTTTCGATTGCGGAAGTTCGTTCTTCGATTTCGAGTTTCAATTTTTCGAAATCTTCATTTTTCGATTGAAATTGGTGTAATTTGGCCAAATCATTTTGAAGCGAAACCACGCTCAACTGTGTATTTTGAACGTTGTCGTAAGAAGGTACGTCGACATAATTTTTTATGAGCGTTTTCAGTTCGGAATCGATTTTCAGAATAGGATCGAGACATTGCGTTTGGAGCGTAGCGATTTCCGACTCTAAACTTTTGTTTAAGGTCTCCTGCAAAGCGATCAAATCGCTCCTCAACTTTTTAATTCGAATATCCAACATGAGAATCTCTTCTGCGTGGTCTACACGCTTGGTGTTGCCGAAAATGTCGTTAGGCATTTTTGTTAACGGTTATTTATAATAGGATAGACGATTCGTAATTCTGCGAAGAGAGGAATGAGTTTGTCGTAATCTCCTAGGAGTTCCACGTAAAGACAATCTCCTGCAGACAGATCGTACGCCATCTTAGAAAGCACCTTGTCGTGCTTCATTCGAAAAATGTTCTTGCCGCTAGAAATTTTAATATTTCGCCCTGCGGTCTCCGGATTCACGGTGATCCGAAGTTTCCCTTCGATCGGAATTTCGTAAAAATGTAAATTGTTATTGAAGACGTAAAACATCTTGCCCACATCGTCATCCAATTTCGTCCAAATACTGTTGAGGTGAACGATCAGTAGACCGTTGAGTTTGGATAACATGGAAGGTAAGAGGTTATTGGAATTTGGTGGTGCAGTCTCCATGTTGATCTGTTTGCGGAAGCCAAAAAGATTCATTGTCCTTGTTAGTTATTTAAATTTCTACATGCTGTGCCCCTTTGTAGATCGAATAAAGAAAAGAGAAGATTTTATCTGCGGCGATGCAATTCAAAAGACTCGAACATGTAATTATGTCATTAGATCACGATGAAGAAGAAAAAAGTAAGAGTTGAATTTAATGAGGCCTCGTTTAGAGCGAGCTTAACGACATAATAACAACTTCCAACTTTTCATCGCCCGAGGGCTCCTCTTTTCCTCCGTATATTTTTGAAGAATGGCAAAAGACACAGCGGACTTCATGGCTATGGGGTTACAGTTAACACACGTCACATTTATCGCTTCCATTGCAGTGGCCCCACTCTCTCGTGTGGATTTGACAATCGAGAACACGTAACTTGTTGTCTCTGGCATCCAGTGCTACCTTGGTTACGCGCGTCGTATATAGTTCGTGTAATTTATTTGCAATGCGATGATCGGTGCTAAGTTTTCTCTTACCTTGAAATAGGCATTCTTTGTAGTCTTGCATGTTGAATTTACTGGTACTTATTTTTCCCACCCCTTTCGCTTTCTTGATCTCTTTTTCTTCTGCAATCTTGACGCAGTACATTTTGGCACGAAGCCCCGCAAATTCGCTGATGTAATTACCAGCCGCTTCGTCTTTGAACTTTCCTATGGTCATTTTATTTTCTGTCGAATGCAACTGATGGCCTGATGGTAAGTTGCTAAAATCAAAAAGATGCTTCATCGAACTCAGATCATTTTCGAGGCTTGGTGTTTGGATTAGAAAAATGAAGCTATCCGTGTCAATGTAACATATTTCAATGTTATCTCCAAAAAAAGGTTGAAACTGATCGTAGTAGGATTGGTACATGTGCAATTTAGAGAGTTCAAGGACGGTGGCACCTATGGCAATCGGCTTGTTGAGCATCACTTGCTTCTTGTTCTTCTCGACGAATACGAGATTCTCGTCGAAAATGGTGAAGTTTTTGAAGTAGGGGGACGCGACAATTTTCTCGAATTTCTTTTCGTCCGTGACCAACTTTGCGTCGATGTAATTGCGCACGTTCTCCATCGTCTTGCCGTAGATGGCGTTGTTAAATAGTTTGTACAGATCCTTGTCTGCAGGCGATGTCGATTGCGCTCTGCGTTGCGTGTTCTCGGCTATGTAGGGTTCGAGCCACTTGCTCTGTCGGAACTTTAATCCTCTATGTACTTTCTTCAGCTGCAAACCGTGACTCACGTAAAATTGGAGGAGTCGGTAGTGCAGAACGTAATTCCGCTTGTTGTCCATGCTTAGTATTAGTTTTTGCTCCTGCCCTCCAGGTGGCTTCTCTTTGGTGGGGGCCAGGGCCAATCCGTGATGTTTCTCGTGAAGCGTTTTGGGATAATCGAGATCCACTTCCAAGAAACAGCCCCATTCGTTATTTTTGCTCCAGTTGAGAAAATCCTCGCAGGAGAGTTCCTCTTCGGTCATCCACGTGTAGTCGCTGATGGGAAGACATTGGGACATGGAATGGCCGTACAAGTTGTTGACATCCCAGTAGACGATGTAGGTGTTGGGCTTCGATGCATCGTAACCAGGCGTATGAGGGTTGTTTGCCTGAGCATGGCGCCGGGGACATTGGACGATGCCACCGCGTATCGCACTCTCCATGAAGGCATACTGTTCTTTCTCTGCGATGAGACCCAGTTCCACGTTGGTGTATTTCATCATAGATTCCCAAGTCAATCCCGGCGTCGTGAAGAAATACGCAGGATCCAACTTGTAGATCGCGATGCACCTCTTGCGAAACGACTCGAAAATATCCATGAGAAGTGTCACGTCCAATTTAAGATAGAGATCGTGATAATCACGAAAAGTTTGGCAATTGAAGGCCGTCCACACACTACGAGCGTGCTCGTAGTCCTCTTCGGAACAGACGTCCTCCGTGAGATGAGAATAAAATGCCTCCCGGGGTGGAAGTTCCGTCTCGTCAAATTTGTCGAAATCGTTGACGTACTCGTAGGGGTAGACGCCCTTGCGACGCAACAGATTCAAATTCCCATCTCTCCCCCGAAAAACATTTTTGCTTGGTGGCCACAAGATCTTCGTCGTCAAGTTGAGATGCAAGGGTGGCGAGGCTGGAGGACAGGAAATTGTAAGAGTCCAGGATTCTAACTTCCACACTTCCTCCTTCTTCGAGAGGGATCCACACTCTCACTGCAATATACTTCTCGCTCGTTCTAGGGATGATGCTGATTCGAGAAGTTATGTTGTACAACTTTTTGATGAACAGATGCGTATCGTATTTTTCCGTGTAATGCAGAAACACGGCAGTAGTGCAGATTAGAGAGTTCAACGCCATCAAGTGGGGATCGCCTTAATGGATTTCTCTCGTAAGGCATGATCACCACTTGATGGCGCAGTGTTGCCAACTCCTTACCCGAAAAAATCACTAAGGTTTTTGGTCCAACCTAACCTAAAGCAAGGAGCTGGCAATTTTTTTCTCGCAGTGTTGCCAACACTGCGCCCGAAAGTAAAGCTTGGTGGGGCTCGTCTTGATGGTTTGCTCTTGTAAGGCATAAGCCCTATTTTCTCGCAGTGTTGCCAAAATCTTACTCGAAAAAATCACCAAGGTTTTTGGTCTAACCTAACCTAAAGAGTAGTGGGAAAGTATATAGGATAAACTCACGAAAGTATGAACCCCCCTCCAGCAGATTTGCTTACACTTAAAACAAGCTCAACATGGCCATATGAGCTTTTTGCTCTAGTGTGGAACCCTGCCTAATCCAAGATTTTTGTAAAAATGTCCTCGGGAATTTCTCGGAAAGTATGACCCCCTCAGATTGATGAGGCTACACTTATAAAAGGCACTTCTGAGAGATTGTTGTCCATAAATTTGTTAAAAATATGCCCCTCTTGATATTTGTTTTGGCCACACTTAAAACTAGGCCACCCACACCCACACACACACACACATACACATATTTATTTCTGGTTTAAGTTCAATTGGATACCAGCTTCAATTTGTTTATCTAATATTAAAACAATGTAATTCTTCTAGAATTGCTCCGTGACTCTCTCATTTCTTACGTCATAAACATATGATTTTTCCCCTATGAGAATAACACTACAAATGGTGTCATCAGGTAAAGCCTCATGGAATTCACAGATAATTTTAATGTTTGTCCTGTCATTCACCACAACTTGTTTTCTTTTTGAAGTGTTGATTACAAACATGGGTCTCTGTGTCTTGAATTCATCTGGTGTGTAATACATGTCAGTATTGCCAGTAGTGACCCTTTTGAAAGCCGAAAATGCCTCATATAATTTGAGGAAATCATCCTTGGATATGTCTAAATTGTAATTTTCTCTAGGAAAGACCTCATTTCTGCCATTTTTAAGATATATGTTCTTGATGTTGCAGTTATCAAATCTACTTGAATTTTTTTCCTGATTGTTGTGTCTCCCAGTCTGAAACAATACCACCACAAAATCAGGCATGTCATATTGAATACTGGAGAATGAATTTGTGGCATCAAATTCATAATATGTACCAGATGCGGGCTTCTGTACACATTGATATGTATAAAATTGCAGAGGAACCTGTGGATTTTTTATTATATCAGCTTTGTATTTAAGAGCATAACTGGCCTCATACTCAACAACTGGGATTCTTAGCTCCATAGTCTGAATAATGCATTTGCCTGCATCTGGTAGGGTATTAGGCAGAGCTTCTCCTGTAGGGTTTAATGTGCTGTATCTCATCAAAGCATTATTATCATTGGCAGCTCTTCTAAATGTGATTCTTAACCCACCCTTCCACATAATTTCTTTGTAATCCGAGAAGAATCCTGGCAACAGGCGCATGGGGAACAGCACTGTGTGATTTTTAGATCATATTTTCTCACCAGCCTCAAATCCACCTATTTTGTAGTAAGAAGCCTCGGTTTTGGATAATTTTAGTGTGGCCAAAGCTGTGGAGGTAATGCCGGGATAATCCACTCTGTTTATAACAACGCCATGTTTTCTGATCTCAATTTCAGAGAACAGATGCGGCACAAAATTGTCCACCAATCTTATATTTGAATTTCCTGGATAATCTGTTCCATCGAGCTTTACAACATCAAATTTGATGTATAGATCTGCTCTGTGGGGGTGTATAAATCCATCCCCTACATCAAGATCAACCTCAATTTCTGTGTTGGGTTGATTTAAATTTGCAAATGTCCTCCTGTTTGGGGGGAATGATTGTAGCTCATAACTCTCAATATTTTCCATTGTATGTATTTTAATTTAAATATTAATCTCTATGATAGCAGTTGTTGTGGCTCCAGCAAAATCAACTAATTCTTCTTTTTCATTAGTGACCATCAATTCAATATTATCTATTCTATTATGGCACACAGGAAAATATAATGTTGGGGATGGATTGTAGATGATTGGCTCCATAAATTCAGAATTAGGTTTGAATGTTGCAATGATCCCAGTTTGTTTGTGAGTGCCTATGCCATTTGATTTGGTGATCATACCCTCAGCCACATTACAGTGAATATTCAGAGTCTCTATGGCTAAGAATTTAGGTATATTAATAGCAGTGTGTTTGATGGCCGGTTCAAGTTTTGTGTTGTTCTCAAAGCCTAACAGTTCTCCTATAGTACCCAGATCCACTGTTTCTGTAGCAGATACAATCTCTACTCTGTGAGTGACAGAATTTTGACTTAACACTACACCTCTGGGTAATTGAGCATTTAGAGTTGACAGATTATATTGCCCTGGAGTGATGACAATTTTTTGATCCCCTATTGCAATTTTGTTGTTGTGGTGTGTAATATTAGGGATGAGGTACATGCCGTAAAATGCCCTTAGAGCTATTGTTTTGGGATACACTATGTCATCATGCAATTTGAGTTTCAATATTGAATTTCGGCTGGTGAGATGGAATACCCCCATGATGTTTCAGATAACACAAGGCTTTTTGAAAATTTTCAATTGATGGTTTATTTATTTGAGACATATATCTGAGAACAGATAAACACAAATGTCCGCAATTAACATCTTTGAAATTTTGAACACGGGCATTATTGTAATAAAGATTAGCTGATTTTAGATATTTTATTAAATTTTCAGGTGGAACACCTCCAAATGAATCAAACACAAATGCCTCATTGTTTAAATATTTAAGATAACAAATCCAGTGAGTGCCCTGATTTTTGTACTCATCCAAATTAACAATGCCACACTCTTTGTTGAGTGGTTGCTCTGGTAAAGAATCAGACATGTACACACCCCTAAAATATTTGATGCCCAGTGGCTTGATTAAAGCTTCAATATCTTGGTTTGTAAGCGGCTCTTGTATTTTTTAAACTTATTCATGGCTCTCTTAACACCTTTGCCCTGTTTCTCCATGGCCAGGTTATGGCGCCTCTGCTCATCTAATTCTGCCTTATTTTTCTTGGCATCTATTACTGTTTTTGCTATGGCAGCTGATCCCCCAGCCAAGCTCCCAACAGCCCCGAGAGCAGCTAAGATGGCAGGGATAGTAAATATGAATCCCCCCACATGTGATTTTTTTCTAGATTGCTGTAATTTTTTTAATTGGGGGGTGCTAAGCAACAATTTCATACCATGGCCCTTTGCAATACAAGAATTTTTTTTCTTGCGCTGCTTTTTGGTTAAAAGACTATCAATAGTTTTAAGAGATTTGAGACCTGCATAAGGTATTTGATACATAACACCCTTGGCCTTCATTCTAGGTTTATTATATACATATTCACAACCCCCACCCCAGTTTTTGTTTGGTGCTCATAGATATGGTGGTTCCCAATGCTGCTATTTTTTCACTCAAAGAAGCATCTTTGCTTACAAATCTACCAAATGCAGCCTCTTCTAATTTCTTGTCTGCAACATGTCTCTTGTCAAGATCAGAATGTGTGTTGTATGCTATGTCATGGTCTCTACAAGCAGCATCTAGGGGATTTACACCAGGATCACCTCTGTTTAATCTATGGTCCAATTTTGTGCCTGGACCACAATACTGATAGCCTGGAATGTGTAGTTCAAATGGCAGCTTGTTTATAATGTCATTAACCAGGCCCCGACCCTCAGAAATATTCCAAAATTTAGGTGGTAGAGTATTAATAATTTTTATGAGATATCCAATCCCTTTAGGGTCATTCACTATAAAATTAGACAATTTGGTGCTTATCATGTCCATAATTCCAACCTTTTCATTGTAAAAATTGTGGTTCCCAGCATTTTCCTCCCCAGCTATTACCAATAACCTATCTACAAGTTTCCTGACATCATCAACCCAGACAAATTCTTTGGGCAGGGTGTTGTATTGTTTGATTCCACTACCTGTCTTGATTTGTGACCATATGGGCTTGATTAAGTTGTTGTATTTTGCTCCACTGCTAGACTTGACTCTTTTTTGTGTGGGATCATTGTTCTGGTATAGAGCATCTGATTTTATTAATATTTCTTTGTAATATTCATAATCTTGATCTCTATAGCTGCCAGGCCTTTTCCTAGTCATCAGTTCCCACAATCCAGGTGTTCCGGGGTACTTAACAAAAGCACCTTTTTCTCCGAGACGAGATTCTGAATAAACAATCAGATCATCTCCCATAAATGTTACTCTGAAATTGCCAATTCTATGTATGATGCTACCATCAAGCTCTGTGTCAGCATATAAGCCAAAGACCTCATCTTTGTTGTCTTTAGGTGTGGTTAAATATTTTTGAGCAAGAAGACCCAATTCAATAGGATCCTGTGTAGCTTCAATTCTTCTAGGAGCAACAGGACTAGGTGTATGAATACTGGAAAGTGGGGTGAATGGATAATCTAATATGTTTCTTGCAGCTACAGGTACAAGCTCTGTGATCAAATTTTGATTTCGCTCTGTTACAGTTTTGATATTCTTACCTAATTCACTAATAGCATCAATTACAGGCTGTTCTGCTTGTTTGTGTTTTTCATAAATTCCCCGGTTCTCTGATTTCCATCCCTTAAATCTTTTTACAAGATAATCTCTTAACTTAAGATCATCAATGATTGGCCTTTTCATGGTTATTTATTTATGTTTCAATGTCTAGAAAATTGTTGATTTTATTTCTGTATTTTCCAGTATTAGGTGTTCTTGTCATATCAATAGTGACAAACCCATAACTGTCCTGGTTCCAGCACCTGCTGCAAAACTTGGAAAAATCATTGTAGCTCAAGTCCCCACCTACATATTCATCATGTATGTGTTTGAGGTTGGTATGATCTTGATGAAACACACATATAAAATTGCTGTTGTCTCGGATCAGCTGCTTCGGTATTTTAGAAAAAGTCTGTGCCAGGTAGAAACAATCAATGTTTTTGTGCCGACCCTGTGTAAAGAAATTTCTAATCTTGTTTTGATTATCCAGTATAATGTCATCAAACACAACAACAGAATTATCGAGACATTCGTGAAGTGGCTTAACATCTGATTCAAAAATGGCTATATCCAATCCATCATATAGCTTCATCAGCTGCTGATATTTTAATTGTTCCAAGCTCTTAGAGAAGATATACAAGTGCCTGTTTTTCCAGTCTAACCAGTTGGGTGCCAATAAAAAATTATCAACCATTAGTGTAGTTTTATCACAAGCAGATGGCCCAACAATAAGACACCTAATATTATCAGGCAGCAAGTTGCCATTTCTCTTATTCTGTTGTTCAGGTTCTGGCAGCCTTTTTATAACATCCCAGGTGCTCATATTATTATTTTGTTTGCATCGATCCAGCTGTGTTCTGGAAGTCCTAGCCATTTGACAAATAACTTGTTGCCTTTTCTGCGGATGATTTTTTCTATGAGATATGTGTCAGGCTGTTTAGTTTTGCTGAGTTCTTGTTCATAGAACCTGCCTTTGAGAATTTCTCCTCGGTGATCTTTTATTATATATGTGTTAAGTTATATATGTGTTAAGGGTCCCAGGTTTAACTTGAACCACTGTAAATAATTCAGTGCTCCAGTTTCTTGTAAAGCCTCTTTTGAATAAGTGCTTATATTTGCTGATTCTTACTTGATCCCCCACCTTGTATTTGGCCTTTCTTGTTGTTGCCTGATATCTAGGATAATAAACAGTACTGATCAATTTTTGCTCATCAGATGAAGTTACTTCAGAGGGTTTCATGTTGATTGTGGAATGAACCGAGTTGTTATATTTATGTAGAAGTTCTGGAAGAATATTAATCCATTTATAATTACCTTGAAGTGTAAATTGTTTATACATAAGATTTTTTAGAGTTCTGTTGAATCTCTCTACAATTGAGGCTTTGAGGTCACTGTAACTCGAGTAATGTTTTATTGCCCGGCTTTAAATAAATTGTTGAAACACTGAATTATAAAATTCTTTGCCATTATCTGTTTGCAAATAGCGCGGGGATCTTCCACTCTGATTGATGATTGTTCTGATGGCTTCTGTAACACATTTTCCAGTCTTGGATTTGAGTGGCACAGCCCAGGCAAATTTTGAAAATGTGTCTATCACAGTGAGTAGATACTTGTAGCCCCTGTTGATTTTGTCTAAGTTTTTCAACTGTCCACTTGACAACTCAATCAAGTCGCTTTGCCATAAATCATCTATGCCCTTTGTGACTACTGGGAGCCTCTTAAAATTATGTCTGGCCTGTCTGTGTAATTCATCAACAATAATTTTTCTAGACATAATATGTAAACAAGAATATTGCAACTATAGGGTGTTCAGCAGCTGAGACTGCAGGATTTTCTAAATATAATTTGTCTCCTATTTGTATTTTAAATTCCAGAGTGCCATCATCTTCAGCATATGCTGTTTCTAATGTATTGGGATCTGTAAAATCCTCTAACTCTACACTGGTGATTTTTGGTTTGTTCTCAGCATTTGTTATTGATAAGGTAGGGTAGTGGTGTGCCTGTGGCTGATGCCAATATTTGATCTTGATTGGTCTCAGTGTGCCGCCAACAAAAAACTGGTAATAAAATTGTACAGGGGACAGCATATATATTTTGCCACCTGGTGTAAATGGAGAATCATATTCTTTGTTGGGGATGCTGTACAATTCAAGAATTACTGTATGTTTTGGATTCTCAATTATGCCGGTTATTTCTTTTTCTGCTGTAAGCAATCTGCTTGTTACAGATTCAAGGTGCTCATTGATAGTCCTAACAACATCATCATGGCCTGGCTTGATTTTTATGTCCACAACAAGTTTCTTGTATTGTTGCACAATTTCTTGAAGCTGGGTGGCAAAAACAGACAGAGCATTTGCTTGATTGGATTCCATGGTCCCTAGCTGTTGCTTGATATTAGCTACAATTTGTTGCAAATTTTCAACAACTGCCAATTTTGAATTTTGAGCAGTAAGATCATGGACCTGTCTTCTGATATCCTCAAACAGGGCATGCAGTTCATTAATATGTTGATTGGTTGGTAGAGTGGCCACTGTCTGAGTGAGTTGTTTGATCTCTGCTTGGATATTCTTGATATCTTCTGATTTCAATATCCTATTCACTGCCCTCTTAATATTTTTAAGTTCCTGTGATGTAGGAAGATTTGATACTGTATTTTGCAAAAATTCAAGTGCCAATTTCACATTGTTTAATTCAGAAGCATCAGCCACATTTTGCATAGCATTTTGGAGCAGGGCTATATCTACCTGAGTGGGTGTTGATTGTTGTAAAATTTCAAGATTTGTTTGAATATCATCAATCAAGTGATGAAAATGAGATAGTTCAGATTCAGTGTTGAGGTTTTCAAGCTTTGTGATTTGTTGCTGGACACTGACAAGTGTATCTACAATCCCAGGCAATCGGGATTCTAGTACATTTGCCAAATCACTTTGCACTGCTGCTATTGTACCTTCAAGATGGGTTATGGTACTTTGAATTTTTCCAAAATCTTCATATGTTTCAAGTTGCAGCTTAATGTTTGCTACACTCCGAGTTATTGCATTCAAAGCATCAGAAGATGGCAAGTTGTTCATAAAATTTTCAAGTGTCTCAATTTTTTCTTTAACCTCGGCTATGGCATTGTTCAGAGGATCCAGATTAGGTATTTGGAGTGACTGAATCTGTTCCTTTAGAGTGGAAATCACTAGATCAAAATCTTCTTGTGATTTTATGCTTTTGACAATTGTTTGGAGCTGTGCCTGGACATTATTTATCTGCTCTTCCAATTGTTGCTTCAATTGCTCGGAGTTGGTAGCCTGGGTCTTAAATTTGGCTTGAAGAGCTGCTACAGCTTCTTCTAAACTTTGAAAATTATCCAATGTTGCCAGATCAGTATATTTCTGAAGCAGCACTTTGAGTTCAGAATCAATTTTAAGAAGAGGGTCCATGCATTGTGATTGCAAATTTGTAATTTCTAATTGAAGACTGGCATTGAGTGTGGTTTGTAAAGCTTGTAAATCACTTCTTAATTTCTTGACTCTGACATCAAGCATCAGAATCTCATCACTGTGATCTTCATGTCTTGTATGGCCAAATATATCATTTGGCATTTTTGTTTTAATGGTTATTTATTATAGAGTATCTGATTCTTAATTCTATAAAAAAGGGTATAAGCTTGTCATAAGATCCAGGGACCTCAATATATAAGCAGTCACCAGCAGAAACAGTATAAACAGTGCCAGAAATCATGTTTGAGTGCTTAATTCTATAAATATTTCTCCCTACTGAAATCTTGACATCACCCTCAGGGGTTGTAATAAATTGCAATTGCCCACCTACAGGTAATTGGTAATGATTTAAATTATTGTTAAATATGTACAATATTTTGCCTGTTTCATCATCAACATCTGTAAGTATGCTGTTCAGATGAATAATTAACAAGCCACTCAGTTTAGACAGCATATCAGAAGAGGGTTGTGGTGTTGGCAGCTCCATAATAGCCTGTTTTTTGAACCCAAATAAGTTCATAGGCATGTTTATTTATTTCAAATCATGCTCTGTAATTGGGCATTGATTTCCATTTTTCAAATCACAATGCCCCCAAGGTAGAGTATGTATGCCACATGATAAAATGCATCTCTTATCATCATGTGGGTCCAGAGCCACTTTTCTTACAATATTTGAAGTCAATAAGTGATCCTCACTCTGAATTCTATTTTCTGATGTTTTGATTAAATTCTGGGATTTGAGGCAATTTTTATAATCTTCAAATTCAAGATCTTTTTCCACAGTTACTTTGCCAATGCCCTTGGCTTTTTTGACAACAGCACTACATGTTTTAAAACTGTACATCTTGGCACTTAGCCCAGCAAATTCCACAATAACATCACCATGTGTCTCATCTTTTAACTTGCCAGGCACCTTTTTGTTGTGGGGTTGAATTATTGTTTGTTCACTGGTATCAAAGTATTGAAACAATTCAGGCTGTGACATATCTTGATAAACATCTTCTGTTTGAATATCAAGAATAAAACTATCCGTGTCCATGTACATCAATTTTATATTATCACCATAAAAAGGTTTCAACACATCATAATACAATGTTAACATATGTAATTTGGACGATTCCAATATTGCAGCCCCTACATAAATAGGTTTATCAAACTTAATCTTTGTTTTCTTCATGTTGAAAAGTGCCATGTGCTCATCATAAATTCTTCTATAATTGAAGTTGGGCTTTGCAACCAATTTTTTGCTCAGGCTGGGGTCAGTAATTATTTTAACTTCGGTATGTTTTCTGACATTTTCAATAGTTTTGCCATACACAGAATTCACCATCAATTTAAACAAGCCCTTATCAAATTGGCTCTTTGCAGATGTTAGAAGCTCCGTGTTTGTATCAATGTATGGTTTCAACCATTCTGAGTGCCTGAACCTCAAAACTTTTCCAACTTTGGTCACTTGAACACCATGATTCATCAGGAACTGGAGGTTTTTGTAATATGTGACATATCACTGTTTCGGCTCCAGAGTCATCATGAGCTTCTTCTGTTTAGAGCCAGGTGAGCACTTAACCTCGGGAGTTGGGGGCAGATCAGAAAATTTCTTGTGCAAATCTTCAGGAATTGTCAGATTAACCTCTAAGAAGAGGCCATGGTCACTGTCATCAAAATTCTTAAGATCCTCAATATTGAAATCTTCAACCCACTCGAGCCCTGCATATGGCAGTTTTTGCATCATGGCATGACCATAGAGGCTGTTTGCATCTACATACACTATATAATTTGATGGCCGTGCTGGATCATAATCAGGCATATATTTGTTATTTGCTCTGGCATATCTCTGAGAACATTGCACCATGCCTCCTCTTATACATTTCTCCATAAACAGATACTTATCTTGATCGTGGATCAGATCCAAATGCATTTTAGTGTTCAAAAACGTTGCGGCCCATGCTAGGCCCGGAGCACTGTAAAAATACATTGGATCCAGCTTATAATTTTGCATAGAAGATTTTCTGAATGCCTGCAATATATCAGCTAAGAGGGTGACATCAAGTTTTAAATATGCCATGTGATAATCACCAAATGTCTTGCATTTTAAATTGTTCCACATCAACTGGGCATGGTGATAATCTTCATCAGTGATTCCAGATCCTCTGATTCTGCTGTAAAACTCTTCATGTGGTGGCAGAGAACACTCATCAAATTTAGAAAAATCTGTAACATAGTCATATGGATATACACCCTTCCGCCTAATTAATTTCAGGTCCTGATTTGGAAACAAGGCACGTGTGATTTTGAATTGTTCATCAGATAATTGAGTGGCCAGTGTAGCCAGGCTAGCAGATAAAATTCTGTAAGAATCAAGAAATCTTAATTGAATAGAAACACCATTAACTTTAATTATCTTGCTAATAGATATATATTTCTCATCATTTTCAGCTAAAATGTTTAAATTCTGCTTGTCAAACCCCTCGTACCTGATCAGATGATGGAAATCATAATTGGATGCTTCATGGCAAAATATGGGGACAAATCTTGGTCTCTTGATCTTAATATTGCAGCTATTACACAGGGCCATTAAGAATTTACCATCTGTATGAGAATGGTGTTTCACCTTGATATTTGTATCTGAAAATTCAGAATCACATACCGGACATTTTTCTGCATTGTTGAAATCCTCAATCTGTTTCTCTGTTAAAGGCAACATAGGTTTTGATTTTAATAAGATGTTAGATGCTATGTCACGGCACTCATTTTCTATTCTATGTGCAAATATTTTGATGGCATCTGCTCCCATGTATAAGTGTGGCTCACTAGCTACACCATCCCGTATAACTATATAACAAAAGCTGGAAGGTTCATGTAGCTGGTATGGTGTAATTGAAGATTCTTCAGGATCTGGATTGCAGAATGCAAGAGGTTTGAGGTTCGATTCAAAATCACAGACAATATATGCGGGGTGTTCCAACAAGGCTTCAAACTTTTTTGAATTTGCAATTTTCACTTGGATTAGGCATCACCATATGAACAGGTTTATGGTTCCCACAGTATTTCAGATGCTCAATTAACTTGTTTTTGGCAATTTCTGCATTTACTTTACAAACCCCTTTTATTATTTTTTTACCATCAAATACAGTTAAGCATCTTCTGCACAACTTGAATATTGTATTGGATTTGTCTAGTTGTGTTCTCACTAAAGCTTCAAGACTGTGTATCAGAGTGTAATGATATGTGCCATCCTTTTCAATTAAGAGCAGATCAATCGGAACAGCAGAATCATCATCAAATGTACTGATTCTGAGAGGTTCTATCGGGCAATTGCCAGTGGAACAAATAAATACATTAATAGATAATTGTTTGCCATTGATGTGCCTGGCCTTTTTTTCAAATTTATCAATATTCTGAACAAGCATTGGATATTCTAAACCCTCCATTGCATCGTCAAAATCATGTTCATGCTGTTTGTAATAACTTATTCTCTGAGGATTCCTTGAAACTGGATACAAAGCAGCTAAAATACACCACAAAAAGCATTTCTGGTCGGTATTTTCAATATTGACCACGGCTCTTCTGTTTTTAATATTATCAGGTAATGGCAGATATGTAGAACCTTGTAATGGGCTGAATTCAGAAATATTAACATATAACTTGTGCGGAGAGCCGCATAGGCTCCATCCGGACTCTTTTGCTGCAAATTCAGAGTGTTTAATATTCAATTGATCTATCAATCTGCTTATTATTTTGTCTGAATTTGTATTTGAATATACCGGTGCAGTTTCTGTTATGTGGGGCTGTGTAAATTTTGTGCCATTTGGTTTCTTATATTGTGTAAACAATTTGAGGGAGAGCTTATAAGAGCCATTTTGTGCATTAAGAATTGCCTGGAGATCAGAATTTATACTGTTCAAAAAATTCTCAATGCCACATCTTGGCTCTGATACAAACCGATAATCTCTTAATTGGCCGTTAAAACTGCTATGGATAGGTGCATAGCGTGGCTGCTTTGCTGGTGAAGCATTAACAGGTGCTTCGTGCTTCCTTTTCAGACCAGATGTAGATGGTTGTGTTGATGACTGTACAGAGCAAGTATCTTTATGTATATATGTGAAGTATTGCATGCTGTATTTTCTATTGCATTTGGGGCAAATTTTTGTGGGAGTTCTGCATTTGTCTGGGTTACAAATCTTTTGGTGCTTGGCCCAATTGGGGCTGGATATATTCTTATTGCATTGATTACAATATTTTTGACTTGGCATTTTTGTTGTTGTTTATTATATACAATTTCCTGGGATTCAAATCAAAATTCTATGCTGGATAAAAATATCAGTTGGGTTCAGCACTGTGCTTTGTGTGTGTGTGTATGTGTGTATGTGTGTATACACTTAATATTTTTGGCTTTGGTATTTATATACAATTTCCTGGGATTCAAATCAAAACTCTATACTGGATAAAAATATCAGTTGGGTTCAACACTGTGCTTTGTGTGTGTGTGTGTGTGTGTATGTGTGTATACACTTAATATTTTTGGCTTTGGTATTTATATACAATTTCTTGGGGTTCAAATCAAAATTCTATGCTGGATAAAAATATCAGTTGGGTTCAACACTGTGCTTTGTGTGTGTGTGTATGTGTGTATGTGTGTATACACTTAATATTTTTGGCTTTGGTATTTATATACAATTTCTTGGGGTTCAAATCAAAATTCTATGCTGGATAAAAATATCAGTTGGGTTCAACACTGTGCTTTGTGTGTGTGTGTATGTGTGTATGTGTGTATACACTTAATATTTTTGGCTTTGGTATTTATATACAATTTCTTGTGGTTCAAATCAAAATTCTATGCTGGATAAAAATATCAGTTGGGTTCAACACTGTGCTTTGTGTGTGTGTGTATGTGTGTATGTGTGTATACACTTAATATTTTTGGCTTTGGTATTTATATACAATTTCTTGGGGTTCAAATCAAAATTCTATGCTGGATCAGCTGGGTTCAGCACTGTGCTTTGTGTGTGTGTGTATGTGTGTATGTGTGTGTGTGTGTGTGTGTGTGTGTATTAATATTTTTGGCTTTGGTATTTATATAAAATTTCCTGGGGTTCAAATCAAAACTCTATACTTAATAAAAAATATCAGTTGAGTTCAGTGCAGACAAAAAAACTGCATAGCTCTATGTCAATTAGTTCTTGAATTTTATATTTAAGAACCACTTTGGCGGGAATAAAACTGCCCGGGCGGGGAATATTAATCCCACAGCTCCGCGGGGCGAGAATCTGAGAAACTGCCCCGAATATTGATCCCATAACTCCGCGGCACGGGAATAGAACTGCCCGTTCGGGGAATATTAATCCCACAGCTCCACGGCGCAGGAATCTGAGAAACTGCCCCGAGTATTGATCCATGCAGTTTCAGCGGCCTTCAGAGGCACTGACCTAGTACAAATACCTGCACAGACATGCATGTCCCAGAAGGCACTGACCTTGTTATGTATTGATTTTTGTATAACAGGCTGGGACAGATATAACCCTGACTCTAAATATGAATAGATTACAACAAACAAGCTGGATGTAACAAATATCAGATTTTGTATAAAAAAATGCAAAATATCCCAGTTTCAATTCAATCCATTTATCTGAATCGAAGAAACCAACAATTCATATATCCCCATATCATTGTATGCTTGCCCTATTAGTACCTCTTTTGCTGTTGTACTCAATTAATTTTCACTAATTGGCAATTTTCTTGAAGAGGCCTAATAGAACAAGATACGGCGGTATGAGAAATATGTGAATTAAAGATATTTTAGCAATATACGACGTCTTAAGAAAGGCATATTCAGCTCCAAAGTACTTTGTCTAACACTTACTACCATTCCCTATTACTGGCAAAAAGAGTTAAAAATATTGACATATTGAAAAAAATTGACTTGTTCCCAAGTGTTCACCGAGTTCAGACATTTGCACATAGATGGCCCTGTTGTTGTTGCTTATCAAATATATATATTTTTTTGGAATATCTCTAAAACAGGCAAATTTTGTTTACTGTTTTCTACAATTGGCAATACTGACATGTATTACACACCAGATGAATTCAAGACACAGAGACCCATGTTTGTAATCAACACTTCAAAAAGAAAACAGGTTGTGGTGAATGACAGGACAAACATTAAAATTATCTGTGAATTCCATGAGGCTTTACCTGATGACACCATTTGTAGTGTTATTCTCATAGGGGAAAAATCATATGTTTATGACGTAAGAAATGAGAGAGTCACGGAGCAATTCTAGAAGAATTACATTGTTTTAATATTAGATAAACAAATTGAAGCTGGTATCCAATTGAACTTAAACCAGAAATAAATATGTGTATGTGTGTGTGTGTGTGGGTGTGGGTGGCCTAGTTTTAAGTGTGGCCAAAAAAAATATCAAGAGGGGCATATTTTTAACAAATTTATGGACAACAATCTCTCAGAAGTGCCTTTTATAAGTGTAGCCTCATCAATCTGAGGGGGTCATACTCTCCGAGAAATTCCCGAGGGCATTTTTACAAAAATCTTGGATTAGGCAGGGTTCCACACTAGAGCAAAAAGCTCATATGGCCATGTTGAGCTTGTTTTAAGTGTAAGCAAATCTGCTGGAGGGGGGTTCATACTTTCGTGAGTTTATCCTATATACTTTCCCACTACTCTAAAGCAAGAAGCTGGCAACCTTGCTTGAGGCTTGCCTTACAGTGCATAAAGCAAGGTTGCCAACCTACTGGTACTTTTGCCATAGCCTTTTACAAAAAAAAGAGAGAGGGGAGAGAGAGAGGGAAGAGTTAAACAACCGACAGCCTACCTACAGCTTTTTTTTTTGTCTAACCTAACCTAAAGCAAGGAGCTGGCAACTTTGCTTGAGGTTTGCTTTACAGTGCATAAAGCAATTTTTGCCAACCTACATATACTGGGCAAGGAGAGCCGGCACTGCCGTAAAAGAGAGAGAGATGGATGGATGGTAACACTGCACGGGTTCAACATCATCAAATAAAAATCGCCTTAATGGTTTTCTCTTGTAAGGCATGATCTCCATTTTCTCGCAGTGTTACCAACTCCTACCTACACCTTTTTTTTACTTGGCAAGGGCAAGAGAGAGAGAAAAACCTATAGCTGGCAACAGTAATGAGCGAATGCGCCATATCGTAATTTTCCAACTCCGGCAATGTTTGTATATCGTGACCTTTGTAAACCTCTCTCGGGGGGACGATGTGCCACACACACACACACACACACACGCGTGCGCGTGTATTGTGACGCAAGCAAACAGACAAAATAATAATAATTGTTGTTTTTTAGGATTCCTGGACCCCATAACCCCGCCAGGAGTGCGTGGTGCCCAACCAAAAAAGTAAAGGTTTTCCCGTACGGCCTTCGAACGTAGAATTGATTGACGTGCGGGCGAATCTCTTCCGGAATGTTTTTCAATTCGTACATCTGACCATACATGCTATTCATCATCAATTTAGCCGTGTTCTGTTTGGCGTCCATTTCGAGCAGTTTGCCCGGCGGTAAAGCCTTATTGTTTTTAAATTTTTTGATTTTTTTTACGCAAGGCCATGATCTTACGGATGTACGTGGCGTTTAGCGTGTCCTGTGAGAAATACACGTGAAGATCAGCTTCCGTGCAGCCGGTTGGATTCGTAACGCCGCGATAAACATCAACTTCCGTGCCGGGCGGAACGCCCGTTCCGGCATGGAATTTGCACCACTCCCAAGTTCACGTTGAAAGGGGAGAGGCCAGCTGCTACCATGACGCTCGGGTAGAGTGACGTAAAATCCAATGTCAAAATAATCTCGTCCTCTGTTCTGTTTTTGAGTGCCACGTTCATGTGAGGGTTACGGTGTACGTAACCCCCGACTAGCTTGTGATGATACTCGAGATGTTGCCGTGGGAAACACAATCATCGCTTGTTCTGCAACTCTTCGCTGAAATAGTAATGCGAGAGATGCAAGTTGAGTTTGTGCCCTCGAACCTGGTCCGCACGCAACACGCTCTGGCAGCACGTTGAGACGATCGTTTGCACGAGTCTGTTTTTCAGAAACACGCGTCCCTCACAAGCATCGAATCCTGTACGTTGTACTGCAACAGATCATCTATCTTGTTTTTCTTGTAGAGCGTCTGCGCGGTTTCACCCTCGGGTATTATTTTTTTCTCCCAGGTTGAAGTACAACGAAACATACTTCAGCGTGTACGAGGAGAGGTTCCCGAAAAGGTAGCGCACCACTTCGATACCGTCCAATTCGAGTTTCGGACGACCAGAAAATCAGAGACAATATTGATACGGCCTAGTGAGTTGGCAACATTAGTAGACCCAAATGGAGAGTTCTGCGACCGAAAGTGAGGCTCGGTGAGGCTCGCCTTAATGGTTTGCTCTTGTAAGGCATAAGCCTTATTTTCTCGCAGTGTTGCCAACACCTTACTCGAAAAAATCACTAAGGTTTCTCTCCACGTTCCACTGCATAGGGTATCCTCGGGCAAGGCATCGTGGAACTCGCAGACGATCTTGATGTTGGTTCGATCGTTGACCACCACCTGCTTTCTCTTAGATGTGTTGATGACGGTCATGGGTCTCCGTGCTTTGAATTCGCTGGGCGTGTAGTACATGTCCACGCTTCCCTCGGTCACGCGTTTGTAAGCCGAGAACGCTTCGTAAAGTTTGAGGTAATTGTTTTTGGTCATGTCGAGGTTGTAATTCTCGCGCGGGAACACTTCGTTCCTACTGTTCTTCAGATAAACGTTCTTGATCTTGCAGTCGTCGAACTTGCTGGAATCTTTTTCCTGATTCTTGTCCCTCCCGGTCTGAAAAAGCACTACGACGAAATCTGGCATGTCGAACTGTATGTTGTTGAACTGCGTCGTCACGTCGAATTCCATGTGACTTCCCGACGCCATCTTCTGCACGCACTGGTAACCGTGAAAGTGAATCGGCACCTGCGGATTTTTCAAGATCTCCGCTTTGTACTTGAGGGCGTAGTTTGTTTCGTATTCCACTACCGGCATTCTCAATTTCATGCTCCGGATGACGTACTTGGTTGCTTCGGGTAAAGTGTTGGCTATCGGCGTGGTGCCGTCCGGACCCAAAGTAGCGTATCGTATCAGTGCGTTGTTGTTGTTGGCAGCTCTTCGAAACGTGATTCTCAGTCCTCCCTTTTACATGATCTTCTTGTAGTCCGAGAAGAATCCCGGAAGCAAACGCATGGGAAAGAGCACCGTGTGACTTCTCGTCGATATTTTGGTTCCCGCTTCGAATCCTCCCGCTTGATAGTATGCGGCGTCCGTTTTGGATAATTTCAACGTTCCCACTGCCGTCGACGTGATGCCTGGATAATCGATTCTGTCGATGACGGTACCGTGTTTCCTCACCTCCACCTGCGAGAACAGGTGAGGCGCGAAGTTGTCCACGAGTATCAAATTTGCTGCTGCGGGAAACGCGTCTCCGCTTTCCTTCTTTACCATGTCGAATTCAAGGTAGAGGTCCGTTCTGTGAGGATGAACGAACCCGCCCCTTACGTCCACGTCGTATTCGATCTCTCTGTTCGTTTTGTTCAAATTTCCGAACATAGGTTCTATTCATATTTTTACTCACGTATAGGCGTACATGATGAATCAGCAAACATATTTTTTCTAAGTCTTGCCGTTTCCAAGATAACCCTATTTCCGGTCGCCATTTTCGATTTCCGAGCATAGGTTCTATTCATATTTTACTCACGTATAGGCGTACGTGACGAATCCGAAAACAGATTTCTCCTAAGTCTTACCGTTTCCAAGATAACCCCACTTCCGGTCGCCATTTTCGATTTCCGAACATAGGTTCTATTCATACTTTTTCTCACGTATAGGTGTACGTGATGAATCCGCAAACAGATTTCTCCTAAGTTTTACTGTTTCCAAGATAACCCCACTTCCGGTCGCCATTTTGGATTTCCGAACATAGGTTCTATTCATACTTTTACTCACGTATAGGTGTACGTGATAAATCAGCAAACAGATTTCTCCTAAGTTTTACCGTTTCCAAGATAACCCCACTTCCGGTCGCCATTTTGGATTTCCGAACATAGGTTCTATTCATACTTTTTCTCACGTATAGGTGTACGTGATGAATCCGCAAACAGATTTTTCCTAAGTTTTACCGTTTCCTAGATAACCCCACTTCCGGTCGCTATTTTCGATTTCCGAACATAGGTTCTATTCATATTTTTTCTCACGTATAGGTGTACGTGATGAATCCCCAAACAGATTTTTTGCTAAGTCATGAATTGGAGGGTTCTATGACAACCTATATTAATTCTCGTAAGAGAACAGAACGTGTCCTACGGGGCAAGTTAAGGGGCATGTGCATGGCCAAAGGGGAAGTTTTTTTGCGCGCTCAAGCATGATTTAATTTTATTATATTTTCAGATTGACCACAAAACAAGGTGTTGACAGGCAGTGTGTATATATATTGTAAGAAGATGTTTTATTATCAACCTCCACTTCTTGCAGTACATCCTGGACACAGCGTTGCAGGTTAACAAAGGACTTTTGGTCAGTATATATTTTTTTTCTTAAAACTGTTCGGTTACTCGCTCGTTCCTGACATCATACACAAAAGTTTTCTCCGCGATGAGGATGACGCTACACAGAGTGTCGGCAGGCAAGGCATCGTGGAACTCGCACACAATCTAGATGTTGGTGCGATCGTTAACAACCACCTGCTTTCTTTTAGATGTGTTGATGACGAACATGGGTCTGCGAGCTATGAACTCGTTTGGATTGTAGTACACGTCCACGTTACCGGAAGTCACTCGTTTGTAAGCTGTGTACGCCTCGTACAGTTTCAGGTAGTCCTCTTCTGCGATGTTTAGGTTGTAGTTCTCACGTGGGAAAACTTCGTTCCTGCTATTTTTGAGGTAAATGTTCTTAATCTTGCAGTTGTCGAACTGGCTTGAATTTTTCTCCTGATTGTTACCCCTTCCTGTCTGAAAGAGTACGGCTGCAAACTCGGGCATGTCGTACCGAATGTTGTTGAATTGCGTGGTTACGTCAAATTCGAAATGATTGCCGGAAGCAGGTTTTTGCACACACTGGTAGCCATAAAACTGAATGGACACTTGAGGATTCTTCAGGATGTCGGCTTTGTACTTGAGAGCATAGTTTGATTCGTATTCTACCACTGGCACGCGCAGCTCCATGGACCTTACAATACACTTGGCAGCGTCGGGTAGTGTGTTGGGAAGCAAGGTAGTCCCGTCCGGGTCCAAAGTGCTGTATCGCATCAGTGCGTCGTTGTCGTTGGCAGCTCTGCGAAAAGTGACGCGCAAACCACCCTTCCACATGATCTCCTTGTAGTCCGAGAAGAAACCGGGCAGCAGACGCATGGGAAACAGTACTGTGTGACTTTGAGTTTTGATTTTTGTACCTGCTTCGAATCCCCCTGCCTGGTAGTATGCTGCATCGGTCTTGGAGAGTTTCAGTGTTCCCACGGCAGTCGAGGTAATCCCGGGGTAGTCAACCCTATCGATGACGGTGCCGTGCTTTCTAACTTCCACCTGCGAGAATAGGTACGGCACAAAATTATCTACGAGTCTTAGGTTTGCGTTGGCAAGAAATGCTTCGCCGTTGTCTCTCTTCACTACATCAAACTTGACGTACAAATCAGCTCTGTGAGGGTGAATGAATCCATCCCCGACGTCCACATCGTATTCTATCTCTCGATTCGCTTCGTTAAGGTTGGCAAACGTGCGACGGTTGGGAGGGAAGGACTGCAACTCGTAACTTTCGATTTGTTCCATGATGGCTATTTATTATATGTTAATCTCCACGACGGCAGTGGTCGCGGCTCCTGCAAAATCAACCACCTCCCCCTTCTTGTTTGTCACTGCTAATTCTATGTTGTCTATGCGATTACGAGATACAGGAAAGTATATCGGTGGGGAGGGTGTGTAGATAATTGGCTCCATGAACTCAGAGTTTGGTTTGAACGTAGCGATAATACCTGTCTGCTTGTGACTCCCTGGGATGCCGTTAGAGGATTTGGTGATCATATCTTGATCATTTTTTTACAGAGCAGTTCGGGTAGGTTGTTATTTATAGACCCCACCCCCAATTTTTTTTGTTTTGTGTTCATGGCGATGGTCGTACCTAATGCGGCGACCCGTTCGCCCAGCGAGACGTCTCTGCTGACGAGTCTCCCGAAAGCTGCGTGCTCTAACTTTCTGTCAGCATCATGACGTACATCGAGATCGGTATTGGTATTGTAGGCAATATCGTGATTCTTGCATGCAGCATCCAGGGGATTCACACCCTTGTCGCCTCTCTTTAGTCGCTGTTCGAGTTTGGTACCGGGGCCGCGGTACTGGTAACCTGGCAAGTGCATCTTGAAGGGTAGCTTGTTGATGATGTCGTTCACGAGACCTCGACCTTCGGCCACGTTCCAAAATTTTGGAGGTAGGGTGTTGATGATTTTGATGAGGTACCCTATGCCTTTGTCGTCATTCACAATGAAGTTGGCAAGCTTGGAGCTAACCATGTCCACAATTCCTACCTTCTCGTTGCGAAAGTTGCTGTTGCCTGCATTCTCCTCTCCTGCAATAACCAACAACCTGTCTATGAGCTTGCGCACGTCGTCAACCCACACAAACTCTTTGGGCAGGTTGTTGTAGAGTTTGACGCCGCTGCCTGTTTTGACCTGGTTCCATATCGGCTTGATGAGGTTCTTGTATTTTTCGCCGCTGCTAGATTTGACGCGATTCTGCGTAGCGTCGTTGTTTTGGTACATGGCATCCGTCATGATCAAAATTTCCTTGTAACTTTGGTAATCTTCGTTTGTGTAATCTCTTGGCTGCTTTTTTGGTGATGAGTTCCCACAGTCCAACCGTGCCGGGATACCTGTTCCAGCTGTTTTTCTCACCCAAATTGACTTTCACGTTGTCACCCTCGAACGTGACTTTCGATTTTCCGATTTTCCAAACCACGCCCTCGTTGAGTTCCATGGTTGGGTACAATCCGAAAACCTCGTCTTTCTCGAACTAAACTCAACGGCCTGTTGATCAATCAATTTTCGGAACGCTGCTCTTCTTGCTGGAACAGTGACGATTTCGGATTCGCGACGATCGACATGACGAGGAAACCCAACGATGGAAAATACAGAAACAAAATTAACGACTTTCTAAACGTTGCAACGTTGCAACGAGGTTTTCGGATTGTACCCAACCATGGAACTCAACGAGCTTATGCCTTACAAGAGCAAACCATTAAGGCGAGCCTCACCGAGCCTCACTTTCGGTCGCAGAACTCTCCATTTGGGTCTACTAATATTGCCAACTTACTAGGCCGTATCAATATTGCCTCTGATTTTCTGGTCGTCCGAAACTCGAATTGGACGGCATCGAAGTGGTGCGTTACCTTTTCGGGAACCTCTCCTCGTACACGCTGAAGTATGTTTCGTTGTACTTCAACCTGGTGGGGAGAAGATAATGCCCGTCGTCGCATCCGGTTGCGGTGACAATATAAGCAAAAACTAGGTCGTGTCAGTATTGCCAACTCACTAGGCCTCTGAGTTTAGGGCGACCCGAATTGTGCTGCCAGAGCGTGTTGCGTGCGGACCAGGTTCGAGGGCACAAACTCAACTTGCATCTCTCGCATTACTATTTCAGCGAAGCGTTGCAGAACAAGCGATATTTGTGTTTCCCACGGCAACATCTCGAGTATCATCACAAGCTAGTCGGGGGTTACGTACACCGTAACCCTCACATGAACGTGGCACTCAAAAACAGAACAAAAAATAAGATTATTTTGACATTGGACTTTACGTCACAGTAGTCCAATTTAGGCAGTTCACACTCTTCTTTTGGGGCTCGGTGGGGCTCGCAGTGTTGCCAACTGCTTATTCGAAAAAATCACCAAGGTTATTTTTTGGGTCTAACCTAGCCTAAAGCAAGGAGCTGGCAATCTTGCTTGAGGCTTCTTAATGGTTTGCTCTTGTAAGGCATAACCCCCCCCCCTATTTTCGGACACAGTATTACCAACATCTTACTCGAAAAAAATCACCAAGGTTTTTGGTCTAACGTAACCTAAAACAAGGAGCTGGCATCCGTGCTTGAGGCTTGTTTTACAGTGCATAAAGCAAGGTTGCCAACCTACTGGTACTTTTACCATGGCTTTTTACAAAAAAAAAAGAGAGAGGAGAGAGAGAGAGAGGGAAGAGTTAAACAACCGACAGCCTACCTACAGCTTTTTTTGTCTAACCTAGCCTAAAGCAAGGAGCTGGCAATTTTGCTTGAGGTTTGCTTTACAGTGCATAAAGCAATTTTTACCAACCTACATATACTAAACAAGGAGAGCCGGCACTGCCGTAAAAGAGAGAGATGGATGGGTGGGAACACTGCACGGGTTCAACGTCATCAAGTAAAAATCGCCTTAATGGTTTTTTCTTGTAAGGCATGATCTCTATTTTCTCGCGGTGTTACCAACTCCTACCTACACTTTTTTTTTAGTTGGCAAGGGCTAGAGAGAGAGAAAAACTTATAGCTGGGAACAGTAATGAGCGAATGCGCCATATCGTAATTTTCCAACTCCGTATATCGCGATTTTTGTAAACCTCTCTCTCGAGAACGATGTGCCACACACACACACACACACACACACTTATATTATAACACAAACAAACAAACAAAATAATAATAATTGTTGTTTTTTAGGATTCCTGTCCTCCATAACCCCGCCAGGAGTGCGTGGTGCCCAACCAAAAAAGTAAAGGTTTACAAATAGGAATTGGCAACACTGACTAGTTGCTTCACAAATCTTTTGTTTTTTAAAAAAAATTGCCATATGATATTTCAGAGGCGAGGCTAACCTACAAATAGGAGTTGACAGCGTAGCCTTCTAAGATGATAAGTATGCGGTAAAATGAAGAAGAATTAATGACGCTAACCGGCGGTGCAGTGTTAATGCTTTCTCTTCTTCTTCTCCCTTTTTTTTTTTGTATTTTCTAGCATACTGATCTATTGCATGCTAACCAAACCTCTTGGGAGGTGGGCCACGGGTCCTCTACATGTATGTATGTATGAAATGCGATTTGGGGGAGGCCAAATTTTAAATTTACAGCTTAATTAATCTGCATGCATGCTTAATGTTTGATTTTTTTGTTTCTAGTTCGACATGAGATACACACAATTTTATTTTTTGAAGTACAGTTAATATTACCTAGGTTAATCTGTGACATACAACTAGCGATCGACACGACCACCTGACACACAGACACAGAGAGAGTGAGCAAATTTAAAATGTGATCTATCGTGAATTAAACTAAGCTCCCTCACCTACCCACATATAGCCTTACAGGTGACTCAAAAGCAGAAATTGGTCATAGCGTGACAGGTCGATCTATCGTGAACTAAACTAACCTCCCCCACTCATACATACACACTATGTCTTACAATAAGTAAGGCTGCTATATTACATGTAAGGGCTGACGGTTGCCAACATACACAAGATTTATTGCAAATTTTATTAACCTACGACATAAGCTATGGACATACACACACCAAGCCTTCCAGATAGGCTATAAGCAACTCACCTCTTGCAATTGTATAACGGGGAAAATTAACCTACAGCTAGCAACACTGTTTGAGCTGCTTTCGACGAGTAGTGTTACCAAACTTATTTTTTTGCAAATAGGCTCTACAGCTAGAGGCTTGAAACATATACCCTACCAGAGTATGCCAACTTACCTCATGTAAAAATATTACCTAGTACGGGTTAAGCTGTGACATACAACTAGCGAACGACACGACCACCTGACACACAGACAGAGAGAGTGTGATACAGCTTATACGCAGTTTTTCCTACACACGTACTGGGTTTAAAAGATAACTTGCAACAACCATTTCACTCACCTCCTATCATATAATAAAATTACCACAGGTTTTTGATACTTGCTGCCAGAACATGGTGGTTTTAGACTGGAAATTCAGCCCGATTATTCTATTTGTGCAAGAGAAAAATGATGATGCCTGCATTTGGAATATATAATTCTTCTTACGGTATTTTGCGTGCCCCCAGTAACCTTGCTTTCGATTCACGGAAGCTATGACGTGTATTTCCTGTTTCGCGAACATACGAGAACCTTTCACAATGTCGCATCAGATAATATATTGCAAGAGCGAGTTGGTTGTGTATATAAATCTAGTCTTGGGGAATGGACATGAATATAATGTCAAAATTATTGCATAACTTAAAAAGAACATTTATTGCACTGCGCTTTCTAGCAAAGGTAAATGTGGAATGCCCCGGCCCCTCAGAGATTCGAATACTGTTAGTTAAACAGCAAGTATTGTCATATGGACTGACGATTATTATTTTTTAAAAAAAACAGACCTCGTAGTAAGTTATAACCTGAGCTGTCTTGCAAGTCTCTCGAGTTTGATATCTGGTGAAGGAATATGATGCCACTATAAACTGTATACAAGATATACCCAGTCCCTGGCATGAGATGGACGAGAACCTATACAGTTGTACAATGGTTGTTCTTTTTATTAAAGCATAGCGCTTATTTACATGTCAGCGCAACATGCATGCAAAGAAGGGAGGGAGACCATAACGGATAATTCTTATTTCGATTTCAATATTTTTGCTAGTCACGCTATCTAGACGAACACTGGAAGATGGGCAAAAGCGAGGGAAAGAGAGAAATGTTACTTTTTGCCTCTCTGCCTGTGTGTGATATACTAGTTTTACATGCATACGGCTGTATCGTGAAGCGAGGCCGAAAATAATTTTTGAAAAGCAGTCTCGAGCATCTTCGCGTTCAGCCAACAAGAGAAATAAAACATTACACATGGGTGTGGGGCGCAACAGCCACAGTACGGTAATGTGCATGGATGTTAAAACTTTTGGGTTTTTCTGAATAGACATACATATCAGTTTTGCAGTCTCCAGATGGGACCGGAGCTTATTCTTCATTTGGACAAGGGGGTTCAGATCAACTATAATTTTTGTTCACATCAAAATGAAACAAAGGATTTTACTCCACTGCTTACTTATTCAATATTTTTATTATTGTAAAGAATGGGGCGGTGTGTCTTATTGTATATAGTCTTCCAACAACCACCTCGGGGGGGGGGCGTAAATTTATGTTTCTGCATGTATGCAAAATGCACTTAACTTCAGTTGTGAAGTTTGTTTTGCTGTTGTGATTAAATACTAAACCAAAATCTTATTACATAACTTTGAAGTATATTTGTTAATACGATCTATATTATATCATCGCTATAGGTGGTCCATATTATGCGCAGGAGAATTTTTAAAAAATGTCTTGTTTCTCGAACCTGTGACCTGCAGATTTGCTTTTGCTGGCAACAGAAACAGAAAATGGCACTATGTTATTCTATACTGATACAGGTGTACTGTAATCATAACAATTTTCTAGTAACAAAACAACAACTATGTCGGAAAGAAATGGTGGGGGGGGGCTTGTCTGTGTGGGGTCTTATTAACTACATCACATCTGTACAACTCATCGACTACAAAGCAACAATGTTAGGAAGTGTGTGCATGGTCCCAAAAATACAAATTTAAAATCACTAATGAGACATGAACTCCCTTCACTGGTGTGTATTTGAATATGCGAAAATGAGGTACTTTGAATAACTACAAAAAAGCTTGCAACGGTATAGAGAAGGGTCACAACTTCAAACTTTAGACGATTTTTCGTTAATCTGCAAAGGGCCAGGGCGTACGGTAAATTGATTTTATTGAAAAAGTATGCAGAAGCAGTGTTGGAAGCAGTTTGAAGACTGAAACGGCTATGGAAGGACACTTATTATAATGTTAATATTTCAGTATAATGTTTTCAGAATTGCTTTTCGATAATGTTCGGTACTTAATTTAATCAATTGTTAGACAAAACATACATTCGAATTCAAGGACGGAAAATATGAACAGCGAATGAATGCTTTAGAGTAGATGTGATATTTAAAGGAGGTGATTATTTTTTTACTTTCTCAATTCAAAACAAAAATTCATGAATATTATTATCATTGAATGGTTGGTTAGGTGCTCGGTTTACCTTGTCCCTCCGAACGAAAGATGGAATGTATACAAGCCTGTGCCTCCTAAGTTTATCGCGGCTATGAGGATAAATCGCGAAATGAAACGAACTGGAAATTTTCAATATATATATATTTTTTATAACATACTTCACTAAGGAGGTCAAATGACAAGTTGGATTGCTATCCTTTTTATAATTTGTTAAATTTTATTACGAACGAGGAAAGAATGCATGGTACTTAATGCTGTAATGTTATTGATTAGATCATCGTTTATCTTGTCCGCATCGATTAATTTTCTTATGTTCTTTTTTTTGTCTTTTCGTTGCGTCCATCTCTTCTGTTATCACAATCGAGACTTCCAGATTATTATTTTTTCTCCCTGCAATTTTAGAAATGTAATTTTTCATGATCATCCAGCGAACGCCTGAGACATTTCAGCAAAATGTCGATTATTCAATGGATGTTGTAAGGTTCCATGTTTTTTTTTCACTATCTCTTGTTTGGTCGATTTTGAATTTGGGAGTTATTTTTTTTTTATTTTGCCTTTCGCGACATGTTCGACTAATCGTGACAATACGTTTCAACCTTTCTGCATAAACGTTGAAACGTTTCAACGAACGAACGTTGAACCAAAAAAAGGTTTTCTCAAACGTTTAGACGACTACGAAAACGTTGAAATGTAAAATATTGTTGCATTGTAATCAAAAAAAATTCGTTGAATATGCCTAACCTAAAATAAAATTGAAGAATTAATAGAGTTAAACATTTGCCACTCTGAAATAGCGACGGCTATCATAACATTATTTTCAGCAGAATAATAATGACAATATTATATATATTAAGGATTAGGCCCGAGGGATTCTTATTCACTACACTCGTTTCTAACCTGTCCATACTGGAAACCGAAAACACAAGTACGAGACACTAACTTGGGAGAGGACATGCAAAAACTCTGCGGGGCTCATCTTAAAAACTTCAGTAGATGTTTGTCATAGAACTCCCTCCTTAAATTCGATTCGAAAGGCACAAATATTCCGGTTCTTGAATAAGAAGCGCGTATGCCTTCGGAAAGAGAGAAGAAGAAATAAATAAATCAACTCATGCATATTCTTCATGTACGTACGCTTGGTGACAAGAAACAGTATTTTTTTTTCTCTTCAAGAAATTGTTTTCAACTTTTTGCTAGGTGACCCAACAGGAGTGGACGAAATAGCTTATTCATTCAAACTGGAAGCTTGCTTTTTTTTCAACAATGGAAAAACACATTATTTCCAGTGAAATATCGACTCAACTACCTAGAATGGCTACCACGGGCTTGGTGACTGAATACTAAAAAACTATCGAGCGACTTACTTCACAGCAGTGTCACTTAGTTTCAACAAGAACAGTTCAAGGCTTCCCGGGTGTCCTGCAAGGTTCGGCATTTATTTTTTTTAATAGCAAGCAGATGAACTGGCCTTACAATATGAAGACCCCTCTCACTGTGTCGGTTTTAGCGAACGTCACGACTGTGTTTGTGTGTGTACTGTGAGTTAAATAAAAAAATGTAGAACATATCAGGCAATGCGACCTCTTCTTTCGTGATCCGAACTTCGAACAGAAACTTGCAAATATGCTTGCCGAGATTTCAAGTAATGTGTCAGATATTGAATTTTTCCAATACAGAGGACGAAGAATATATTCAAAGCAATCATGATACCAATTCATATGTGTCAGTTGACGGTGATGAAGACAACCAAAACAGTGGACCTGATACAGTAAGTGACAAATATTTTTATGATAAAAAGTAGATTCAAGAGATCTTCAGTGGAGACTACGAAACATACCAGAGTCCCGGAATATATATATTTTTTTTGTTTCACCCCTAACTACAAAGAAGAAACAAAGTAGTTCCAGTTGATGCATGGGGCTACATTATCACAGACACTATGCAGGAGAACATGCTAAAATAGACAAAGAAAATAAATTGAAAATGTGAGAAAGAAATACGTTAATTCTGATAGAGTTGTGCTCACAACTTGTGCTCTTACAGAACTGAAAAGCTTCCTTGGACTTCTTATTTACAATATAATTTTAAATAGAACAACAAAAACTTTCGATTTTTTTTGCTACAGACAGAACAGGACATATTTCGAGTAACCATGTCATCAGCTAGATTTGCAGTACTTCCGAGTTGTATGAGATTTGTCAACCCTGAAAGCAATTTTGCAAGTTCTGAGTGAATTTAATGTCATTTCTCAAGCTTGCTATTCGCTTGGTGCTAATATAACTAGAACTAATAATCAGAACACATTAGAACAGATAGGCTAGAGTTATGTGAAAACGATAAAAAGCTTTCTATACATAGGCAGGCTGTAGTAAGACTGTGTTAACCTAATTTTGATACCAACAGAAATGTAACTACTGATAACTGGTACACTTCCATGGAATTTGTAGATGTACTGTTAAAAAAACTGGGCTAACTATTGTAGGAACAGAAAAAGGATTTCACCACAATTTCAGGCTCAAAAAGTTGGAAATAGTATATACAGCTTTACGAAGAGTGTTAAATAGTTTCTCAAGTACCAAAAAAGGAATTCTCATTTCAAAATGTTGTGTTTTGTCTAACAATTGATTAAATTAAGTACCGAAGAGCAATTCTCGAAATATTATACTGAAATGTTTACATTATAATAAGTGTCCTTGCATAGCCGTTCCAGTCTTCAAAGTGCTCCCAACGCGGCTTCTGCTTGCTTTTCAATAAAATCTAAATTATGTGCAGTTCAATTTACGGTACTAGCGTGTCTCACTGCTACACGGAAAATCCTACAGGAGTTTATTTTTTCCTGGAGCTCTGAGACTCGCCAAACCCTATATGGTATTGAGTATCCTCATCATTGCGATGTGATGAGAAACATGAATGTCCATGTTGTGAATGAAAAAGCCAGAAAGTCGCATGTCACGGCTTTTGATGTTATCTGTAAAAAAAGCATAACGAGAGTGAGGATTATGTCGGAAATAAACGTGTAGAGGACGAGGCTTGCAGCATGAAGTTTCAAGAATACCAGTTCCTAATAGCTCGGTATTAACCAACTAATTCTCTTGTCTTCTTAAACCCGAAGGTTTAGCAACAGAAGCCTTCCATCTCTCACCCTATAAATGAGCAAGATCAATCCAATTTTGTATCTAATTCTGTTCAAACCATACGGCTCGAATCTTGTGTGTATTACCTTCACTGTTTATTCTTTTTGCTAGCTTTTTGATCATACATTTTTATTGCATGTTTCGAATGTCAGCACAATATATTTTTCTCTTGGATCATTCATGACTATGAGGATGAAAGAATCAGAAACACAATATTATTTAACAAGCAGTATATATGTTAAAAGTTCCTAGAGAGGGGATGTACTTGACACAAGAATATAATTACCAGTGAATCATTGATTGAATTGCAGCTTTAAGTTCGCTTTATGCACGGAAAGGCAAATCGGGATTGGGCCTGTAAATCAAACCACCATGCGCCTCCAACAGGTATCAATCGAAACCTAGCACTTTTTTGATTACAAAGCAACAACACCATCGGCAAGACATAATTACCAGAAAATAACTAAAACCGACACAGTGAGAGGGGTCTTCATATTGTAAGGCCAGTTCATCTGCTTGCTATTAAAAAAAATAAATGCCGAACCTTGCAGGACACCCGGGAAGCCTTGAACTGTTCTTGTTGAAACTAAGTGACACTGCTGTGAAGTAAGTCGCTCGATAGTTTTTTAGTATTCAGTCACCAAGCCCGTGGTAGCCATTCTAGGTAGTTGAGTCGATATTTCACTGGAAATAATGTGTTTTTCCATTGTTGAAAAAAAAGCAAGCTTCCAGTTTGAATGAATAAGCTATTTCGTCCACTCCTGTTGGGTCACCTAGCAAAAAGTTGAAAACAATTTCTTGAAGAGAAAAAAAAATACTGTTTCTTGTCACCAAGCGTACGTACATGAAGAATATGCATGAGTTGATTTATTTATTTCTTCTTCTCTCTTTCCGAAGGCATACGCGCTTCTTATTCAAGAACCGGAATATTTGTGCCTTTCGAATCGAATTTAAGGAGGGAGTTCTATGACAAACATCTACTGAAGTTTTTAAGATGAGCCCCGCAGAGTTTTTGCATGTCCTCTCCCAAGTTAGTGTCTCGTACTTGTGTTTTCGGTTTCCAGTATGGACAGGTTAGAAACGAGTGTAGTGAATAAGAATCCCTCGGGCCTAATCCTTAATATATATAATATTGTCATTATTATTCTGCTGAAAATAATGTTATGATAGCCGTCGCTATTTCAGAGTGGCAAATGTTTAACTCTATTAATTCTTCAATTTTATTTTAGGTTAGGCATATTCAACGAATTTTTTTTTGATTACAATGCAACAATATTTTACATTTCAACGTTTTCGTAGTCGTCTAAACGTTTGAGAAAACCTTTTTTTGGTTCAACGTTCGTTCGTTGAAACGTTTCAACGTTTATGCAGAAAGGTTGAAACGTATTGTCACGATTAGTCGAACATGTCGCGAAAGGCAAAATAAAAAAAAATAACTCCCAAATTCAAAATCGACCAAACAAGAGATAGTGAAAAAAAAACATGGAACCTTACAACATCCATTGAATAATCGACATTTTGCTGAAATGTCTCAGGCGTTCGCTGGATGATCATGAAAAATTACATTTCTAAAATTGCAGGGAGAAAAAATAATAATCTGGAAGTCTCGATTGTGATAACAGAAGAGATGGACGCAACGAAAAGACAAAAAAAAGAACATAAGAAAATTAATCGATGCGGACAAGATAAACGATGATCTAATCAATAACATTACAGCATTAAGTACCATGCATTCTTTCCTCGTTCGTAATAAAATTTAACAAATTATAAAAAGGATAGCAATCCAACTTGTCATTTGACCTCCTTAGTGAAGTATGTTATAAAAAATATATATATATTGAAAATTTCCAGTTCGTTTCATTTCGCGATTTATCCTCATAGCCGCGATAAACTTAGGAGGCACAGGCTTGTATACATTCCATCTTTCGTTCGGAGGGACAAGGTAAACCGAGCACCTAACCAACCATTCAATGATAATAATATTCATGAATTTTTGTTTTGAATTGAGAAAGTAAAAAAATAATCACCTCCTTTAAATATCACATCTACTCTAAAGCATTCATTCGCTGTTCATATTTTCCGTCCTTGAATTCGAATGTATGTTTTGTCTAACAATTGATTAAATTAAGTACCGAACATTATCGAAAAGCAATTCTGAAAACATTATACTGAAATATTAACATTATAATAAGTGTCCTTCCATAGCCGTTTCAGTCTTCAAACTGCTTCCAACACTGCTTCTGCATACTTTTTCAATAAAATCAATTTACCGTACGCCCTGGCCCTTTGCAGATTAACGAAAAATCGTCTAAAGTTTGAAGTTGTGACCCTTCTCTATACCGTTGCAAGCTTTTTTGTAGTTATTCAAAGTACCTCATTTTCGCATATTCAAATACACACCAGTGAAGGGAGTTCATGTCTCATTAGTGATTTTAAATTTGTATTTTTGGGACCATGCACACACTTCCTAACATTGTTGCTTTGTAGTCGATGAGTTGTACAGATGTGATGTAGTTAATAAGACCCCACACAGACAAGCCCCCCCCCACCATTTCTTTCCGACATAGTTGTTGTTTTGTTACTAGAAAATTGTTATGATTACAGTACACCTGTATCAGTATAGAATAACATAGTGCCATTTTCTGTTTCTGTTGCCAGCAAAAGCAAATCTGCAGGTCACAGGTTCGAGAAACAAGACATTTTTTAAAAATTCTCCTGCGCATAATATGGACCACCTATAGCGATGATATAATATAGATCGTATTAACAAATATACTTCAAAGTTATGTAATAAGATTTTGGTTTAGTATTTAATCACAACAGCAAAACAAACTTCACAACTGAAGTTAAGTGCATTTTGCATACATGCAGAAACATAAATTTACGCCCCCCCCCCCGAGGTGGTTGTTGGAAGACTATATACAATAAGACACACCGCCCCATTCTTTACAATAATAAAAATATTGAATAAGTAAGCAGTGGAGTAAAATCCTTTGTTTCATTTTGATGTGAACAAAAATTATAGTTGATCTGAACCCCCTTGTCCAAATGAAGAATAAGCTCCGGTCCCATCTGGAGACTGCAAAACTGATATGTATGTCTATTCAGAAAAACCCAAAAGTTTTAACATCCATGCACATTACCGTACTGTGGCTGTTGCGCCCCACACCCATGTGTAATGTTTTATTTCTCTTGTTGGCTGAACGCGAAGATGCTCGAGACTGCTTTTCAAAAATTATTTTCGGCCTCGCTTCACGATACAGCCGTATGCATGTAAAACTAGTATATCACACACAGGCAGAGAGGCAAAAAGTAACATTTCTCTCTTTCCCTCGCTTTTGCCCATCTTCCAGTGTTCGTCTAGATAGCGTGACTAGCAAAAATATTGAAATCGAAATAAGAATTATCCGTTATGGTCTCCCTCCCTTCTTTGCATGCATGTTGCGCTGACATGTAAATAAGCGCTATGCTTTAATAAAAAGAACAACCATTGTACAACTGTATAGGTTCTCGTCCATCTCATGCCAGGGACTGGGTATATCTTGTATACAGTTTATAGTGGCATCATATTCCTTCACCAGATATCAAACTCGAGAGACTTGCAAGACAGCTCAGGTTATAACTTACTACGAGGTCTGTTTTTTTTAAAAAATAATAATCGTCAGTCCATATGACAATACTTGCTGTTTAACTAACAGTATTCGAATCTCTGAGGGGCCGGGGCATTCCACATTTACCTTTGCTAGAAAGCGCAGTGCAATAAATGTTCTTTTTAAGTTATGCAATAATTTTGACATTATATTCATGTCCATTCCCCAAGACTAGATTTATATACACAACCAACTCGCTCTTGCAATATATTATCTGATGCGACATTGTGAAAGGTTCTCGTATGTTCGCGAAACAGGAAATACACGTCATAGCTTCCGTGAATCGAAAGCAAGGTTACTGGGGGCACGCAAAATACCGTAAGAAGAATTATATATTCCAAATGCAGGCATCATCATTTTTCTCTTGCACAAATAGAATAATCGGGCTGAATTTCCAGTCTAAAACCACCATGTTCTGGCAGCAAGTATCAAAAACCTGTGGTAATTTTATTATATGATAGGAGGTGAGTGAAATGGTTGTTGCAAGTTATCTTTTAAACCCAGTACGTGTGTAGGAAAAACTGCGTATAAGCTGTATCACACTCTCTCTGTCTGTGTGTCAGGTGGTCGTGTCGTTCGCTAGTTGTATGTCACAGCTTAACCCGTACTAGGTAATATTTTTACATGAGGTAAGTTGGCATACTCTGGTAGGGTATATGTTTCAAGCCTCTAGCTGTAGAGCCTATTTGCAAAAAAATAAGTTTGGTAACACTACTCGTCGAAAGCAGCTCAAACAGTGTTGCTAGCTGTAGGTTAATTTTCCCCGTTATACAATTGCAAGAGGTGAGTTGCTTATAGCCTATCTGGAAGGCTTGGTGTGTGTATGTCCATAGCTTATGTCGTAGGTTAATAAAATTTGCAATAAATCTTGTGTATGTTGGCAACCGTCAGCCCTTACATGTAATATAGCAGCCTTACTTATTGTAAGACATAGTGTGTATGTATGAGTGGGGGAGGTTAGTTTAGTTCACGATAGATCGACCTGTCACGCTATGACCAATTTCTGCTTTTGAGTCACCTGTAAGGCTATATGTGGGTAGGTGAGGGAGCTTAGTTTAATTCACGATAGATCACATTTTAAATTTGCTCACTCTCTCTGTGTCTGTGTGTCAGGTGGTCGTGTCGATCGCTAGTTGTATGTCACAGATTAACCTAGGTAATATTAACTGTACTTCAAAAAATAAAATTGTGTGTATCTCATGTCGAACTAGAAACAAAAAAATCAAACATTAAGCATGCATGCAGATTAATTAAGCTGTAAATTTAAAATTTGGCCTCCCCCAAATCGCATTTCATACATACATACATGTAGAGGACCCGTGGCCCACCTCCCAAGAGGTTTGGTTAGCATGCAATAGATCAGTATGCTAGAAAATACAAAAAAAAAAAGGGAGAAGAAGAAGAGAAAGCATTAACACTGCACCGCCGGTTAGCGTCATTAATTCTTCTTCATTTTACCGCATACTTATCATCTTAGAAGGCTACGCTGTCAACTCCTATTTGTAGGTTAGCCTCGCCTCTGAAATATCATATGGCAATTTTTTTTAAAAAACAAAAGATTTGTGAAGCAACTAGTCAGTGTTGCCAATTCCTATTTGTAAACCTTTACTTTTTTGGTTGGGCACCACGCACTCCTGGCGGGGTTATGGAGGACAGGAATCCTAAAAAACAACAATTATTATTATTTTGTTTGTTTGTTTGTGTTATAATATAAGTGTGTGTGTGTGTGTGTGTGTGTGGCACATCGTTCTCGAGAGAGAGGTTTACAAAAATCGCGATATACGGAGTTGGAAAATTACGATATGGCGCATTCGCTCATTACTGTTCCCAGCTATAAGTTTTTCTCTCTCTCTAGCCCTTGCCAACTAAAAAAAAAGTGTAGGTAGGAGTTGGTAACACCGCGAGAAAATAGAGATCATGCCTTACAAGAAAAAACCATTAAGGCGATTTTTACTTGATGACGTTGAACCCGTGCAGTGTTCCCACCCATCCATCTCTCTCTTTTACGGCAGTGCCGGCTCTCCTTGTTTAGTATATGTAGGTTGGTAAAAATTGCTTTATGCACTGTAAAGCAAACCTCAAGCAAAATTGCCAGCTCCTTGCTTTAGGCTAGGTTAGACAAAAAAAGCTGTAGGTAGGCTGTCGGTTGTTTAACTCTTCCCTCTCTCTCTCTCTCCTCTCTCTTTTTTTTTTGTAAAAAGCCATGGTAAAAGTACCAGTAGGTTGGCAACCTTGCTTTATGCACTGTAAAACAAGCCTCAAGCACGGATGCCAGCTCCTTGTTTTAGGTTACGTTAGACCAAAAACCTTGGTGATTTTTTTCGAGTAAGATGTTGGTAATACTGTGTCCGAAAATAGGGGGGGGGGTTATGCCTTACAAGAGCAAACCATTAAGAAGCCTCAAGCAAGATTGCCAGCTCCTTGCTTTAGGCTAGGTTAGACCCAAAAAATAACCTTGGTGATTTTTTCGAATAAGCAGTTGGCAACACTGCGAGCCCCACCGAGCCCCAAAAGAAGAGTGTGAACTGCCTAAATTGGACTACTGTGACGTAAAGTCCAATGTCAAAATAATCTTATTTTTTGTTCTGTTTTTGAGTGCCACGTTCATGTGAGGGTTACGGTGTACGTAACCCCCGACTAGCTTGTGATGATACTCGAGATGTTGCCGTGGGAAACACAAATATCGCTTGTTCTGCAACGCTTCGCTGAAATAGTAATGCGAGAGATGCAAGTTGAGTTTGTGCCCTCGAACCTGGTCCGCACGCAACACGCTCTGGCAGCACAATTCGGGTCGCCCTAAACTCAGAGGCCTAGTGAGTTGGCAATACTGACACGACCTAGTTTTTGCTTATATTGTCACCGCAACCGGATGCGACGACGGGCATTATCTTCTCCCCACCAGGTTGAAGTACAACGAAACATACTTCAGCGTGTACGAGGAGAGGTTCCCGAAAAGGTAACGCACCACTTCGATGCCGTCCAATTCGAGTTTCGGACGACCAGAAAATCAGAGGCAATATTGATACGGCCTAGTAAGTTGGCAATATTAGTAGACCCAAATGGAGAGTTCTGCGACCGAAAGTGAGGCTCGGTGAGGCTCGCCTTAATGGTTTGCTCTTGTAAGGCATAAGCCTTATTTTCTCGCAGTGTTGCCAACATCTTACTCGAAAAAATCACTAAGGTTTCTCTCCACGTTCCACTGCATAGGGTATCCTCGGGCAAACGCATGGGAAAGAGCACCGTGTGACTTCTCGTCGATATTTTGGTTCCCGCTTTGAATCCTCCCGCCTGATAGTATGCTGCGTCCGTTTTGGATAATTTCAAAGTTCCCACTGCCGTCGACGTGATGCCTGGATAATCTATTCTGTCGATGACGGTGTTGTGTTTCCTCGCCTCCACCTGCAAGAACAGGTGAGGCGCGAAGTTGTCCACGAGTATCAAATTTGCTGCTGCGGGGAACGCGTATCCGCTTTTCTTTTTTACCACGTCGAATTCAAGGTAGAGGTCCGCTCTGTGAGGATGAACGAACCCGTCCCCTACGTCCACGTCGTATTCGATCTTTCTGTTCGCTTTGTTCAAATTTCCGAACATAGGTTCTATTCATATTTTTACTTACGTATAGGCGTACATGATGAATCAGCAAACATATTTTTTCTAAGTCTTGCCGTTTCCAAGATAACCCTATTTCCGGTCGCCATTTTCGATTTCCGAGCATAGGTTCTATTCATATTTTACTCACGTATAGGCGTAAGTGATGAATCCGAAAACAGATTTCTCCTAAGTCTTACTGTTTCCAAGATAACCCTACTTCCGGTCGCTATTTTCGATTTCCGAACATAGATTCTATTCATACTTTTTCTTACGTATAGGTGTACGTGATGAATCAGCAAACATATTTTTTCTAAGTCTTGCTGTTTCCAAGATAACCTTATTTCCGGTCGCTATTTTGGATTTCCGAGCATAGGTTCTATTCATATTTTTTCTCACATATAGGCGTACGTGATGAATCCGCAAACAGATTTCTCCTAAGTCTTACCGTTTCCAAGATAACGCTACTTCCGGTCGCCATTTTGGATTTCCGAACATAGGTTCTATTCATATTTTTTCTCACGTATAGGTGTACATGATGAATCACCAAACAGATTTCTCCTAAGTCTTACCGTTTCCAAGATAACGCTACTTCCGGTCGCCATTTTGGATTTCCGAACATAGGTTCTATTCATATTTTTTCTCACGTATAGGTGTACATGATGAATCACCAAACAGATTTCTCCTAAGTTTTACCGTTTCCAAGATAACCCCACTTCCGGTCGCCATTTTGAATTTCCGAGCATAGGTTCTATTCATATTTTTTCTCACATATAGGTGTACATGACGAATCCGCAAACAGATTCTTGCTAAGTCTTACCGTTTCCAAGATAACCCCATTTCCGGTTGCCATTTTGGATTTCCGAGCATAGGTTCTATTCATACTTTTTCTCACATATAGGTGTACATGACGAATCCGCAAACAGATTCTTGCTAAGTCTTACTGTTTCCAAGATAACCCCATTTCCGGTCGCCATTTTGGATTTCCGAGCACAGGTTCTATTCATACTTTTTCTCACGTATAGGTGTACGTGATGAATCACCAAACAGGTTTTTCATAAGTCATGAATTGGAGGGTTCTATGACAACCTATATTAATTCTCGTAAGAGAACAGAACGTGTCCTACGGGGCAAGTTAAGGGGCATGTGCATGGCCAAAGGGGAAGTTCCTTTGCGCGCTCAAGCATGATTTAATTTTATTATATTTTCAGATTGACCACAAAACAAGGTGTTGACAGGCAGTGTGTATATATATTGTAAGAAGATGTTTTATTATCAACCTCTACTTCTTGCAGTACATCCTGGACACAGCGTTGCAGGTTAACAAAGGACCTTTGGTCAGTATATATTTTTTTTCTTAAAACTGTTCGGTTACTCGCTCGTTCCTGACATCATACACAAAAGTTTTCTCCGCGATGAGGATGACGCTACACAGAGTGTCGGCAGGCAAGGCATCGTGGAACTCGCACACAATCTTGATGTTGGTGCGATCGTTAACAACCACCTGCCTTCTTTTAGATGTGTTGATGACGAACATGGGTCTGCGAGCTATGAACTCGTTTGGATTGTAGTACACGTCCACGTTACCGGAAGTCACTCGTTTGTAAGCTGTGTACGCCTCGTACAGTTTCAGGTAGTCCTCTTCTGCGATGTTTAGGTTGTAGTTCTCACGTGGGAAAACTTCGTTTCTGCCATTTTTGAGGTAAATGTTCTTAATCTTGCAGTTGTCGAACTGGCTTGAATTTTTCTCCTGATTGTTACCCCTTCCTGTCTGGAAGAGTACGGCTGCAAACTCGGGCATGTCGTACCGAATGTTGTTGAATTGCGTGGTTACGTCAAATTCGAAATGATTGCCGGAAGCAGGTTTTTGCACACACTGGTAGCCATAAAACTGAATGGACACTTGAGGATTCTTCAGGATGTCGGCTTTGTACTTGAGAGCATAGTTTGATTCGTATTCTACCACTGGCACGCGCAGCTCCATGGACCTTACAATACACTTGGCAGCGTCGGGTAGTGTGTTGGGAAGCAAGGTAGTCCCGTCCGGGCCCAAAGTGCTGTATCGCATCAGTGCGTCGTTGTCGTTGGCAGCTCTGCGAAAAGTGACGCGCAAACCACCCTTCCACATGATCTCCTTGTAGTCCGAGAAGAAACCGGGCAGCAGACGCATGGGAAACAGTACTGTGTGATTTTGAGTTTTGATTTTTGTACCTGCTTCGAATCCCCCTGCCTGGTAGTATGCTGCATCGGTCTTGGAGAGTTTCAGTGTCCCCACGGCAGTCGAGGTAATCCCGGGGTAGTCAACCCTATCGATGACGGTGCCGTGCTTTCTAACTTCCACCTGTGAGAATAGGTACGGCACAAAATTATCTACGAGTCTTAGGTTTGCGTTGGCAAGAAATGCTTCGCCGTTGTCTCTCTTCACTACATCAAACTTGACGTACAAATCAGCTCTGTGAGGGTGAATGAATCCATCCCCGACGTCCACATCGTATTTTATCTCTCGATTCGCTTCGTTAAGGTTGGCAAACGTGCGACGGTTGGGAGGGAAGGACTGCAACTCGTAATTTTCGATTTGTTCCATGATGGCTATTTATTATATGTTAATCTCCACGACGGCAGTGGTCGCGGCTCCTGCAAAATCAACCACCTCCCTCTTTTTGTTTGTCACTGCTAATTCTATGTTGTCTATGCGATTACGATATACAGGAAAGTATATCGGTGGGGAGGGTGTGTAGATAATTGGCTCCATGAACTCAGAGTTTGGTTTGAACGTAACGATAATACCTGTCTGCTTGTGACTCCCTGGGATGCCGTCAGAGGATTTGGTGATCATATCTTGATTATTTTTTACAGAACAGTTCGGGTAGGTTGTTATTTATAGACCCCACCCCAATTTTTTTTTGTTTTGTGTTCATGGCGATGGTCGTACCTAATGCGGCGACCCGTTCGCCCAGCAAGACGTCTCTGCTGACGAGTCTCCCGAAAGCTGCGTGCTCTAACTTTCTGTCAGCATCATGACGTACATCGAGATCGGTATTGGTATTGTAGGCAATATCGTGATCCTTGCATACAGCATCCAGGGAATTCACACCCTTGTCGCCTCTCTTTAGTCGCTGTTCGAGTTTGGTACCGGGACCGCGGTACTGGTAACCTGGCAAGTTCATCTTGAAGGGTAGCTTGTTGATGATGTCGTTCACGAGACCTCGACCTTCGACCACGTTCCAAAATTTCGGAGGTAGGGTGTTGATGATTTTGATGAGGTACCCTATGCCTTTGTCGTCATTCACAATGAAGTTGGCAAGCTTAGAGCTAACCATGTCCACAATTCCTACCTTCTCGTTGCGAAAGTTGCTGTTGCCTGCATTCTCCTCTCCTGCAATAACCAACAACCTGTCTATGAGCTTGCGCACGTCGTCAACCCACACAAACTCTTTGGGCAGGTTGTTGTAGAGTTTGACGCCGCTGCCTGTTTTGACCTGGTTCCATATCGGCTTGATGAGGTTCTTGTATTTTCGCCGCTGCTAGATTTGACGCGATTCTGCGTAGCGTCGTTGTTTTGGTACAAGGCATCCGTCATGATCAAAATTTCCTTGTAACTTTGGTAATCTTCGTCTGTGTAATCTCTTGGCTGCTTTTTTGGTGATGAGTTCCCACAGTCCAACCGTGCCGGGATACCTGTTCCAGCTGTTTTTCTCACCCAAATTGACTTTCACGTTGTCACCCTCGAACGTGACTTTCGATTTTCCGATTTTCCAAACCACGCCCTCGTTGAGTTCCATGGTTGGGTACAATCCGAAAACCTCGTTTTTCTCGAACTAAACTCAACGGCCTGTTGATCAATCAATTTTCGGAACGCTGCTCTTCTTGCTGGAACAGTGACTATTTCGGATTCGCGACGATCGACATGACGAGGAAACCCAACGACGGAAAATACAAAAACAAAATTAACGACTTTCTAAACGTTGCAACGTTGTGAGAAACGACCACTGCCGTCGTGGAGATTAACATATAATAAATAGCCATCATGGAACAAATCGAAAATTACGAGTTGCAGTCCTTCCCTCCCAACCGTCGCACGTTTGCCAACCTTAACGAAGCGAATCGAGAGATAAAATACGATGTGGACGTCGGGGATGGATTCATTCACCCTCACAGAGCTGATTTGTACGTCAAGTTTGATGTAGTGAAGAGAGACAACGGCGAAGCATTTCTTGCCAACGCAAACCTAAGACTCGTAGATAATTTTGTGCCGTACCTATTCTCACAGGTGGAAGTTAGAAAGCACGGCACCGTCATCGATAGGGTTGACTACCCCGGGATTACCTCGACTGCCGTGGGGACACTGAAACTCTCCAAGACCGATGCAAGTAGTGGTATTTATGATAGGGACAGCGCGAGAAAGGAAGAGCTCCCCTCCAGCAGATTTGCTATACTTAAAACTTGCTCAACATGAGCATATGAGCTTTTTGCTCTAGTGTGGAACTCTTCCTAACCCAAGATTTTTGTAAAAATGCCCTCGGGAATTTTTCAGAAAGGAAGAGCTCTTCTCATGCAGATTTGCTATACTTAAAACTTGCTCAACATGTCCATATGAGTTTTTTGTTCAAGTGTAGCACCTGCCTAACCCAAGAGTTTTGTAATCGGAAAGTATCAACCCCCCTCAAGCAGATTTGCTAACATTTACAAAAATTGCATCAGCCAGATTTTTGTCTATAAACTTGTATCCATACCCACCTATACATATTTACTTCAGGTTTAAGTTCAATTGGATACCAGGTTCCCCTCTAGTCTAGCCATAACCTTGTTATGTATTGATTTTTGCTTCCTGAGTTGTGCGTAAACAATTACCCGACCGAACAAAACATGCTTCCATGTTTTTATAATCTTTTGATCAGTCCCATGTTTCGGCCAACAATAAATCATGCTTGCCCGGGGAATTAATGCCAGCAGATAAAATCTACACTGTGTCTTTTCAGAGAAAAATAACATATTATCCATCATCAAAGAGAAATTAGTAATGGCTTCTTTCTGTATGCCTGGGAGATTTTATCTGTTGGCATAACCTGCACTATGCTTTTTCAGAGGGAAATTACATGTCATTTATCATGGGACTCAAAGAGAAATTTCTTATCTACACTGTGCACCCTTTCAGGGAAAATTACTTGCTATCCATCATATTGAGGAAATTCCTAGTAATAATTATATTGGCTTCTTGGATATTGTCATGCAAACTGAATTGCATTTAGGTTTGGTCTTGTCGCAATAATATAAGCCCCGAGTCTGTGTGTAACTTACAGAAATATTCATTGCATATTTCTATATTCCTGCCACGAGCAGATGTGCTGTGTTTTTTAGCTTTCCTGCAATATGCAGAAGTGCTGTTTTATATGAGCTTTCCTGCCACGAGCAGATGTGCTGTGTTTTTTAGCTTTCCTGCAATATGCAGAAGTGCTGTTTGATATGAGCTTTCCTGCCACGAGCAGATGTGCTGTGTTTTTTAGCTTTCCTGCAATATGCAGAAGTGCTGTTTTATATGAGCTTTCCTGCCACGAGCAGATGTGCTGTTAAATTTGGGTAAGTAATATATATAAAAGCTTTCCTGCCACGAGCAGATGTGCTGTGTTTTTTAGCTTTCCTGCAATATGCAGAAGTGCTGTTTTATATGAGCTTTCCTGCCACGAGCAGATGTGCTGTTAAATTTGGGTAAGTAATATATATAAAAGCTTTCCTGCCACGAGCAGAAGTGCTGTTTGATATGAGCTTTCCTGCAATATGCAGAAGTGCTGTGTACATAGTTCCATGGCTTATATGTTTTAAAATTAAGAGGCCCCTAGGCCTCCCTGACAGCAAAGTGTTGGTATTATTGTTTTATATCCAAAGGGCTTATGTGTTTGAATCGGGCCTCTAGAACTGCTCTGTGACCCGCTCATTTCTTACATCATAAACATATGATTTTTCACCTATGAGAATGACACTACATATGGTGTCGTCGGGTAATGCCTCATGGAATTCACAGATAATTTTAATGTTTGTCCTGTCATTAACCACAACTTGTTTTCTTTTTGAAGTGTTGATGACAAACATGGGTCTCTGTGCTTTGAATTCATCTGGTGTGTAATACATGTCAGTATTGCCTGTAGTGACCCTCTTGAAAGCCGAAAAAGCCTCATATAATTTGAGAAAATCATCCTTGGACATGTCTAAATTGTAATTTTCTCTAGGAAAGACCTCATTTCTGCCATTTTTAAGATATATGTTCTTGATGTTGCAGTTATCAAATTTACTTGAATTTTTTTCCTGATTGTTGTGTCTCCCAGTCTGAAACAGTACCACCACAAAATCAGGCATGTCGTATTGTATGCTGGAGAATGAATTTGTGGCATCAAACTCATAATAAGAACCAGTTGCGGGCTTCTGTACACATTGATATGTATAAAATTGCAGAGGAATCTGTGGATTTTTTATTATATCAGCTTTGTATTTAAGAGCATAACTGGCCTCATATTCAACAACTGGGATTCTTAGCTCCATAGTCTGAATAATGCACTTGCCTGCATCTGGTAGGGTATTGGGCAGAACTTCTCCTGTAGGGTTTAATGTGCTGTACCTCATCAAAGCATTATTATCATTGGCAGCTCTTCTAAATGTTATTCTTAACCCGCCCTTCCACATAATATCTTTGTAATCCGAGAAGAATCCTGGCAACAGGCGCATGGGGAACAGCACTGTGTGATTCTTAGATATAATTTTATCACCAGCCTCAAATCCGCCTATTTTGTAGTAAGAAGCCTCGGTTTTGGATAATTTTAATGTGGCCAAAGCTGTGGAGGTAATGCCGGGATAATCCACTCTGTTTATAACAACGCCATGCTTTCTGATCTCAATTTCAGAGAACAGATGCGGCACAAAATTGTCTACAAGTCTTATATTTGAATTTGCCGGATAATCTGTTCCATCGAGCTTCACAACATCAAATTTGATGTATAGATCTGCTCTGTGGGGGTGTATAAAGCCATCCCCTACATCAAGATCAACCTCAATTTCTGTGTTGGGTTGATTTAAATTTGCAAATGTCCTCCTGTTTGGGGGGAATGATTGTAGCTCATAACTCTCAATATTTTCCATTGTATGTATTTTTATTTAAATGTTAATCTCTATGATAGCAGTTGTTGTGGCTCCAGCAAAATCAACTAATTCTTCTTTTTCATTAGTGACCATCAATTCAATGTAATCTATTCTATTATGGCACACAGGAAAATATAATGTTGGGGATGGATTGTAGATGATTGGCTCCATGAATTCGGAATTAGGTTTGAATGTTGCAATGATGCCAGTTTGTTTGTGAGTGCCTATGCCATTTGATTTTGTGATCATACCCTCAGCCACATTACAGTGAATATTCAGAGTCTCTATGGCTAAGAATTTAGGTATATTCATAGCAGTGTGTTTGATGGCCGCTTCGAGTTTTGTGTTGTTCTCAAAGCCTAACAGCTCTCCTATAGTACCCAGATTCACTGTTTCTGTAGCAGATACAATCTCTACTCTGTGAGTGACAGAATTTTGACTTAACACCACACCTCTGGGTAATTGAGCATTTAGAGTTGACAGATTATATTGCCCTGGAGTGATGACAATTTTTTGATCCCCTACTGCAATTTTGTTGTTGTGGTGTGTAATATTAGGGATCAAGTACATGCCGTAAAATGCTCTGAGAGCTATTGTTTTGGGATACACTATGTCATCATGCAATTTGAGTTTCAATATTGAATTTTGGCTGGTGAGATGGAATACCCCCATGATGTTTCAGATACCACAAGGCCTTTTGAAAATTTTCAATTGATGGTTTATTTATTTGAGACATATATCTAAGAACAGATAAACACAGATGTCCACAATTAACATCTTTGAAATTTTGAACACGGGCATTATTGTAATAAAGATTAGCTGATTTTAGATATTTTACTAAATTTTCAGGTGGAACACCTCCAAATGAATCAAACACAAATGCCTCATTGTTTAAATATTTAAGATAACAGATCCAGTGAGTGCCCTGATTTTTATACTCATCCAAATTAACAATGCCACACTCTTTGTTGAGTGGTTGTTCTGGTAAAGAATCAGACATGTACACACCTCTAAAATGTTTGATGCCCAATGGCTTGATTAAAGCTTCAATATCTTGGTTTGTAAGCGGCTCTTGTTTTTTTTAAACTTATTCATGGCTCTCTTAACACCCTTGCCTTTTTTCTCCATTGCCAGGTTATGGCGCCTCTGCTCATCTAATTCTGCCCTATTTTTCTTGGCATCTATTACTGTTTTTGCTATGGCGGCTGATCCCCCGGCCAAGCTCCCAACAGCCCCGAGAGCAGCTAAGATGGCAGGGATAGTAAATATGAAACCCCCCACATGTGATTTTTTTCTTGATTGCTGTAATTTTTTTAATTGGGGAGTACTAAGCAACAATTTCATACCATGTCCCTTTGCAAGACAAGAGCTTTTTTTCTTGCGCTGCTTTTTGGTTAAAAGACTATCAATAGTTTTAAGAGATTTGAGACCTGCATAAGGTATTTGATACATAACACCCTTGGCCTTCATTGTAGGTTTATTATATACATATTTACAACCCCCACCCCAGTTTTTGTTTGGTGCTCATAGCTATGGTGGTTCCCAATGCTGATATTCTCTCACTCAAAGAAGCATCTTTGCTTACAAATCTGCCAAATGCGGCCTCTTCTAATTTCTTGTCTGCAACATGTCTCTTGTCAAGATCAGAATGTGTGTTGTATGCTATGTCATGGTCTCTGCAAGCAGCATCTAGGGGATTTACACCAGGATCCCCTCTGTTTAATCTATGATCCAATTTTGTACCGGGACCACAATACTGATAGCCTGGAATGTGTAGTTCAAATGGCAGCTTGTTTATAATGTCATTAACCAGCCCCCGACCCTCAGAGACATTCCAAAATTTGGGGGGTAGAGTATTAATAATTTTTATGAGATATCCAATCCCCTTAGTGTCATTCACTATAAAATTAGATAATTTGGTGCTTATCATGTCCATAATTCCAACTTTTTCATTGTAAAAATTGTGGTTCCCAGCATTTTCCTCCCCAGCTATCACCAATAACCTATCTACAAGTTTCCTGACATCATCAACCCACACAAATTCTTTAGGCAGGGTGTTGTATTGTTTGATTCCACTGCCAGTCTTGATCTGTGACCATATCGGCTTGATTAAATTATTGTATTTTGCCCCACTGCTAGACTTGACTCTTTTTTGTGTGGGATCATTGTTCTGGTATAGAGCATCTGATTTTATTAATATTTCTTTGTAATAATCATAATCTTGATCTGTATAGCTGCCAGGCCTTTTCCTAGTCATCAGTTCCCACAACCCAGGTGTACCGAGATACTTAACAAAAGCACCTTTTTCTCCGAGACGAGATTCTGAATATTCAATCAGATCATCTCCCATAAATGTTACTCTGAAATTGCCAATTCTATGTATGATGCTACCATCAAGCTCTGTGTCAGCATATAAGCCAAACACTTCATCTTTGTTGTCTTTAGGTGTGCTTAAATATTTTTGAGCAAGAAGACCCAATTCAATAGGATCCTGTGTAGCTTCAATTCTTCTAGGAGCAATAGGACTAGGTGTATGAATACTGGAAAGTGGGGTGAATGGATAATCTAATATGTTCCTTGCAGCTACAGGTACAAGCTCTGTGATCAAATCTTGATTTTGCTCTGTAACAGTTTTGATATTCTTACCTAAATTATTAATAGCATCAATTACAGGCTGTTCTGTTTGTTTGTGTTTTTCATAAATTCCCCGGTTCTCTGATTTCCATCCCTTAAATCTTTTTACAAGATAATCTCTTAACTTAAGATCATCAATGATTGGCCTTTTCATGGTTATTTATATATGTTTCAATGTCTAGAAAATTGTTGATTTTATTTCTGTATTTTCCAGTATTAGGTGTTCTTGTCATATCAATTGTAACAAACCCATAACTGTCCTGGCTCCAGCACCTGCTGCAAAACTTGGAAAAATCATTGTAGCTTAAGTCCCCACCTACATATTCATCATGTATGTGTTTGAGGTTGGTATGATCTTGATGAAACACACATATAAAATTGCTGTTGTCTCGGATCAGTTGCTTCGGAATTTTAGAAAAAGTCTGTGCCAGGTAGAAGCAATCAATATTTTTGTGCCGGCCCTGTGTAAAGAAATTTCTAACCTTGTTTTGATTATCCAGTATAATGTCATCAAACACAACAACAGAATTATCGAGACATTCGTGAAGTGGCTTAACATCTGGTTCAAAAGTGGCAATATCCAATCCATCATATAGCTTCATCAGCTGCTGATATTTTAATTGTTCCAAGCTCTTAGAGAAAACATACAAGTGCCTGTTTTTCCAGTCTAACCAGTTGGGTGCCAATAAAAAATTATCAACCATTAGTGTAGTTTTACCACAAGCAGATGGCCCAACAATAAGACATCTAATATTATCAGGCAGCAAGTTGCCATTTCTCTTATTCTGCTGTTCAGGTTCTGGCAGCCTTTTTATAACATCCCAGGTGCTCATATTATCACTTTGTCTGCATCGATCCAGCTGTTTTCCGGATGACCCAGCCATTTGACAAATAACTTGTTGCCTTTCCTGCGGATGATTTTTTCTATGAGATATGTGTCAGGCTGTTTAGTTTTGCTGAGCTCTTGTTCATAGAACCTGCCTTTGAGAATTTCTCCTCGATGATCTTTTATTATATATGTGTTAAGGGTCCCGGGTTTAACTTGAACCACTGTAAATAATTCAGTGCTCCAGTTTCTTGTAAAGCCTCTCTTGAATAAGTGCTTATATTTACTGATTCTTACTTGATCACCCACCCTGTATTTGGCCCTTCTTGTTGTTGCCTGGTATTTAGGATAATAAACAGTCCTGATCAATTTTTGTTCATCAGATGAAGTTACTTCAGAGGGTTTCATGTTGATTGTGGAATGGACCGAGTTGTTATATTTATGTAGAAGTTCTGGAAGAATATTAAGCCATTTATAATTACCTTGCAGTGTAAATTGTTTATACATAAGATTTTTTAGGGTTCTGTTGAATCTCTCTACAATTGAGGCCTTGAGATCACTGTAACTCGAGTAATGTTTTATTGCCTGGCTTTTAATAAATTGTTGGAACACAGAATTATAAAATTCTTTGCCATTATCTGTTTGCAAATAGCGCGGTGATCTTCCACTCTGATTGATGATTGTCCTGAAGGCTTCTGTAACACATTTTCCAGTCTTGGATTTGAGTGGCACAGCCCAGGCAAATTTTGAAAATGTGTCTATCACAGTGAGTAGATACTTGTAGCCCTTGTTGATTTTGTCTAAGTTTTTCAACTGTCCACTTGACAACTCAATCAAGTCGCTCTGCCATAAATCATCTATGCCCTTTGTGACTACTGGGAGTCTCTTAAAATTATGTCGGGCTTGTCTGTGTAATTCATCAACAATAATTTGTCTAGACATAATATGAAAACAAGAATATTGCAACTATGGGGTGTTCAGCAGCTGATACTACAGGATTTTCTAAATATAATTTGTCTCCTATTTGTATATGAAATTCCAGAGAGCCATCATCTTCAGCATAAGATGTTTCTAATGTATTGGGATCTGTAAAATCCTCTAACTCTACACTGGTGATTTTTGGTTTGTTGTCAGCATTTGTTATTGATAAGGTGGGGTAGTGGTGTGCCTGTGGTTGAAGCCAATATTTGATCTTGATTGGTCTCAGTGTGCCCCCAACAAAAAACTGGTAATAAAATTGAGCAGGGGACAGCATATATATTTTGCCACCTGGTGTAAATGGTGAATCATATTCTTTGTTGGGGATGCTGTACAATTCAAGAATTACTGTATGTTTTGGATTCTCGATTATGCCGGTTATTTCTTTTTCTGCTGTAAGCAATCTGCTTGTTACAGATTCAAGGTGCTCATTGATGGTCCTAACAACATCATCATGGCCTGGCTTGATTTTTATGTCCACAATAAGTTTCTTGTATTGTTGCACAATTTCTTGAAGCTGGGTGGCAAAAACAGACAGGGCATTTGCTTGATTGGATTCCATGGTTCCTAGCTGTTGCTTGATATTAGCTACAATTTGTTGCAAATTTTCAACAACTGCCAATTTTGAATTTTGAGCAGTAAGATCATGGACCTGTCTTCTGATATCCTCAAACAGGGCATGCAGTTCATTAATATGTTGATTGGTTGGTAGAGTGGCCACTGTCTGAGTGAGTTGTTTGATCTCTGTCTGGATATTCTTGATATCTTCTGATTTCAATATGCGATTCACTGCCCTCTTAATATTTTTAAGTTCCTGTGATGTAGGAAGATTTGATACTGTATTTTGCAAAAATTCAAGTGCCAATTTCACATTGTTTAATTCAGAAGCATCAGCCACATTTTGCATGGCATTTTGGAGCAGGGCTATATCTGCCTGAGAGGGTGTGGATTGTTGTAAAATTTCAAGTTTTGTTTGGATATCATTGATCAAGTGATGAAAATGAGATAGTTCAGATTCAGTGTTGAGGTTTTCAAGCTTTGTGATTTGGTGCTGGACACTGACAAGGGTGTCTACAATCCCAGGCAGGCGAGATTCTAGTACATTTGCCAAATCACTTTGCACTGCTGCTATTGTACCTTCAAGATGGGTTATGGTACTTTGAATTTTTCCAAAATCTTCATATGTTTCAAGTTGCAGCTTAATATTTGCTACACTCCGAGTTATTGCATTCAAAGCATCAGAAGATGGCAAATTGTTCATAAAATTTTCAAGTGTCTCAATTTTTTCTTTAACCTCGGCTATGGCATTGTTTAAGGGGTCCAGATTAGGTACTTGGAGTGATTGAATCTGTTCTTTTAGAGTGGAAATCACTAGATCAAAATCTTCTTGTGATTTTATGCTTTTGACAATTGTTTGGAGCTGTGCTTGGACATTATTTATCTGCTCTTCCAATTGCTGTTTCAATTGCTCAGAGTTGTTAGCCTGGGTCTTAAATTTGGCTTGAAGAGCTGCTACAGCTTCTTCTAAACTTTGAAAATTATCTAATGTTGCCAGATCAGTATATTTTTGAAGCAGCAATTTGAGTTCAGAATCAATTTTAAGAAGAGGGTCCATGCATTGTGATTGCAAATTTGTAATTTCTAATTGAAGACTGGCATTGAGTGTGGTTTGTAAAGCTTGTAAATCACTTCTTAATTTCTTGACTCTGACATCAAGCATCAGAATCTCATCACTGTGATCTTCATGTCTTGTATGGCCAAATATATCATTAGGCATTTTTGTTTTAATGGTTATTTATTATAGAGTATCTGATTCTTAATTCTATAAAAAAGGGTATAAGCTTGTCATATGACCCAGGGACCTCAATATATAAGCAGTCACCAGCAGAAACAGTATATACAGTGCCAGAAATCATGTTTGAGTGCTTAATTCTATAAATATTTCCCCCTACTGAAATCTTGACATCACCCTCAGGGGTTGTAATAAATTGCAATTGCCCACCTACAGGTAATTGGTAATGATTTAAATTATTGTTAAATATGTACAATGTTTTGCCTGTTTCATCATCAACATCTGTAAGTATGCTGTTCAGATGAATAATTAACAAGCCACTCAGTTTAGATATCATATCAGAAGAGGGTTGTGGTGTCGGCAGCTCCATAATAGCCTGTTTTTTGAACCCAAATAAGTTCATAGGCATGTTTATTTATTTCAAATCATGCTCTGTAATTGGGCATTGATTTCCATTTTTCAAATCACAATGCCCCCATGGTAGAGTATGTATGCCACATGATAAAATGCATCTCTTATCATCATGTGGGTCCAGGGCCACTTTTCTTACAACATTTGAAGTCAATAAGTGATCCACACTCTGAATTCTGTATTCTGATGTTATGATTGAACTCTGGGATTTGAGGCAATTTTCATAATCTTCAAATTGGAGATCTTTTTCAACAGTCACTCTGCCAATACCCTTGGCCTTTTTGGCAACAGCACCACCACATGTTTCAAAACTATACATCTTGGCACTTAACCCAGCAAATTTCACAATAACATCACCAAGTGTCTCATCTTTTAAATTGCCAGGCACCTTTTTGTTGTGGTGGTGTTGAATCTTTGTATGTTCACTGGTATCAAAATATTTAAACAATTCAGGCTGTGACATATCTTGATAAACATTTTCTGTTTGAATATCAAGAATAAAACTATCCGTGTCCATGTACAATAATTTTATATTATCACCATAAAAAGGTTTCAGCACATCATAATACAATGTTAACATATGTAATTTGGACGATTCCAATATCACAGCCCCTACATAAATAGGTTTATCAAACTTGATCTTTGTTTTCTTCATGTTGAAAAGTGCCATGTGCTCATCATAAATTCTTCTGTAATTGAAGTCGGGTTTTGCAACCAATTTTTTGCTCAGGCTGGGGTCAGTAATTATTTTAACATCGGTATGTTTCCTGACATTTTCAATAGTTTTGCCATAAACAGAATTGACCATCAATTTAAACAAGCCCTTATCAAATTGGCTCTTTGCAGATGTTCGAAGCTCTGTGTTTGTATCAATATATGGTTTCAACCATTCTGAGTGCCTGAACCTTAAGACTTTGCCAACTTTGGTCACTTGAACACCATGTTTCATCAGGAACTGGAGGTTTTTGTAATATATGACATAGCCTTGTTTTGGCTCCAGGGTCATCATGAGCTTCTTCTGTTTAGAGCCAGGTGAGCACTGAACCTCGGGAATTGGGGGCAGATCAGAAAATTTATTGTGCAAATCATCAGGAATTGCCAGATCAACCTCTAAGAAGAGACCATAGTCACTGTCATCAAAATTCTTAAGATCCTCAATATTGAAATTTTCAACCCATTCAAGCTCTGCATATGGCAGTTTTTGCATCATGGCATGACCATAGAGGCTGTTTGCATCTACATACAGTATATAATTTGATGGCCGTGCTGGATCATAATTGGGAATATGCTTGTTATTTGCTCTGGCATATCTCTGAGAACATTGCACCATCCCTCCTCTTATACCTTTCTCCATAAACAGATACATATCTTGATCTTGGATCAGATCCAATTGCATTTTGGTGTTCAAAAACGTTGCAGACCATGCTAGACCTGGGGCACTGTAAAAATACACTGGGTCCAGTCCATAATTTTGCATAGAAGATTTTCTGAATGCCTGCAATATATCAGCTAAGAGGGTGACATCAAGTTTCGAATATGCCATGTGATAATCACGAAATGTCTTGCATTTTGAATCGTTCCACACCAATTGGGCATGGTGATAATCTTCATCACTGATTCCAGATCCTCTGATTTTGCTGTAAAACTCTTCTTGTGGTGGCAGGGAACACTCATCAAATTTAGAAAAATCTGTAACATAGTCATATGGATATACACCCTTCCGCCTAATTAATTTCAGGTCCTGATTTGGAAACGAAGCACGTGTGATTTTCAATTGATCATCAGATAATTGAGTGGCCAGTGTAGGCAGGCTAGCAGATAAAAATCTGTAAGAATCAAGAAATCTTAATTGAATAGAAACACCATTAACTTTAATTATCTTGGTAATGGCAATATATTTTTCATCATTTTCAGCTAAAATATTTAAATTCTGCTTGTCAAACCCTTCGTACCTGATCAGATGATGGAAATCATAATTGGATGCTCCATGGCAAAATATGGGGATAAATCTTGGTCTCTTGATCTGAATATTGCAGCTTTTACACAGGGCCATTAAGAATTTACCATCTGTATGAGAATGGTGTTTCACCTTGATATTTGTATCTGAAAATTCAGAATCACATACCGGGCATTTTTCTGCATTGTTGAAATCTTCAATCTGTTTCTCTGTTAAAGGCAACATGGGTTTTGATTTTAGTAAGATGTTAGATGCTATGTCACGGCACTCATTTTCTATTCTATGTGCAAATTCTTTGACGGCATTTGGTCCCATGTATAAGCACAGCTCACTAGCTACACCACCCTGTACAACCATATAATAAAAACTGGAAGGTTCATGTAGCTGGTATGGTGTAATTGAGGATTCTTCAGGATCTGGATTGCAGAATGCAAGACGTTTGAGGTTCGATTCAAAACCATAGACAATAAATACTGGGTGTTCCAACAAGGCTTCAAACTTTTTGAATTTGCAATTTTCACTTGGATTGGGCATCACCATATGAACAGGTTTATGATTGCCACAGTATTTCAGATGCTCAATTAACTTGTTTTTAGCAATTTCTGCATTACATTCAGGAACCCTATTTACCATTTTTTGACCATCAAATACAGTTAAGCATCTTCTGCACAACTTGAATATTCTATTGGATTTGTCTAGTTGTGTTCTGACTATAGCTTCAAGATTATGTATCAGAGTATAATGATATGTGCTATCCCCTTCAATTAAGAGCAGATCAATCGGAATAGCAGATTCATCATCAAGTGTACTGATTCTGAGAGGTGCTATCGGGCAATTGCCAGTGGAACAAATAAATACATTAATAGATAATTGTTTGCCATTGATGTGCCTGGCCTTTTTTTCAAATTTATCAATATTCTGAACAGACATTGGATATTCCAAACCCTCCATTGCATCGTCAAAATCGTGCTCATGTTGCTTGTAATAAGTTATTCTCTGAGGATCCCTTGAAACTGGATACAAAGCAGCTAATATACACCACAAAAAGCATTTCTGGTCATTATTTTTTATATTGACCACGGCTCTTTTGTTTTTGATATTAGCAGGTAATGGCACATATGTAGATCCTTGTAATGGGCAGAATTCAGAAATATTGACATATAACTTGTGCGGAGAGCCACATAGGCTCCATCCGGACTCTTTTGCCGCAAATTCAGAGTGTTTAATATTCAATTGATCTATCAAATTGCTTATTATTTTGTCTGAATTTGTATTTGAATAAACCGGTACAGTTTCTGTTATGTGGGGCTGTGTAAATTTTGTGCCATTTGGCTTCTTATATTGTGTATACAATTTGAGGGACAGTTTATAAGAGCCATTTTGTGCATTGAGAATTGCCTGGAGATCAGAATTTATACTGTTCAAGAAATTCTCAATGCCACATCTTGGCTCTGACACAAAACAGTGATCCCTAAGTTGGCCATTAAAACTGCTACGGATAGGTTCATGTCGTGGCTGCTTTGCTGCTCTGGCATTAACAGGTGCTTCGTGCTTTCTTTTCAGACCAGATGTAGATGGTTGTGGAGGCAATGTTGATAACTGTACAGAGCAAGTATCTTTATGTATATATGTGAAATATTCCATGTTATATTTTCTATGGCATTTGGGGCAAATTTTTGTGGGAGTTCTGTATTTGTCTGGATTACAATTCTTTTGATGTCTGGCCCAATTAGAGCTGGATATATTTTTATTGCACTGATTACAATATTTTTGATTCGGCATTTTTGCTGTTGTTTATTATATACAATTTCCTGGGTTTCAATTCAAAACTTTATACTGAATAAAAAATATCAGTTGGGTTCAGCTGTGTGCTTTGTGTGTGTGTGTATGTGTGTATGTGTGTATACACTTAATATTTTTGGCTTTGGTATTTATATAAAATTTCCTGGGTTTTAAATCTAATCTCTATGCTTATCTTATGACAGGTTATAAAGCCAATAGCCCACAAGTGGAAATATTCATTCACACTGACCCAGCGCAAATGCCTGCACGAACATGCATATCTTGAATGGCAATAATCTTGTTATGTATAACAGGCTGGGACAAATATAAGCTTGACTCTAAATATGAGTGGATTACAACAAATATCAGATTTTATATTGTTCAATATGAATTTAAACCAGTAAGTATAAGAAGCACTGTATCAACACGTCTGTTCTCCTCAGTCAGTCTCACAATACTGGCTGATGCAATATTCGGGAATTTCTGTAAATACTGGCGCTGAGGAGAAATCAATACTACCGTCTCGGGAATTCCACACACTGACCCAGAGAGGGAAACATGCAAACACGGAGCAATTCTAGAGGGCATATTGCATTGTTTTAATATTAGATAAGCAAATTGAATCTGGTTTCCAATTAAACTTAAACCAGAAGTAAATATGTATGTATGGGTATGGGTTTTTAGCTTAATTTCTGGTGTGGCCAAAAATTGACAAGTTTATAGACAAAAATCTGGCTGATGCAATTTTTGTAAATATGAGCAAATCTGCTTGAGAAGGGTTAATACTTTCCAATTACAAAACTCTTGGGTTAGGCAGGTGCTACACTTGAACAAAAAACTCATATGAACATGTTGAACAAGTTTTAAGTATAGCAAATCTGCATGAGAAGAGCTCTTCCTTTCTGAAAAATTCCCGAGGGCATTTTTACAAAAATCTTGGGTTAGAAAGAGTTCCACACTAGAGCAAAAAGCTCATATGGGCATGTTGAGCTTGTTTTAAGTATAGCAAATCTGCTTGAGGAGGTGCTCTTCCTTTCTCGCGCTGTCCCTATCATAAATACCACTACTGATGCAGCATACTACCAGGCAGGGGGATTCGAAGCAGGTACAAAAATCAAAACTCAAAATCACACAGTACTGTTTCCCATGCGTCTGCTGCCCGGTTTCTTCTCGGACTACAAGGAGATCATGTGGAAGGGTGGTTTGCGCGTCACTTTTCGCAGAGCTGCCAACGACAACGACGCACTGATGCGATACAGCACTTTGGGCCCGGACGGGACTACCTTGCTTCCCAACACACTACCCGACGCTGCCAAGTGTATTGTAAGGTCCATGGAGCTGCGCGTGCCAGTGGTAGAATACGAATCAAACTATGCTCTCAAGTACAAAGCCGACATCCTGAAGAATCCTCAAGTGTCCATTCAGTTTTATGGCTACCAGTGTGTGCAAAAACCTGCTTCCGGCAATCATTTCGAATTTGACGTAACCACGCAATTCAACAACATTCGGTACGACATGCCCGAGTTTGCAGCCGTACTCTTCCAGACAGGAAGGGGTAACAATCAGGAGAAAAATTCAAGCCAGTTCGACAACTGCAAGATTAAGAACATTTACCTCAAAAATGGCAGAAACGAAGTTTTCCCACGTGAGAACTACAACCTAAACATCGCAGAAGAGGACTACCTGAAACTGTACGAGGCGTACACAGCTTACAAACGAGTGACTTCCGGTAACGTGGACGTGTACTACAATCCAAACGAGTTCATAGCTCGCAGACCCATGTTCGTCATCAACACATCTAAAAGAAGGCAGGTGGTTGTTAACGATCGCACCAACATCAAGATTGTGTGCGAGTTCCACGATGCCTTGCCTGCCGACACTCTGTGTAGCGTCATCCTCATCGCGGAGAAAACTTTTGTGTATGATGTCAGGAACGAGCGAGTAACCGAACAGTTTTAAGAAAAAAAATATATACTGACCAAAGGTCCTTTGTTAACCTGCAACGCTGTGTCCAGGATGTACTGCAAGAAGTGGAGGTTGATAATAAAACATCTTCTTACAATATATATACACACTGCCTGTCAACACCTTGTTTTGTGGTCAATCTGAAAATATAATAAAATTAAATCATGCTTGAGCGCGCAAAGGAACTTCCCCTTTGGCCATGCACATGCCCCTTAACTTGCCCCGTAGGACACGTTCTGTTCTCTTACGAGAATTAATATAGGTTGTCATAGAACCCTCCAATTCATGACTTATGAAAAATCTGTTTGGTGATTCATCACGTACACCTATACGTGAGAAAAAGTATGAATAGAACCTGTGCTCGGAAATCCAAAATGGCGACCGGAAATGGGGTTATCTTGGAAACAGTAAGACTTAGCAAGAATCTGTTTGCGGATTCGTCATGTACACCTATATGTGAGAAAAAGTATGAATAGAACCTATGCTCGGAAATCCAAAATGGCAACCGGAAATGGGGTTATCTTGGAAACGGTAAGACTTAGCAAGAATCTGTTTGCGGATTCGTCATGTACACCTATATGTGAGAAAAAATATGAATAGAACCTATGCTCGGAAATTCAAAATGGCGACCGGAAGTGGGGTTATCTTGGAAACGGTAAAACTTAGGAGAAATCTGTTTGGTGATTCATCATGTACACCTATACGTGAGAAAAAATATGAATAGAACCTATGTTCGGAAATCCAAAATGGCGACCGGAAGTGGGGTTATCTTGGAAACGGTAAGACTTAGGAGAAATCTGTTTGCGGATTCATCACGTACGCCTATATGTGAGAAAAAATATGAATAGAACCTATGCTCGGAAATCCAAAATGGCGACCGGAAGTGGCGTTATCTTGGAAACGGTAAGACTTAGGAGAAATCTGTTTGCGGATTCGTCACGTACGCCTATATGTGAGTAAAATATGAATAGAACCTATGCTCGGAAATCGAAAATAGCGACCGGAAATAAGGTTATCTTGGAAACAGCAAGACTTAGAAAAAATATGTTTGCTGATTCATCACGTACACCTATACGTAAGAAAAAGTATGAATAGAATCTATGTTCGGAAATCGAAAATAGCGACCGGAAGTAGGGTTATCTTGGAAACAGTAAGACTTAGGAGATATCTGTTTTCGGATTCATCACGTACGCCTATACGTGAGTAAAATATGAATAGAACCTATGCTCGGAAATCGAAAATGGCGACCGGAAATAGGGTTATCTTGGAAACGGCAAGACTTAGAAAAAATATGTTTGCTGATTCATCATGTACGCCTATACGTAAGTAAAAATATGAATAGAACCTATGTTCGGAAATTTGAACAAAGCGAACAGAAAGATCGAATACGACGTGGACGTAGGGGACGGGTTCGTTCATCCTCACAGAGCGGACCTCTACCTTGAATTCGACGTGGTAAAAAAGAAAAGCGGATACGCGTTCCCCGCAGCAGCAAATTTGATACTCGTGGACAACTTCGCGCCTCACCTGTTCTCGCAGGTGGAGGCGAGGAAACACAACACCGTCATCGACAGAATAGATTATCCAGGCATCACGTCGACGGCAGTGGGAACTTTGAAATTATCCAAAACGGACGCAGCATACTATCAGGCGGGAGGATTCAAAGCGGGAACCAAAATATCGACGAGAAGTCACACGGTGCTCTTTCCCATGCGTTTGCCCGAGGATACCCTATGCAGTGGAACGTGGAGAGAAACCTTAGTGATTTTTTCGAGTAAGATGTTGGCATCACTGCGAGAAAATAAGGCTTATGCCTTACAAGAGCAAACCATTAAGGCGAGCCTCACCGAGCCTCACTTTCGGTCGCAGAACTCTCCATTTGGGTCTACTAATATTGCCAACTTACTAGGCCGTATCAATATTGCCTCTGATTTTCTGGTCGTCCGAAACTCGAATTGGACGGCATCGAAGTGGTGCGTTACCTTTTCGGGAACCTCTCCTCGTACACGCTGAAGTATGTTTCGTTGTACTTCAACCTGGTGGGGAGAAGATAATGCCCGTCGTCGCATCCGGTTGCGGTGACAATATAAGCAAAAACTAGGTCGTGTCAGTATTGCCAACTCACTAGGCCTCTGAGTTTAGGGCGACCCGAATTGTGCTGCCAGAGCGTGTTGCGTGCGGACCAGGTTCGAGGGCACAAACTCAACTTGCATCTCTCGCATTACTATTTCAGCGAAGCGTTGCAGAACAAGCGATATTTGTGTTTCCCACGGCAACATCTCGAGTATCATCACAAGCTAGTCGGGGGTTACGTACACCGTAACCCTCACATGAACGTGGCACTCAAAAACAGAACAAAAAATAAGATTATTTTGACATTGGACTTTACGTCACTCTACCCGAGCGTCATGGTAGCAGCTGGCCTCTCCCCTTTCAACGTGAACTTGGGAGTGGCGCGAATTCCACGCCGCCGGAACGGGCATTCTGCCCGGTACGGAAGTTGATGTTTATCGTGGCGTTATAAATCCAGTCGGTTGTACGGAAGCTGATCTTCACGTATATTTCTCACGAGACACGCTCAATGCCACGTGCATCCGTAAGATCATGGCCTTGCGTAAAAAAAATCAAAAAATTTAAAAACAATAAGACTTTACCGCCGGGCAAACTGCTCGAAATAGATGCCAAACAGAACACGGCTAAATTAATAATAAATAGTATGCACAGGTAAATATACAAATTGAAAAACATCCCCGAAGAGATTCGCCCCCCCCTACGTCAATCAATTTTACGTTCGAAGGCCGTACGGGAAAACCTTTACTTTTTTGGTTGGGCACCACGCACTCCTGGCGGGGTTATGGGGGCCAGGAATCCTAAAAAACAACAATTATTATTATTTTGTTTGTTTGCTTGCGTCACAATACACGCGCGCGCGTGTGTATGTGTGTGTGTGTGTGTGTGTGTGTGTGTGTGTGTGTGTGGCACATCGTTCCCCCGAGAGAGAGAGGTTTACAAAAATCGCAATATACAAACATTGCCGGAGTTGGAAAATTACGATATGGCACATTCACTCATTACTGTTCCCAGCTATAAGTTTTTCTCTCTCTCTAGCCCTTGCCAACTAAAAAAAAGTGTAGGTAGGAGTTGGTAACACTGCGAGAAAATAGAAATCATGCCTTACAAGAAAAAAACCATTAAGGCGATTTTTATTTGATGACGTTGAACCCGTGTAGTGTTCCCATCCATCCATCTCTCTCTCTTTTACGGCAGTGCCGGCTCTCCTTGTTTAGTATATGTAGGTTGGCAAAAATTGCTTTATGCACTGTAAAGCAAACCTCAAGCAAAGTTGCCAGCTCCTTGCTTTAGGCTAGGTTAGACAAAAAAAGCTGTAGGTAGGCTGTCGGTTGTTTAACTCTTCCCTCTCTCTCTCTCCTCTCTCTTTTTTTTGTAAAAAGCCATGGCAAAAGTACCAGTAGGTTGGCAACCTTGCTTTATGCACTGTAAAACAAGCCTCAAGGAAGGTTGCCAGCTCCTTGCTTTAGGTTAGGTTAGGTTAGGTTAGGTTAGGTTAGGGTGGGTTAGGTTAGGTTAGGTTAGGTTAGGTTAGTTTAGGTTAGGGTGGGTTAGGTTAGGTTAGGTTAGGTTAGGTTAGGGTGGGTGTTGGCAGCTGTCGGTTGTTTAACTCCTCTCTCTCTCTCTCTCCTCTCTCTTTTTTTTTGTAAAAAGCCATGGCAAAAGTACCAGTAGGTTGGCAACCTTGCTTTATGCACTGTAAGGCAAGCCTCAAGCAAGGTTGCCAGCTCCTTGCTTTAGGTTAGGTTAGACAAAAAAAAACCTTGGTGATTTTTTTCGAGTAAAATATTGACAACACTGCGAGAAAATAGAGCTTATGCCTTACAAGAGCAAACTATTAAGAAGCCTCAAGCAAGATTGCCAGCTCCTTGCTTTAGGTTAGGTTAGACCAAGAAAAAAAGCTGTAGGTAGGCTGTCGGTTGTTTAACTCTTCCCTCTCTCTCTCTCTCTCTCCTCTCTCTTTTTTGTAAAAAGCCATGGCAAAAGCACCAGTAGGTTGGCAACCTTGCTTTATGCACTGTAAGGCAAGACTCAAGCAAGGTTGCCAGCACCTTGCTTTAGGTTAGGTTAGGCCAAGAAAAAAAAACCTTGGTGATTTTTTCAAGTAAGGTGTTGACAACATTGCGAGAAAAAGGTTGCCAGCTCCTTGCTTTAGGTTAGGTTAGACCAAAAACCTTGGTGATTTTTTCGAGTAAGGAGCTGGCAACACTGCACCATCAAATGGAGCTCATGCCTTACGAGAGAAATCCATTAAGGCGAGCCTCACTTCAGCTCCTCACTTGATGTTGGTGAACCCGGGCACCTGCACTACTGCCAACCTTAACGAAGCGAATCGAGAGATAGAATACGATGTGGACGTCGGGGATGGATTCATTCACCCTCACAGAGCTGATTTGTACGTCAAGTTTGATGTAGTGAAGAGAGACAACGGCGAAGCATTTCTTGCCAACGCAAACCTAAGACTCGTAGATAATTTTGTGCCGTACCTATTCTCGCAGGTGGAAGTTAGAAAGCACGCCACCGTCATCGATAGGGTTGACTACCCCGGGATTACCTCGACTGCCGTGGGAACACTGAAACTCTCCAAGACCGATGCAGCATACTACCAGGCAGGGGGATTCGAAGCAGGTACAAAAATCAAAACTCAAAGTCACACAGTACTGTTTCCCATGCGTCTGCTGCCCGGTTTCTTCTCGGACTACAAGGAGATCATGTGGAAGGGTGGTTTGCGCGTCACTTTTCGCAGAGCTGCCAACGACAACGACGCACTGATGCGATACAGCACTTTGGACCCGGACGGGACTACCTTGCTTCCCAACACACTACCCGACGCTGCCAAGTGTATTGTAAGGTCCATGGAGCTGCGCGTGCCAGTGGTAGAATACGAATCAAACTATGCTCTCAAGTACAAAGCCGACATCCTGAAGAATCCTCAAGTGTCCATTCAGTTTTATGGCTACCAGTGTGTGCAAAAACCTGCTTCCGGCAATCATTTCGAATTTGACGTAACCACGCAATTCAACAACATTCGGTACGACATGCCCGAGTTTGCAGCCGTACTCTTCCAGACAGGAAGGGGTAACAATCAGGAGAAAAATTCAAGCCAGTTCGACAACTGCAAGATTAAGAACATTTACCTCAAAAATGGCAGAAACGAAGTTTTCCCACGTGAGAACTACAACCTAAACATCGCAGAAGAGGACTACCTGAAACTGTACGAGGCGTACACAGCTTACAAACGAGTGACTTCCGGTAACGTGGACGTGTACTACAATCCAAACGAGTTCATAGCTCGCAGACCCATGTTCGTCATCAACACATCTAAAAGAAAGCAGGTGGTTGTTAACGATCGCACCAACATCAAGATTATGTGCGAGTTCCACGATGCCTTGCCTGCCGACACTCTGTGTAGCGTCATCCTCATCGCGGAGAAAACTTTTGTGTATGATGTCAGGAACGAGCGAGTAACCGAACAGTTTTAAGAAAAAAATATATACTGACCAAAAGTCCTTTGTTAACCTGCAACGCTGTGTCCAGGATGTACTGCAAGAAGTGGAGGTTGATAATAAAACATCTTCTTACAATATATATACACACTGCCTGTCAACACCTTGTTTTGTGGTCAATCTGAAAATATAATAAAATTAAATCATGCTTGAGCGCGCAAAAAAACTTCCCCTTTGGCCATGCACATGCCCCTTAACTTGCCCCGTAGGACACGTTCTGTTCTCTTACGAGAATTAATATAGGTTGTCATAGAACCCTCCAATTCATGACTTAGCAAAAAATCTGTTTGGGGATTCATCACGTACACCTATACGTGAGAAAAAATATGAATAGAACCTATGTTCGGAAATCGAAAATAGCGACCGGAAGTGGGGTTATCTAGGAAACGGTAAAACTTAGGAAAAATCTGTTTGCGGATTCATCACGTACACCTATACGTGAGAAAAAGTATGAATAGAACCTATGTTCGGAAATCCAAAATGGCGACCGGAAGTGGGGTTATCTTGGAAACGGTAAAACTTAGGAGAAATCTGTTTGCTGATTTATCACGTACACCTATACGTGAGTAAAAGTATGAATAGAACCTATGTTCGGAAATCCAAAATGGCGACCGGAAGTGGGGTTATCTTGGAAACAGTAAAACTTAGGAGAAATCTGTTTGCGGATTCATCACGTACACCTATACGTGAGAAAAAGTATGAATAGAACCTATGTTCGGAAATCGAAAATGGCGACCGGAAGTGGGGTTATCTTGGAAACGGTAAGACTTAGGAGAAATCTGTTTGCTGATTCATCATGTACGCCTATACGTGAGTAAAAATATGAATAGAACCTATGTTCGGAAATTTGAACAAAACGAACAGAGAGATCGAATACGACGTGGACGTAAGGGGCGGGTTCGTTCATCCTCACAGAACGGACCTCTACCTTGAATTCGACGTGGTAAAGAAGGAAAGCGGAGACGCGTTTCCCGCAGCAGCAAATTTGATACTCGTGGACAACTTCGTGCCTCACCTGTTCTCGCAGGTGGAGGTGAGGAAACACGGTACCGTCATCGACAGAATCGATTATCCAGGCATCACGTCGACGGCAGTGGGAACGTTGAAATTATCCAAAACGGACGCCGCATACTATCAAGCGGGAGGATTCGAAGCGGGAACCAAAATATCGACGAGAAGTCACACGGTGCTCTTTCCCATGCGTTTGCTTCCGGGATTCTTCTCGGACTACAAGAAGATCATGTAAAAGGGAGGACTGAGAATCACGTTTCGAAGAGCTGCCAACAACAACAACGCACTGATACGATACGCTACTTTGGGTCCGGACGGCACCACGCCGATGGCCAACACTTTACCCGAAGCAACCAAGTACGTCATCCGGAGCATGAAATTGAGAATGCCGGTAGTGGAATACGAAACAAACTACGCCCTCAAGTACAAAGCGGAGATCTTGAAAAATCCGCAGGTGCCGATTCACTTTCACGGTTACCAGTGCGTGCAGAAGATGGCGTCGGGAAGTCACATGGAATTCGACGTGACGACGCAGTTCAACAACATACAGTTCGACATGCCAGATTTCGTCGTAGTGCTTTTTCAGACCGGGAGGGACAAGAATCAGGAAAAAGATTCCAGCAAGTTCGACGACTGCAAGATCAAGAACGTTTATCTGAAGAACAGTAGGAACGAAGTGTTCCCGCGCGAGAATTACAACCTCGACATGACCAAAAACAATTACCTCAAACTTTACGAAGCGTTCTCGGCTTACAAACGCGTGACCGAGGGAAGCGTGGACATGTACTACACGCCCAGCGAATTCAAAGCACGGAGACCCATGACCGTCATCAACACATCTAAGAGAAAGCAGGTGGTGGTCAACGATCGAACCAACATCAAGATCGTCTGCGAGTTCCACGATGCCTTGCCCGAGGATACCCTATGCAGTGGAACGTGGAGAGAAACCTTAGTGATTTTTTCGAGTAAGGTGTTGGCAACACTGCGAGAAAATAAGGCTTATGCCTTACAAGAGCAAACCATTAAGGCGAGCCTCACCGAGCCTCACTTTCGGTCGCAGAACTCTCCATTTGGGTCTACTAATGTTGCCAACTCACTAGGCCGTATCAATATTGTCTCTGATTTTCTGGTCGTCCGAAACTCGAATTGGACGGTATCGAAGTGGTGCGCTACCTTTTCGGGAACCTCTCCTCGTACACGCTGAAGTATGTTTCGTTGTACTTCAACCTGGGAGAAAAAAATAATACCCGAGGGTGAAACCGCGCAGACGCTCTACAAGAAAAACAAGATAGACGATCTGTTGCAGTACAACGTACAGGATTCGATGCTTGTGAGGGACGCGTGTTTCTGATAAACAGACTCGTGCAAACGATCGTCTCAACGTGCTGCCAGAGCGTGTTGCGTGCGGACCAGGTTCGAGGGCACAAACTCAACTTGCATCTCTCGCATTACTATTTCAGCGAAGCGTTGCAGAACAAGCGATGATTGTGTTTCCCACGGCAACATCTCGAGTATCATCACAAGCTAGTCGGGGGTTACGTACACCGTAACCCTCACATGAACGTGGCACTCAAAAACAGAACAGAGGACGAGATTATTTTGACATTGGATTTTACGTCACTCTACCCGAGCGTCATGGTAGCAGCTGGCCTCTCCCCTTTCAACGTGAACTTGGGAGTGGTGCAAATTCCATGCCGGAACGGGCGTTCCGCCCGGCACGGAAGTTGATGTTTATCGCGGCGTTACGAATCCAACCGGCTGCACGGAAGCTGATCTTCACGTGTATTTCTCACAGGACACGCTAAACGCCACGTACATCCGTAAGATCATGGCCTTGCGTAAAAAAAAATCAAAAAATTTAAAAACAATAAGGCATTACCGCCGGGCAAACTGCTCGAAATGGACGCCAAACAGAACACGGCTAAATTGATGATGAATAGCATGTATGGTCAGATGTACGAATTGAAAAACATTCCGGAAGAGATTCGCCCGCACGTCAATCAATTCTACGTTCGAAGGCCGTACGGGAAAACCTTTACTTTTTTGGTTGGGCACCACGCACTCCTGGCAGGGTTATGGGGGCCAGGAATCCTAAAAAACAACAATTATTATTATATTGTCTGTTTGCTTGCGTCATAATACACGCGCACGCGTGTGTGTGTGTGTGTGTGTGGCACATCGTCCCCCCGAGAGAGGTTTACAAAGGTCACGATATACAAACATTGCCGGAGTTGGAAAATTACGATATGGCGCATTCGCTCATTACTGTTGCCAGCTATAGGTTTTTCTCTCTCTCTAGCCCATGCCAAGTAAAAAAAAGGTGTAGGTAGGAGTTGGTAACACTGCGAGAAAATGGAGATCATGCCTTACAAGAGAAAACCATTAAGGCGATTTTTATTTGATGATGTTGAACCCGTGCAGTGTTACCATCCATCCATCTCTCTCTCTTTTACGGCAGTGCCGGATCTCCTTGCCCAGTATATGTAGGTTGGCAAAAATTGCTTTATGCACTGTAAAGCAAACCTCAAGCAACGTTGCCAGCTCCTTGCTTTAGGCTAGGTTAGACAAAAAAGCTGTAGGTAGGCTGTCGGTTGTTTAACTCTTCCCTCTCTCTCTCTCCTCTCTCTTTTTTTTGTAAAAAGCAATGGCAAAAGTACCAGTAGGTTGGCAACCTTGCTTTATGCACTGTAAAGCAAGCCTCAAGCAAGGTTGCCAGCTCCTTGCTTTAGGTTAGGTTAGGTTAGGTTAGGTTAGGTTAGGGTGGGTTAGGTTAGGTTAGGTTAGGTTAGGTTAGGTTAGGGTGGGTTAGGTTAGGTTAGGTTAGGTTAGGTTAGGTTAGGTTAGGGTGGGTGTTGGCAGCTGTCGGTTGTTTAACTCCTCTCTCTCTCTCTCTCCTCTCTCTTTTTTTTTGTAAAAAGCCATGGCAAAAGTACCAGTAGGTTGGCAACCTTGCTTTATGCACTGTAAGGCAAGCCTCAAGCAAGGTTGCCAGCTCCTTGCTTTAGGTTAGGTTAGACAAAAAAAACCTTGGTGATTTTTTCGAGTAAAATATTGACAACACTGCGAGAAAATAGAGCTTATGCCTTACAAGAGCAAACTATTAAGAAGCCTCAAGCAAGATTGCCAGCTCCTTGCTTTAGGTTAGGTTAGACCAAGAAAAAAAGCTGTAGGTAGGCTGTCGGTTGTTTAACTCTTCCCTCTCTCTCTCTCTCTCCTCTCTCTTTTTTGTAAAAAGCCATGGCAAAAGCACCAGTAGGTTGGCAACCTTGCTTTATGCACTGTAAGGCAAGCCTCAAGCAAGGTTGCCAGCTCCTTGCTTTAGGTTAGGTTAGGCCAAGAAAAAAAAACCTTGGTGATTTTTTCGAGTAAGGTGTTGACAACACTGCGAGAAAAAGGTTGCCAGCTCCTTGCTTTAGGTTAGGTTAGACCAAAAACCTTGGTGATTTTTTCGAGTAAGGAGCTGGCAACACTGCACCATCAAATGGAGCTCATGCCTTACGAGAGAAATCCATTAAGGCGAGCCTCACTTCAGCTCCTCACTTGATGTTGGTGAACCCGGGCACCTGCACTACTGTTGGCAAACGTGCGACGGTTGGGAGGGAAGGACTGCAACTCGTAACTTTCGATTTGTTCCATGATGGCTATTTATTATATGTTAATCTCCACGACGGCAGTGGTCGCGGCTCCTGCAAAATCAACCACCTCCCCCTTCTTGTTTGTCACTGCTAATTCTATGTTGTCTATGCGATTACGAGATACAGGAAAGTATATCGGTGGGGAGGGTGTGTAGATAATTGGCTCCATGAACTCAGAGTTTGGTTTGAACGTAGCGATAATACCTGTCTGCTTGTGACTCCCTGGGATGCCGTTAGAGGATTTGGTGATCATATCTTGATCATTTTTTTACAGAGCAGTTCGGGTAGGTTGTTATTTATAGACCCCACCCCCAATTTTTTTTTGTTTTGTGTTCATGGCGATGGTCGTACCTAATGCGGCGACCCGTTCGCCCAGCGAGACGTCTCTGCTGACGAGTCTCCCGAAAGCTGCGTGCTCTAACTTTCTGTCAGCATCATGACGTACATCGAGATCGGTATTGGTATTGTAGGCAATATCGTGATTCTTGCATGCAGCATCCAGGGGATTCACACCCTTGTCGCCTCTCTTTAGTCGCTGTTCGAGTTTGGTACCGGGGCCGCGGTACTGGTAACCTGGCAAGTGCATCTTGAAGGGTAGCTTGTTGATGATGTCGTTCACGAGACCTCGACCTTCGGCCACGTTCCAAAATTTCGGAGGTAGGGTGTTGATGATTTTGATGAGGTACCCTATGCCTTTGTCGTAATTCACAATGAAGTTGGCAAGCTTGGAGCTAACCATGTCCACAATTCCTACCTTCTCGTTGCGAAAGTTGCTGTTGCCTGCATTCTCCTCTCCTGCAATAACCAACAACCTGTCTATGAGCTTGCGCACGTCGTCAACCCACACAAACTCTTTGGGCAGGTTGTTGTAGAGTTTGACGCCGCTGCCTGTTTTGACCTGGTTCCATATCGGCTTGATGAGGTTCTTGTATTTTTCGCCGCTGCTAGATTTGACGCGATTCTGCGTAGCGTCGTTGTTTTGGTACAAGGCATCCGTCATGATCAAAATTTCCTTGTAACTTTGGTAATCTTCGTTTGTGTAATCTCTTGGCTGCTTTTTTGGTGATGAGTTCCCACAGTCCAACCGTGCCGGGATACCTGTTCCAGCTGTTTTTCTCACCCAAATTGACTTTCACGTTGTCACCCTCGAACGTGACTTTCGATTTTCCGATTTTCCAAACCACGCCCTCGTTGAGTTCCATGGTTGGGTACAATCCGAAAACCTCGTTGCAACGTTGCAACGTTTAGAAAGTCGTTAATTTTGTTTCTGTATTTTCCATCGTTGGGTTTCCTCGTCATGTCGATCGTCGCGAATCCGAAATCGTCACTGTTCCAGCAAGAAGAGCAGCGTTCCGAAAATTGATTGATCAACAGGCCGTTGAGTTTAGTTCGAGAAAGACGAGGTTTTCGGATTGTACCCAACCATGGAACTCAACGAGGGCGTGGTTTGGAAAATCGGAAAATCGAAAGTCACGTTCGAGGGTGACAACGTGAAAGTCAATTTGGGTGAGAAAAACAGCTGGAACAGGTATCCCGGCACGGTTGGACTGTGGGAACTCATCACCAAAAAAGCAGCCAAGAGATTACACAAACGAAGATTACCAAAGTTACAAGGAAATTTTGATCATGACGGATGCCTTGTACCAAAACAACGACGCTACGCAGAATCGCGTCAAATCTAGCAGCGGCGAAAAATACAAGAACCTCATCAAGCCGATATGGAACCAGGTCAAAACAGGCAGCGGCGTCAAACTCTACAACAACCTGCCCAAAGAGTTTGTGTGGGTTGACGACGTGCGCAAGCTCATAGACAGGTTGTTGGTTATTGCAGGAGAGGAGAATGCAGGCAACAGCAACTTTCGCAACGAGAAGGTAGGAATTGTGGACATGGTTAGCTCTAAGCTTGCCAACTTCATTGTGAATGACGACAAAGGCATAGGGTACCTCATCAAAATCATCAACACCCTACCTCCGAAATTTTGGAACGTGGTCGAAGGTCGAGGTCTCGTGAACGACATCATCAACAAGCTACCCTTCAAGATGAACTTGCCAGGTTACCAGTACCGCGGTCCCGGTACCAAACTCGAACAGCGACTAAAGAGAGGCGACAAGGGTGTGAATTCCCTGGATGCTGTATGCAAGGATCACGATATTGCCTACAATACCAATACCGATCTCGATGTACGTCATGATGCTGACAGAAAGTTAGAGCACGCAGCTTTCGGGAGACTCGTCAGCAGAGACGTCTCGCTGGGCGAACGGGTCGCCGCATTAGGTACGACCATCGCCATGAACACAAAACAAAAAAAAATTGGGGTGGGGTCTATAAATAACAACCTACCCGAACTGTTCTGTAAAAAATAATCAAGATATGATCACCAAATCCTCTGACGGCATCCCAGGGAGTCACAAGCAGACAGGTATTATCGTTACGTTCAAACCAAACTCTGAGTTCATGGAGCCAATTATCTACACACCCTCCCCACCGATATACTTTCCTGTATATCGTAATCGCATAGACAACATAGAATTAGCAGTGACAAACAAAAAGAGGGAGGTGGTTGATTTTGCAGGAGCCGCGACCACTGCCGTCGTGGAGATTAACATATAATAAATAGCCATCATGGAACAAATCGAAAATTACGAGTTGCAGTCCTTCCCTCCCAACCGTCGCACGTTTGCCAACCTTAACGAAGCGAATCGAGAGATAAAATACGATGTGGACGTCGGGGATGGATTCATTCACCCTCACAGAGCTGATTTGTACGTCAAGTTTGATGTAGTGAAGAGAGACAACGGCGAAGCATTTCTTGCCAACGCAAACCTAAGACTCGTAGATAATTTTGTGCCGTACCTATTCTCACAGGTGGAAGTTAGAAAGCACGGCACCGTCATCGATAGGGTTGACTACCCCGGGATTACCTCGACTGCCGTGGGGACACTGAAACTCTCCAAGACCGATGCAGCATACTACCAGGCAGGGGGATTCGAAGCAGGTACAAAAAATCAAAACTCAAAATCACACAGTACTGTTTCCCATGCGTCTGCTGCCCGGTTTCTTCTCGGACTACAAGGAGATCATGTGGAAGGGTGGTTTGCGCGTCACTTTTCGCAGAGCTGCCAACGACAACGACGCACTGATGCGATACAGCACTTTGGGCCCGGACGGGACTACCTTGCTTCCCAACACACTACCCGACGCTGCCAAGTGTATTGTAAGGTCCATGGAGCTGCGCGTGCCAGTGGTAGAATACGAATCAAACTATGCTCTCAAGTACAAAGCCGACATCCTGAAGAATCCTCAAGTGTCCATTCAGTTTTATGGCTACCAGTGTGTGCAAAAACCTGCTTCCGGCAATCATTTCGAATTTGACGTAACCACGCAATTCAACAACATTCGGTACGACATGCCCGAGTTTGCAGCCGTACTCTTCCAGACAGGAAGGGGTAACAATCAGGAGAAAAATTCAAGCCAGTTCGACAACTGCAAGATTAAGAACATTTACCTCAAAAATGGCAGAAACGAAGTTTTCCCACGTGAGAACTACAACCTAAACATCGCAGAAGAGGACTACCTGAAACTGTACGAGGCGTACACAGCTTACAAACGAGTGACTTCCGGTAACGTGGACGTGTACTACAATCCAAACGAGTTCATAGCTCGCAGACCCATGTTCGTCATCAACACATCTAAAAGAAGGCAGGTGGTTGTTAACGATCGCACCAACATCAAGATTGTGTGCGAGTTCCACGATGCCTTGCCTGCCGACACTCTGTGTAGCGTCATCCTCATCGCGGAGAAAACTTTTGTGTATGATGTCAGGAACGAGCGAGTAACCGAACAGTTTTAAGAAAAAAAATATATACTGACCAAAGGTCCTTTGTTAACCTGCAACGCTGTGTCCAGGATGTACTGCAAGAAGTAGAGGTTGATAATAAAACATCTTCTTACAATATATATACACACTGCCTGTCAACACCTTGTTTTGTGGTCAATCTGAAAATATAATAAAATTAAATCATGCTTGAGCGCGCAAAGGAACTTCCCCTTTGGCCATGCACATGCCCCTTAACTTGCCCCGTAGGACACGTTCTGTTCTCTTACGAGAATTAATATAGGTTGTCATAGAACCCTCCAATTCATGACTTATGAAAAACCTGTTTGGTGATTCATCACGTACACCTATACGTGAGAAAAAGTATGAATAGAACCTGTGCTCGGAAATCCAAAATGGCGACCGGAAATGGGGTTATCTTGGAAACAGTAAGACTTAGCAAGAATCTGTTTGCGGATTCGTCATGTACACCTATATGTGAGAAAAAGTATGAATAGAACCTATGCTCGGAAATCCAAAATGGCAACCGGAAATGGGGTTATCTTGGAAACGGTAAGACTTAGCAAGAATCTGTTTGCGGATTCGTCATGTACACCTATATGTGAGAAAAAATATGAATAGAACCTATGCTCGGAAATTCAAAATGGCGACCGGAAGTGGGGTTATCTTGGAAACGGTAAAACTTAGGAGAAATCTGTTTGGTGATTCATCATGTACACCTATACGTGAGAAAAAATATGAATAGAACCTATGTTCGGAAATCCAAAATGGCGACCGGAAGTAGCGTTATCTTGGAAACGGTAAGACTTAGGAGAAATCTGTTTGCGGATTCATCACGTACGCCTATATGTGAGAAAAATATGAATAGAACCTATGCTCGGAAATCCAAAATGGCGACCGGAAGTGGCGTTATCTTGGAAACGGTATGACTTAGGAGAAATCTGTTTGCGGATTCGTCACGTACGCCTATATGTGAGTAAAATATGAATAGAACCTATGCTCGGAAATCGAAAATAGCGACCGGAAATAGGGTTATCTTGGAAACAGCAAGACTTAGAAAAAATATGTTTGCTGATTCATCACGTACACCTATACGTAAGAAAAAGTATGAATAGAATCTATGTTCGGAAATCGAAAATAGCGACCGGAAGTAGGGTTATCTTGGAAACAGTAAGACTTAGGAGAAATCTGTTTTCGGATTCATCACGTACGCCTATACGTGAGTAAAATATGAATAGAACCTATGCTCGGAAATCGAAAATGGCGACCGGAAATAGGGTTATCTTGGAAACGGCAAGACTTAGAAAAAATATGTTTGCTGATTCATCATGTACGCCTATACGTAAGTAAAAATATGAATAGAACCTATGTTCGGAAATTTGAACAAAGCGAACAGAAAGATCGAATACGACGTGGACGTAGGGGACGGGTTCGTTCATCCTCACAGAGCGGACCTCTACCTTGAATTCGACGTGGTAAAAAAGAAAAGCGGAGACGCGTTTCCCGCAGCAGCAAATTTGATACTCGTGGACAACTTCGCGCCTCACCTGTTCTCGCAGGTGGAGGCGAGGAAACACAACACCGTCATCGACAGAATAGATTATCCAGGCATCACGTCGACGGCAGTGGGAACTTTGAAATTATCCAAAACGGACGCAGCATACTATCAGGCGGGAGGATTCAAAGCGGGAACCAAAATATCGACGAGAAGTCACACGGTGCTCTTTCCCATGAGTTTGCCCGAGGATACCCTATGCAGTGGAACGTGGAGAGAAACCTTAGTGATTTTTTCGAGTAAGATGTTGGCAACACTGCGAGAAAATAAGGCTTATGCCTTACAAGAGCAAACCATTAAGGCGAGCCTCACCGAGCCTCACTTTCGGTCGCAGAACTCTCCATTTGGGTCTACTAATATTGCCAACTTACTAGGCCGTATCAATATTGCCTCTGATTTTCTGGTCGTCCGAAACTCGAATTGGACGGCATCGAAGTGGTGCGTTACCTTTTCGGGAACCTCTCCTCGTACACGCTGAAGTATGTTTCGTTGTACTTCAACCTGGTGGGGAGAAGATAATGCCCGTCGTCGCATCCGGTTGCGGTGACAATATAAGCAAAAACTAGGTCGTGTCAGTATTGCCAACTCACTAGGCCTCTGAGTTTAGGGCGACCCGAATTGTGCTGCCAGAGCGTGTTGCGTGCGGACCAGGTTCGAGGGCACAAACTCAACTTGCATCTCTCGCATTACTATTTCAGCGAAGCGTTGCAGAACAAGCGATATTTGTGTTTCCCACGGCAACATCTCGAGTATCATCACAAGCTAGTCGGGGGTTACGTACACCGTAACCCTCACATGAACGTGGCACTCAAAAACAGAACAAAAAATAAGATTATTTTGACATTGGACTTTACGTCACTCTACCCGAGCGTCATGGTAGCAGCTGGCCTCTCCCCTTTCAACGTGAACTTGGGAGTGGCGCGAATTCCACGCCGCCGGAACGGGCATTCTGCCCGGTACGGAAGTTGATGTTTATCGTGGCGTTATAAATCCAGTCGGTTGTACGGAAGCTGATCTTCACGTATATTTCTCACGAGACACGCTCAATGCCACGTGCATCCGTAAGATCATGGCCTTGCGTAAAAAAAATCAAAAAATTTAAAAACAATAAGACTTTACCGCCGGGCAAACTGCTCGAAATAGATGCCAAACAGAACACGGCTAAATTAATAATAAATAGTATGCACAGGTAAATATACAAATTGAAAAACATCCCCGAAGAGATTCGCCCCCCCTACGTCAATCAATTTTACGTTCGAAGGCCGTACGGGAAAACCTTTACTTTTTTGGTTGGGCACCACGCACTCCTGGCGGGGTTATGGGGGCCAGGAATCCTAAAAAACAACAATTATTATTATTTTGTTTGTTTGCTTGCGTCACAATACACGCGCGCGCGTGTGTATGTGTGTGTGTGTGTGTGTGTGTGTGTGTGTGTGGCACATCGTTCCCCCGAGAGAGAGAGGTTTACAAAAATCGCAATATACAAACATTGCCGGAGTTGGAAAATTACGATATGGCACATTCACTCATTACTGTTCCCAGCTATAAGTTTTTCTCTCTCTCTAGCCCTTGCCAACTAAAAAAAAGTGTAGGTAGGAGTTGGTAACACTGCGAGAAAATAGAAATCATGCCTTACAAGAAAAAAACCATTAAGGCGATTTTTATTTGATGACGTTGAACCCGTGTAGTGTTCCCATCCATCCATCTCTCTCTCTTTTACGGCAGTGCCGGCTCTCCTTGTTTAGTATATGTAGGTTGGCAAAAATTGCTTTATGCACTGTAAAGCAAACCTCAAGCAAAGTTGCCAGCTCCTTGCTTTAGGCTAGGTTAGACAAAAAAAGCTGTAGGTAGGCTGTCGGTTGTTTAACTCTTCCCTCTCTCTCTCTCCTCTCTCTTTTTTTTGTAAAAAGCCATGGCAAAAGTAACAGTAGGTTGGCAACCTTGCTTTATGCACTGTAAAACAAGCCTCAAGCAAGGTTGCCAGCTCCTTGCTTTAGGTTAGGTTAGGTTAGGTTAGGTTAGGTTAGGTTAGGTTAGGTTAGGTTAGGTTAGGTTAGGTTAGTTTAGGTTAGGGTGGGTTAGGTTAGGTTAGGTTAGGTTAGGTTAGGTTAGGGTGGGTGTTGGCAGCTGTCGGTTGTTTAACTCCTCTCTCTCTCTCTCTCCTCTCTCTTTTTTTTTGTAAAAAGCCATGGCAAAAGTACCAGTAGGTTGGCAACTTTGCTTTATGCACTGTAAGGCAAGCCTCAAGCAAGGTTGCCAGCTCCTTGCTTTAGGTTAGGTTAGACAAAAAAAAACCTTGGTGATTTTTTTCGAGTAAAATATTGACAACACTGCGAGAAAATAGAGCTTATGCCTTACAAGAGCAAACTATTAAGAAGCCTCAAGCAAGATTGCCAGCTCCTTGCTTTAGGTTAGGTTAGACCAAGAAAAAAAGCTGTAGGTAGGCTGTCGGTTGTTTAACTCTTCCCTCTCTCTCTCTCTCTCTCCTCTCTCTTTTTTGTAAAAAGCCATGGCAAAAGCACCAGTAGGTTGGCAACCTTGCTTTATGCACTGTAAGGCAAGCCTCAAGCAAGGTTGCCAGCTCCTTGCTTTAGGTTAGGTTAGGCCAAGAAAAAAAAACCTTGGTGATTTTTTCGAGTAAGGTGTTGACAACACTGCGAGAAAAAGGTTCCCAGCTCCTTGCTTTAGGTTAGGTTAGACCAAAAACCTTGGTGATTTTTTCGAGTAAGGAGCTGGCAACACTGCACCATCAAATGGAGCTCATGCCTTACGAGAGAAATCCGTTAAGGCGAGCCTCACTTCAGCTCCTCACTTGATGTTGGTGAACCCGGGCACCTGCACTACTGCCAACCTTAACGAAGCGAATCGAGAGATAGAATACGATGTGGACGTCGGGGATGGATTCATTCACCCTCACAGAGCTGATTTGTACGTCAAGTTTGATGTAGTGAAGAGAGACAACGGCGAAGCATTTCTTGCCAACGCAAACCTAAGACTCGTAGATAATTTTGTGCCGTACCTATTCTCGCAGGTGGAACTTAGAAAGCACGGCACCGTCATCGATAGGGTTGACTACCCCGAGATTACCTCGACTGCCGTGGGAACACTGAAACTCTCCAAGACCGATGCAGCATACTACCAGGCAGGGGGATTCGAAGCAGGTACAAAAATCAAAACTCAAAGTCACACAGTACTGTTTCCCATGCGTCTGCTGCCCGGTTTCTTCTCGGACTACAAAGAGATCATGTGGAAGGGTGGTTTGCGCGTCACTTTTCGCAGAGCTGCCAACGACAACGACGCACTGATGCGATACAGCACTTTGGACCCGGACGGGACTACCTTGCTTCCCAACACACTACCCGACGCTGCCAAGTGTATTGTAAGGTCCATGGAGCTGCGCGTGCCAGTGGTAGAATACGAATCAAACTATGCTCTCAAGTACAAAGCCGACATCCTGAAGAATCCTCAAGTGTCCATTCAGTTTTATGGCTACCAGTGTGTGCAAAAACCTGCTTCCGGCAATCATTTCGAATTTGACGTAACCACGCAATTCAACAACATTCGGTACGACATGCCCGAGTTTGCAGCCGTTCTCTTCCAGACAGGAAGGGGTAACAATCAGGAGAAAAATTCAAGCCAGTTCGACAACTGCAAGATTAAGAACATTTACCTCAAAAATGGCAGGAACGAAGTTTTCCCACGTGAGAACTACAACCTAAACATCGCAGAAGAGGACTACCTGAAACTGTACGAGGCGTACACAGCTTACAAACGAGTGACTTCCGGTAACGTGGACGTGTACTACAATCCAAACGAGTTCATAGCTCGCAGACCCATGTTCGTCATCAACACATCTAAAAGAAAGCAGGTGGTTGTTAACGATCGCACCAACATCAAGATTGTGTGCGAGTTCCACGATGCCTTGCCTGCCGACACTCTGTGTAGCGTCATCCTCATCGCGGAGAAAACTTTTGTGTATGATGTCAGGAACGAGCGAGTAACCGAACAGTTTTAAGAAAAAAAATATATACTGACCAAAAGTCCTTTGTTAACCTGCAACGCTGTGTCCAGGATGTACTGCAAGAAGTGGAGGTTGATAATAAAACATCTTCTTACAATATATATACACACTGCCTGTCAACACCTTGTTTTGTGGTCAATCTGAAAATATAATAAAATTAAATCATGCTTGAGCGCGCAAAAAAACTTCCCCTTTGGCCATGCACATGCCCCTTAACTTGCCCCGTAGGACACGTTCTGTTCTCTTACGAGAATTAATATAGGTTGTCATAGAACCCTCCAATTCATGACTTAGCAAAAAATCTGTTTGGGGATTCATCACGTACACCTATACGTGAGAAAAAATATGAATAGAACCTATGTTCGGAAATCGAAAATAGCGACCGGAAGTGGGGTTATCTAGGAAACGGTAAAACTTAGGAAAAATCTGTTTGCGGATTCATCACGTACACCTATACGTGAGAAAAAGTATGAATAGAACCTATGTTCGGAAATCCAAAATGGCGACCGGAAGTGGGGTTATCTTGGAAACGGTAAAACTTAGGAGAAATCTGTTTGCTGATTTATCACGTACACCTATACGTGAGTAAAAGTATGAATAGAACCTATGTTCGGAAATCCAAAATGGCGACCGGAAGTGGGGTTATCTTGGAAACAGTAAAACTTAGGAGAAATCTGTTTGCGGATTCATCACGTACACCTATACGTGAGAAAAAGTATGAATAGAACCTATGTTCGGAAATCGAAAATGGCGACCGGAAGTGGGGTTATCTTGGAAACGGTAAGACTTAGGAGAAATCTGTTTTCGGATTCATCACGTACGCCTATACGTGAGTAAAATATGAATAGAACCTATGCTCGGAAATCGAAAATGGCGACCGGAAATAGGGTTATCTTGGAAACGGCAAGACTTAGAAAAAATATGTTTGCTGATTCATCATGTACGCCTATACGTGAGTAAAAATATGAATAGAACCTATGTTCGGAAATTTGAACAAAACGAACAGAGATATCGAATACGACGTGGACGTAAGGGGCGGGTTCGTTCATCCTCACAGAACGGACCTCTACCTTGAATTCGACGTGGTAAAGAAGGAAAGCGGAGACGCGTTTCCCGCAGCAGCAAATTTGATACTCGTGGACAACTTCGTGCCTCACCTGTTCTCGCAGGTGGAGGTGAGGAAACACGGTACCGTCATCGACAGAATCGATTATCCAGGCATCACGTCGACGGCAGTGGGAACGTTGAAATTATCCAAAACGGACGCCGCATACTATCAAGCGGGAGGATTCGAAGCGGGAACCAAAATATCGACGAGAAGTCACACGGTGCTCTTTCCCATGCGTTTGCTTCCGGGATTCTTCTCGGACTACAAGAAGATCATGTAAAAGGGAGGACTGAGAATCACGTTTCGAAGAGCTGCCAACAACAACAACGCACTGATACGATACGCTACTTTGGGTCCGGACGGCACCACGCCGATGGCCAACACTTTACCCGAAGCAACCAAGTACGTCATCCGGAGCATGAAATTGAGAATGCCGGTAGTGGAATACGAAACAAACTACGCCCTCAAGTACAAAGCGGAGATCTTGAAAAATCCGCAGGTGCCGATTCACTTTCACGGTTACCAGTGCGTGCAGAAGATGGCGTCGGGAAGTCACATGGAATTCGACGTGACGACGCAGTTCAACAACATACAGTTCGACATGCCAGATTTCGTTGTAGTGCTTTTTCAGACCGGGAGGGACAAGAATCAGGAAAAAGATTCCAGCAAGTTCGACGACTGCAAGATCAAGAACGTTTATCTGAAGAACAGTAGGAACGAAGTGTTCCCGCGCGAGAATTACAACCTCGACATGACCAAAAACATTTACCTCAAACTTTACGAAGCGTTCTCGGCTTACAAACGCGTGACCGAGGGTAAGCGTGGACATGTACTACACGCCCAGCGAATTCAAAGCACGGAGACCCATGACCGTCATCAACACATCTAAGAGAAAGCAGGTGGTGGTCAACGATCGAACCAACATCAAGATCGTCTGCGAGTTCCACGATGCCTTGCCCGAGGATACCCTATGCAGTGGAACGTGGAGAGAAACCTTAGTGATTTTTTCGAGTAAGATGTTGGCAACACTGCGAGAAAATAAGGCTTATGCCTTACAAGAGCAAACCATTAAGGCGAGCCTCACCGAGCCTCACTTTCGGTCGCAGAACTCTCCATTTGGGTCTACTAATGTTGCCAACTCACTAGGCCGTATCAATATTGTCTCTGATTTTCTGGTCGTCTGAAACTCGAATTGGACGGTATCGAAGTGGTGCGCTACCTTTTCGGGAACCTCTCCTCGTACACGCTGAAGTATGTTTCGTTGTACTTCAACCTGGGAGAAAAAAATAATACCCGAGGGTGAAACCGCGCAGACGCTCTACAAGAAAAACAAGATAGACGATCTGTTGCAGTACAACGTACAGGATTCGATGCTTGTGAGGGACGCGTGTTTCTGATAAACAGACTCGTGCAAACGATCGTCTCAACGTGCTGCCAGAGCGTGTTGCGTGCGGACCAGGTTCGAGGGCACAAACTCAACTTGCATCTCTCGCATTACTATTTCAGCGAAGCGTTGCAGAACAAGCGATGATTGTGTTTCCCACGGCAACATCTCGAGTATCATCACAAGCTAGTCGGGGGTTACGTACACCGTAACCCTCACATGAACGTGGCACTCAAAAACAGAACAGAGGACGAGATTATTTTGACATTGGATTTTACGTCACTCTACCCGAGCGTCATGGTAGCAGCTGGCCTCTCCCCTTTCAACGTGAACTTGGGAGTGGTGCAAATTCCATGCCGGAACGGGCGTTCCGCCCGGCACGGAAGTTGATGTTTATCGCGGCGTTACGAATCCAACCGGCTGCACGGAAGCTGATCTTCACGTGTATTTCTCACAGGACACGCTAAACGCCACGTACATCCGTAAGATCATGGCCTTGCGTAAAAAAAAATCAAAAAATTTAAAAACAATAAGGCTTTACCGCCGGGCAAACTGCTCGAAATGGACGCCAAACAGAACACGGCTAAATTGATGATGAATAGCATGTATGGTCAGATGTACGAATTGAAAAACATTCCGGAAGAGATTCGCCCGCACGTCAATCAATTCTACGTTCGAAGGCCGTACGGGAAAACCTTTACATTTTTGGTTGGGCACCACGCACTCCTGGCGGGGTTATGGGGGCCAGGAATCCTAAAAAACAACAATTATTATTATATTGTCTGTTTGCTTGCGTCACAATACACGCGCACGCGTGTGTGTGTGTGTGTGTGTGGCACATCGTCCCCCCGAGAGAGGTTTACAAAGGTCACGATATACAAACATTGCCGGAGTTGGAAAATTACGATATGGCGCATTCGCTCATTACTGTTGCCAGCTATAGGTTTTTCTCTCTCTCTAGCCCATGCCAAGTAAAAAAAAGGTGTAGGTAGGAGTTGGTAACACTGCGAGAAAATGGAGATCATGCCTTACAAGAGAAAACCATTAAGGCGATTTTTATTTGATGATGTTGAACCCGTGCAGTGTTACCATCCATCCATCTCTCTCTCTTTTACGGCAGTGCCGGATCTCCTTGCCCAGTATATGTAGGTTGGCAAAAATTGCTTTATGCACTGTAAAGCAAACCTCAAGCAAAGTTGCCAGCTCCTTGCTTTAGGTTAGGTTAGACAAAAAAAAAGCTGTAGGTAGGCTGTCGGTTGTTTAACTCTTCCCTCTCTCTCTCCCCTCTCTCTTTTTTTTGTAAAAGGCTATGGCAAAAGTACCAGTAGGTTGGCAACCTTGCTTTATGCACTGTAAGGCAAGCCTCAAGCAAGGTTGCCAGCTTCTTGCTTTAGGTTAGGTTAGACCAAAAACCTTGGTGATTTTTTCGAGTAAGATGTTGGCAACACTGCGAGAAAATAGGGCTTATGCCTTACAAGAGCAAACCATCAAGACGAGCCCCACCAAGCTTTACTTTCGGGCGCAGTGTTGGCAACACTGCGAGAAAAAAATTGCCAGCTCCTTGCTTTAGGTTTGGTTAGACCAAAAACCTTAGTGATTTTTTCGGGTAAGGAGTTGGCAACACTGCGCCATCAAGTGGTGATCATGCCTTACGAGAGAAATCCATTAAGGCGATCCCCACTTGATGGCGTTGAACTCTCTAATCTGCACTACTCACGGCAACGAAATGCGACTCCTTAATTTTAAGATTGCAGGAATTACAGATGGTGCTCAGGAATAATCCATTCTGATGGTCATGGTGTACGACCTTGTGATTTTCGGGGATGAAAGCCTGGTTACACTCCGCGCATCTTGTCGCCGTGTCATGTCTCCGTTGTTGTTCCGTTGTGAGAGCAGGTGGAGAAACGTAAGAGCCTTTCAGGCTGGGTGCAAGTTCTCTTGCGCATTCCGCTATCTTCTTAACAAAATGTTTTGCCGCATCGGGTCCGCAATACAAGATGACATCATTTAATTTTTCTCCGTAGATGGAGAAACTACAAGGCTCGTGGTGAAAAATTTGGATTGTGCTTGAGGTAGAGGGATCAGGGTTGCAAGACGTCATGGGAACTTGGAAGCTTTCAAACTCGGCATAAAGGACGACGGGATGGTGGAGAAGAGCCTGGTGTTTCTGAAATTTCATCTTGGTTCCGGGTTCCGGCATGACATCTTCGGGTTCTGCATTCACGGAGCCAAAACACTTGTGCTGTTCTTTCATCTTCTTTCCCTCGCGAAAAATTCTCAAACATCGATCGCAAATTTCAATCTTATCGCAATGCTTGCTCATCTGTCTTCCGAGTAATCGAGAAAAATTCCGTATCAAACTGTAACGGCCATCTACAAGCAAGAGTCGAATTACATTATTCTGGCTTCTCGCAGGTCTTAACACACGAATGTTGCCGCAATCGTCAACCCCAAACACAGAAATATCGAGATATTCTCCTTTTTCCTCTCTATAGTTTTTTAAAAATTGATTGATCTTATTCAGGGGCACTGGATAGGAAATTCCTCGCATGACATTCTTGTATTTCCTCTCGTATCGTTTGTAATTGGACAGACGTTGGGGTTTATCATTATTAGCTGGGTGTAATGCGGCGATGACAGACCATAAGAAACTCTTCTCATCATTACTTTTTATGTTCAACACTGCATTTTGCTTCTTTTTTTTTTTTTTTTTTTTGAGCGCTGCGTAATGGTTTGAAGTTACATACTCGAAGCTGTAACATGTGGCTGCGACCGCAAAGACTCCATCCACTTCCTCTACCTTCAAACTCTTCTTGTTTTTGTCCCAAATGCTCGAATAGCCGTGTCACAATTTCCTCCAGATCGTCGTGATTGCCCTCATGTAAGCCTTCGCTCCCTACGTAAAAGCTGAAAGTGCTTGTCTCGGACGAGACAACTTTCTCATACAGCAGGGTCAAGACGAGATGAATTTTAACTGCAACCTTAACAAGGCAATCACGTAATTGATCAACTACCAGAGATTTCACATTGTCGAGGAAGGTGCTCGAGTCACACTTTTCGTCACTTCCAGATTTATACGTCATGATGCGTGCACTTTTATTCAAAGCACCGCCTTCATGCGCATCAGTGCGAGATTTCTTTACCGGGTGGGGGGGACGACATCATGTTCCGGTGGACGACATTTTTTCAAATGCCTAGCAATATTAGGTTTCAAAATTAATTTTCCACAGTTACGACATGCCACTTTCCCGCAAAGACCGGAGGGACCTGCTTGCGATTCCATATTTCTCTGTTATTTATATATACAGAGAAATTTTTTGGGGGTATGTGGTGGTAGGGGAAAGCGCACTGAAACAGAAGGAAAAAAAATTAAAAATGCTAGACATTTTTCCTTCCACAAGTACATATATATATTAGACGCGAACAGTGTGAGCAGTGTTGTAGGAGGTGTGTGTCAATTTTTATGACTCCTCTGAATATGTCTGTGTGTCAGACGCAAAACAAAATAAATATATCATGAAAAAAAAACACTTGAAAAACAACTTACCTTTCAAGAGAGATAGAGAGACTTCAAAAAAAAACTTGTAGCTCACTAAAACTTCCACGATGATATATATGTATACTGCCAGACAAACAATTAAGAATACTGAACTGCCACGATTGACGTTCACCTTTCAAGAGAGATAGAGAGACTTCAAAAAATCTTGTAGCTCACTAAAACTTCCACGATAATATATATGTATACTATCAGACAAACAATTAAGAATACTGAACTGCCACGATTGACGTTCACTATGATAATGATGTACAAAAAGAGAAACTGGTGCGTTATATAGGAACCCCCACCCCACGCGACCCCCTTTGGTGAAAACACAATGAGCGCTATAGTCAATGTCCTAGCAATAAACCCCGTTGACCGATTCACTCATACGTGTTGCCCTGGTACAAACGAACAATGCTATATACTTCCTATTTTTTTTTTCAACAAAGACCTTTTTTTGACGCATGTCCTGGGGACAAATAGCAATAAACCCCGTTGACAGTTCCACCCCATGCGTGTTGTCATGGTATTCGATCATGTTTTTTCCTCGACCTCTTCCAGATTCGCTTCAGGCGGAAGCGGATGCGAGATGAATAGGTTCGGGGAGTTGTTGCCGTTGTGGTTGCAGGGGTTGCCGAGGGTGGAGTCGTCCACTGCGGAAGCGGGCATGGATTGCGATGCGGATGAAACGATTATTTCTTGCGCCCTCGAAAAAAAACAGTCGAGCACACACCTGCAGGAAACACAAAAAGCTTTGCGAGCGAAATTGCGAATCGCTCCAATATGCCGGCACGGAGCAGAAAAAGCAAGTGAGGTTTTTCGAAAGCCACGAACGTTCGATGTCCGCATCACCCGCACACGTCGCCTCCAAAATTGCATCGTTAAACGACGAGAATTTCGGAAACGCTTGCAATATGCTTCGCACGTTGTGCGAAAACAATTGCATCTCGGACGAAAAATTGTTTTCGGGTTCTTGCCGCGCAAGCTCCGGAATGGTTAATGCTTGGGGTAATGTTTTCATCGAATCGAAAATCGATTTCAATTTTTCTGTACCACTCTCGAGCGACATTCGATATTTTCGAACGTTTTGCAGAAAATTTGGATCGGTTTGAAAAAGAGTTTGGTCCGTAATTAAAATATTACATTGAGCGATAAAACACAATTTCTCTACGGGGATCGAAAGATTCATTCGACCGAGCGTCGCTATCCACGCAAACATCAAAAATTGCGTGAATGCTTTTGGGGGGCTTCGCATAAGATTATCAGTTTGTTTTTCATGGAATAATCTACGTAAGATTCCAGCATCGAGAACGAACAACGTTGATTGAATTTTTGGCAACATTCACAGTACAAATCCAAACTCGTGACGATTTCGCCACCACGCACCCTGGCGAGGTTATAGGGGCCAGGAATCCTAAAAAAAAACAGTTATTATTTTGTTTGTTTGCTTGCGTCACAATACAGGCACGCGCGCATATGTGTGTGTGTGCGGCACATCGTTCCCGAGAGGTTTACAAAGGTCACGATATATAAACATTGGCCGAGACTTGGAAAAAAATTACGATAAGGCGCATTCATCCTTCAAGGATGAGAAAGTGCATTTACTCATCACGGCTTTTCTGCGCTGTGAAACATCGCCAGCGCAATAAATGAGGCGTGAGGAACGTGGAGAGAAAGTGAGTTTTTGAGGTTTTGGTGCGATTTTCTTAGAGGTCGAAAAATCAGGGTTGGCGTCAAAGATACAATTACTATCTACTTTGGAAGCATTTCAAATATGCTTTTAGTCTACATACATATATATACTACATGTATTAAATATACTTAAAATGTTGCAGTTCATTATTGAATCCGGGTTAATATAGTTTTAAAAACAATTCAGAGGTACAAAACTTACGTATACTTAAATATATGAATTTGTAACGTCAGGAAAATAAATCTCAAAGCTAGCACACATATTCGTGTCATATGGTTTTCAAACTTTGGAACTATGCTTTAGAATAAATATTTTCATAATCTCAACTTCATTTTCTCATATACTCCGGCCCGTCCGTGCCACGTTTAAGTGTCTAAAATAATACGGGAGGTAAATCTGATTATAATTTTGGGTCAAATCCTTGTTCTTATTGGGAAATAAATTAGACCATCTCTTATTGGCCAGTCCGTGAGAGAGTGCTATAATCAGTCAAATCACAAGTAAGAATGTAAGTATTATCTCATTTAAGGGCTAGCTTTTCAGTAGAGTGGTAGCTAAAATTGTCCCCTTAGAATCAAAAGGCTGTAAAAGGGATGACCCCAGTGGCGGTAATTATGGGGGGACTTTTTTTTCCACTTTTGCCCCCGCACTATATTAAACTTTATGTAACAAGGTAAAGTAAATTGTCCCTGGCCCCTCTTCAGTTTTGGCACCTTGCCCCCCTTAGCTTAGGAACCCAATCGCCGCCACTATCTGACCCTATAAGAAGCCACCTAAATGTCAACCTCTTTTCCGCGTAGAACGCTATGGACTATATTTTACACACTAACAAGGTTTGGAGCCTTTACCCACAGTCAGTACAATCCTCTGTGAGGCTGTTTGTTGTCGAATTGTGTTTGTGATTGTCCTTGCATCCATTTCATCATATCACCATTCATCATCTTCGCGGTTAGCCAAAAATGGTATAAAAGCAAGGTAAAATAAATAAATCGTAACAAGAGGTTTTGGGTTCGATATTGAACGTACCAAGATCAAACATTTTATAATAAAATATGCATTATTCACGACATTAATGTTATGAAGGAGACACATCAAAATTGTCCCATAGATGACTGCCTTTTAAAATATATTTCTAATCTTTAAAAGTCAGTTTAAAAATAATTTCAATATAAAACATCTAAGTCAGATATTTATGAAACTAATGGAATATGAACTGTAAGTTCTACATTATTAAGTTGACAACGATAAATAACTTGTAAATAACAACGTGTTAAATTAATTTGCATGTAGCGTACTGCATAATGAAATTAACTTGAATGAAGACACATTCAAATTTATAGTTAGATTGTAATTCCTAATGCATAGGTGTCATATCAAGATCAACTGTTTTATCAAATCTCCTTACCTGTTCTGGAGTAGCATAATATAAGTATAAATAAATGAATAAAGATGGATTGATTGAGTTGGTGTTTTAAGTCCACTTTATGCACAGTAAGTCTAATAGGGACTGGGCCTACAGTTTAAAGTGGGATCCGAACCACTATGTGCCTTCACTGTGTATCGAACCCAGGAAAATGAATAAAGAATTCTGAACGAAATTAGCTATTATATAAGCTATATAAAAAATTTAAAAGCTCAGATAAAATATTCATTTTCAGTTTGAGAATTATTAAGCGTATGCCCCATCTCCCTGCTCATCCTCTCGTAAGCCCCGCCAGGGTGCAAAATTTCGGGGGGAGGTGGTGTTGGAACAACCAAGATAAGCAAATATTTTTGACTTGAAACACACTTTATTAAGGATAATATCAAATAACAAACACACACAACAAATCGAAGGATAACGTATGTCGCTTTATGTGTCTGTGAGTGTTCCATGCTCTGGAGCTCTCAAGACTCCATTAACGGATCTACATCCAAAATAATATGCACAATAAAAGCAAGTCAAGAAAGTATAACATATATAGGTGTAAAATCTAATTCGTTTATATTAAAGCTAAAATTAAACAAACACTTATGCAAAATAAAGTCATTTCAAGTATCTTGCAATTTATTGACATTTTAACCAGTTTTTTAAGGAATCAATTTGCTGCTGTATATCTGATATAAAAATAACATTTGAATTCACAAATATGTATTTATTACCATGTATTTCTAATATATTAAGTAATTTATTTTTGTATGTAACAACATATAAATATGTATATTAGTTGTGTGTGTGAGAATTAACATCTTCCTCCCCCATGATCATTTAGAAGGATGGAGAGATGCTCGGAAATAAAAGTACTAACATTTTGTAGTGAAATATGCATTATTCTCTAATATAATGGTGTAGAAGGAGATACATAAGAAATGTCCCATAGATGGCAAACTTTAAAAGAAATATTTCTAATGGTGGAGTGTCTGTTTAAAATTAATTACATTTTAAAACATTTACTCAATTTTACATGAAACTAATAAAGTAATAACAATCAGTTCTACATTAAGCTGAGAAAGATAAATAACTTGTAAAAATGGACGATATTAAATCTACATTTGCATATATGCTTAATGAAACTAAGTTGAAACGCAGTAGTTTTTAGAACGAGGTACAAGTAGCACTTCTTTCCGCCGCGTCGTAACTCCCGGCTTCACCGCTGTTGTCTGGTTAGTCTGCGACGTAATCCCCACTCCCCTTGCCAGCATGAGGCCGCTGTAAGAGTAGAAATGTTGCAGTCTTTATCTCATTTAAGGGCAAACATTTCTATAGAATGGTAGCTAACGTTATTCTCTTGCAATCAAAAGGCTGGAAAAGGGCTGACCCTATGAGGAGACACCAAAATGTCAACCTCTTTTCCATGTAGTGCACGCTGGACGACATTTTGCAGGCTAACGATGTTTTGGCGTCTGGACCCACAGTCAGTATAAACCTCTGTGGAGCTCTCGTTGTGTGTTGTCGATTTGTGTTTGTGATTCTCCTTTCAACCATTTCATCATATCACCATTCATCTTCACCTTCGCGATTAGCCAAAAGTGGTAGAAACGAGAAGTAAAATAAATCAAATCAATCAATTGTAATCAAGAGGTTCCGGTTCGAGATTAAAATACCATGACCAAACATTTTATAATGCACTACTTTAATATTGTGAAAGAGACGCATCTAAATTGTCCCATAGATGGCGACCTTTTAAAAGATATATCTGTTAATAAAAAGTCTGTTAAAAACAATTTAAATTTAAAATATTTGCTCACACTTTACGAAAGTAATATATTATGAACGGTGAGTTCTACACTACGTTGACAAAAATAAATAACTTGTAAAAAAGGACAAAATGCAAACTACATTTGCATACAGTGCATTGCTTAATGAAATTAAGTTGAATTAAGACGCATGAAAGTCAAGTTAGGTTGCAATTTTATCCCACTAATAGTCCAGTCAACAAGGGATGATTTTGGGGTGCAATGAGGAGGAAAATTAGGAAAAGCTGGAACAAATGTTATTGAAAAACTAAATATGCTGACCAAGGCAGTAATTTATTTTATTATAAAACATAAACTAAACGTAACGTTTCAACCTTCTAGCAAGGTCTTCTTTAGACTCTGCACCAAGTAAAAATGTAACAAGATACAAAATAGGACGATATATATATATTGGGTTGGTGCGAATGAAATGTCCGGCCCAGGTGCGTCATTGACAAAGGCCAAAAAAAATCAAAACTACAATACCTGGTTAATTAAAATAGTCGCCGTCTGCAGCCACACATTTTTGTCATCGCTCAGCCAACAATTGGATTCCATGGCGAAAGAAGTCTGGAGTCTGCGACGCAAAGATCTCCTGAACGGCATGTTGCACCGCCCGATCATCAGCGAAGGTCTTCCCTGTTAGAAAGTGATCGAGATGCCGGAAGTGATGGTAGTCAATGGAAGAGAGGTCGGGAGAATATGCTGGATGAGGAAGGGTTTCATATTGCAACTCATGGAGAGCCTGCACCGTCCTTTGTGCGACATGTGGGCGAGCATTGTCGTGCAACACGAGGACACCATGTCTGTGGACCATTGCTGGATGCTTGTGGAGAAGTTTGTGGTGCATTTCATGGAGTTCAGCACTGTAACAATTTGCATTGATGGTTTCACCTCACCTGAGAAAGACATGATGGATCACACCCACCATAGGCCACCATACCAGCAACAACACCTTCCGTGGGTAGAGAGGTGGTTTCGGAAACCGCCCTGGACGTTGATCACGATCCAACCGTTGTCCTGATCGTTGATGATTGTCATAGCAGATCCATTTTTCATCTGAAGTGACAATCCGATGCAGGAAACCATCCAGGTTATTCCTTACACTCAGAGAACTGCACACCTCCAGACGGCGAGTCTTGTTGACCGGTGTCAAATCATGTGGTACCCATGAGTCCAACTTTTTCACTTTATTGATCGCAGGGAGCCGCCAAACGACAGTGGTATGGTGTATGCCTAACTCGTCTGCAATGGCACGAACACTTTTCCGAGGGTCCGCTTCCACGGGGTTCCTGAGGAGCTCATCCGAACATGATGTTGGTCGATGGCCACTGGGTTCATTTTGCAATGCTGTGTCACCGGAACGAAATTTGACAAACCAGCGGCGAATGGTGCGTTCATTTACCATTGCTGGCCCAAATGCACTGTTAGTGTCTTTGGCGGCTTGCTGAGCAGAATGTCCCAGTTTGAATTCGTAAAGACAAATCACTCGCAATTGTGTGTTCTCCATGGTGCACTTTCAGATGACCCTGTTCAGCAACACACTGCCTCCTGACTGTGTGGGTGCTCCAGCCTGTTTGCTGGACGTATACAGAGTTTATGACGTTAGACCTGTGACCTCAGTCAATCCATGTGTTGTGTGGTTGAGCTGAGTTTCCGACCAGACGTCAAAGCGGACATTTCATTTGCACCAACCCAATATATACGAGTACAAACATTACACCCCCAGACTATTAGAAAGTTGTTCTGGAACATTCTAGCAGGTGGCTTTCCCTTGTCAACTGTACTTTCACCTAAAAGGCTAAACATATTTTCTTCCATCTAGAATGTGGTTGGACTCTTTATCTCACGCTCTTTTTCCTTCATTCTTCTTCCTTCTTCTCTCCTCCTTCTCTCTTGTCCTTTCCCCTCTTTCTAACAACTACTTCCATTCTTTGTTTATCTTCAGTCCCCCATTCCAGTTCATTGTGTCTTCTTCACCTTTCTTCTCTATTTCCTTGGCCTCCTTCCATTTTCTCACTAGTATTCTCTTTTCCCTTCCTATCTCCTATCTCCTTTAGTGGGATGAGGCTAAGCAGGCTAATTTGTAATATTTAACATAAAACAAATGAACATAATGTATGTGGTTCTGCTACTGTTACAAACCAAAACATTGCTTGTCTTCTACCAGCAAGATTCGATACCCGGTGGAGGCACACAGTGGTTCGCATCCCACTTTAAACTGTAGGTCCGGTCCCGATTACCTTACTGTGCATAAAGTGGTATCAAAAAACCAACTCAACAACAACAACTCCTAATAGAGCGCATCACGGCTCAGTTGTTATATCTGACCAGAACTTTTCTGATCATTTTATTATGGTTTGAATTGGTGTTTTAAGTTCACTTTATGCACAGTAAGGTTAATCGGGACTGGACCTACAGTTTAAAGTGAGATCCGAACCACTGTTCAATGTGTTTCCAAAGGGTATCGAACCCGGGACCCGTTGATTACAATGGCGTTTCATTGAAAAACAACCTTTTTGGACAAAGTCAACACGTTCCGTTCGAGTTATCTTCTCTTTCAGACCAAACATATTAATTCCTGCACACAGCAGACATGCATGCAATGATAAAAGCAATTGAACTCATATATGACATTCTGTAAGAAAGAACAAATGTAATAAGTACAGTTATTTAGAAGATAAATACTACAAAACACCATGGAAAAGACGTTTTCCTGAGTTCCGCACTTGAAAAACTGGGTGGGAATAAAACATAAAATTTCTCGCTCAGCTAGCACCCAAATGGCGCATCCTAGAAGACAAATGTACAGAACATTTTTTGTAGAGAATTTTATGTAGATTATTTTTTGTCATAACCTCTTTTGCTATAAAATGCTTTCCAAGCAAGATATTTGGAACAATCTGATTTTGGGCGCCATTTTTCCAAGATGGCGGCCAAATCCGGGGTGGTAGAGGAGTGCAAAATTAGTATGTTGTTAAGAACTCTCTTTTGAAGATAATAAAATTTGTTCCAGCTTTCCCTATTTTTTTTCTTATTGGGCCCCCTTATTGACTGGCCTATAAGTGTCATATCAAGATCACTATTTAATCATTTTTTTACTTGTTCTGTAGCAGAATAATGTAAGTATAAAAAAATAAATATTTCTCAACGAAATCTTTATCTAAGCTATATAAAATCCTAGATAAAACATTCATCTATAGTTTGAAGTATTTCAAATACTTATACATATATTACATGAATAAAATGCTTAAAATGTTGCAGCTCATTATTATAACCAGGTTGAAATAGCTTTTTTAAAGAAAAAAGAGGGATACAGAAATATTGTATAATCTAAAAGTTGCATAAGTACATGAATTCGAAAAGTTTAGAAAATAAACCTCGAAGCTAGCTTATACATACCGGGTGGCCAGGATTAACATTATCCAACTCAGAGCCCTCTGTAGCCTGTTTAAGGCATCGTAGAACTCTGAAATTTGGTGAATCCACTATGCAGACCATGGGAAAAAGGATGGCGATAAAAATAGTTCATTTTTCCGCCACCAGGTTGAAATGTGGCCCTGTACTCCCATGGTGGGTTGTAATAATGACGTAAACTACTCCAATTGGTTATGGATTTGCCTTTACCTTGCAATCTTGCAATAAACGAGAGATTATTTTCTCGCAACTTCCAGCCACTAACAAATGTCTTTCTAATTAATAACTCAGCTAAATCACTTAACTTAAAACACCTGACTTACGTTTTTCATTATTCATTATTACAGCGCCACATTTCAGCCTGGTGGCGGAAAATTCAACTATTTTTCTTTCTTATCGCCATCCTCTTCCCCATGGTCTGCATAGTGGATTCACCAATTTCAGAGTTCTACGATGCCTCAAACAGCCTACAGAGGGCTCTGAGTTGGGTAATGTTAATTCTGGCCACGCGGTACATATTCGTGTCGTATGGTATTCAAATTTGCGAACTGCGCTTGCTTCAGAATACATTTCTTCAACAGATAATAAGACCCTGTGTTCGCCCGCCCCACTGCCAACGTGCTTTCATCTGCTGAACTGTATTCCTGAACTCTCCACACTGGGATTCGAACCCGGTCCCCCAGTACAATTGTGATAGGTCAAGGACCGTGCATTTCCCGGAACAGTGCATCGTACCGCAGGTTTCCGGGGTTCGCGTGTGTCTGGATTGCCCTGCCTTCTGACTTCGCAGGTCATACATAGCGTGCTCCGAACGTCAATGGCAAGTGAAAATATAATCTTCAACTATTTTACTATCTTCGTGTGGTTGTGGGTAGCCAATACTGCGTGTGTTGTTTATTTTATTGGCTTCAGTGCATCCATTTCAATGCGGCGCAGTCCAAGTCTAGATTGGTGTTTACCACGGTCTTTTGCTCTCGCCTCGAACTGTCAACCTGACGAGGCGGAAGACTGCGAGCATACGGCCTCAAGGTTTCTCACGGCTTACATTCGGCGCTTAGTTAGCACTTGTTCAGAGGCCATTACTTATCTCTCCGAGTTGTTATGCGAAACGCAGAAGCCATTCGCATGTCTCGAGTTACGATCCAGTGTGCTGAACTTTAAGCTGACTCCGCAGACCTGCGAACAACACTTGCTATCGCATGTTGACCAAACGTCAGCATTGTTGATTACACAAGACTGTTCCAGCGTGTGGCTAATGTAACCAAAATACTTTTTTCTACAGTCAAGCTTTGAGCTTCAATTTTGTTCAATTTAATTTTCGGTGAAGGGTTTCCAACTTTTATTATTTTATTTTCTGTAACCTGTTTTTATGTAATAAAATACCTTTTAAATTTTGGTGAATGGCAGAAGGTTCAATTTAAACTTTTAATGATTACAATTTCAATTTCGGAAATTGTCTTGCAAGAGGGGTATCGTAGCATATCCGTTCGGTTAAGAAATATTGACGCTGGCAGATCTTGTCAGCTACTACTCAGAAATGTGTAGGGTAAGCCTTTCACAGGAAATGGTAAGAACACTGGCCTTTGGCTAGTGGTGACGAGAGGCCAAGGGAGGGTTTAAATAGGTGCGCATGAGAGCGACACGAGGGCCTTTTATTTGGAATCATCGGAGAACCAGGAGCTATTGGGCTGTTTTCTAAACCGAGCAGGGTAAGCTAGTCTACACCCTTTATCTGCCATTCGCATTGCTCACTTCAGTCTTTAATGTTAAATTAGATATTTGTACCTGGCCCGTTCAGGGCTGTCTCTACCATCAACAGTATTAATCGGGAGGGGCAAGTTACATCCCTATTTAAGATCGCAGCGTTCATGTTGGAACGCTACGATATAATGATTCCGTTAAGAATTCTTTATTTATTTGTACTATATAATCCTGCTGGGGAACAAGTAAAAAGCATTGATTAACCCATTAATATTGATATAATGACGTATACTAATCAGCCGTAACTACTAAACAAGCAACTTTTAAACGTCTTGATTCAACTTATTTTCATTAAGTAATGCACTACATGCAAATTTGGATTTACGATTTAATGTTGTCCATTTGAACAAGTTATTTTCCGTTGTCAATTGAATGTAGAACTTATGGTTATTACTTAATTTCTTTCAAAAAAATTTGATTATCTATTTTGAAATGTAGTTATTATTAAACAGATTTTCCACTAATAAGAGCCCCTATTGTAATATCCTGACATCTATCGGACAACTTTGATGTGAATTTGACGGTTCTCCAACTTAGTACTTATAGATGATTGATACGTATTATAATAAATAATAATTTCCATAGAATCGTTATTTTGATTGTTGAAGATCAGTATGCATGTATGCCGGCCCCCCGTGGCGGATTGGTTAGCACATTAACGACGCCACGGGTCCCGGGTTCAAATCCCGACCTGGGCATGGATGATTGTGAGTATCTATTCATCAATATCATCATATTTTCACTCATTCTCATCCTCGAAAATTAGCCAAAAGTGTCACAAAGCGGAGTAAAATAAAGCAAATCAATCTATCATTTGATTTTGATTTGATTTGATTTAGTTTATTTTACTTCGCGTTTTGTGCCTCTTGGCTAATTTGCGAAGATGGGGATGAGTGATGAAATGATGATGAAAATTGATGAATGGACATTCACAAACAACCAAGCCCGACCGGGAATCGAACCCGGCACCCTTGGCGTCCCAGCAAATCAATCTATCAAAAGGACATGCATGTGTGTATTATAGTAGATGCGACAACGTCACAACAGAATTTGTGCGGAAGCGTCACATTTTTCTTTACATTTGCGCACGCTTTCACTTGTCTATGTGTAACTGCCACATTTCTAATTGAACGTCTCGATCAAGCATGGGTAGTACGTTAAACATTACTAAAGCGCTTTTCTACTCTTACGGAGGGCGCTCTAAAAGCTGGCAAGGGAAGTGGGGAGCTGGGAAGCGACCAATCCAACGCGATGAGAAACGCTGAACGCGGTGGGGGCAGTACCTCCTCCCCTTGACGTCGTAACTCTCGGCGTCACCGCTGTTGTCTGGTTGGTCTGCCACGTGTTCCCCGCTCCCCACTTCCCTTGCCAGCATGTAGAGCGCCCGCCGTAAGAGTAGGAAACACCTATACGAATTAAATATATCGCCATTACGCACTGTAAAACGTGGCCTAATTTTATCATGTCCGCAAAGATTGATTAATTTGGTTTATTTTACTTCGCCTTTCTACCACTTTTGGCTAATCGCGGATATGAGGATGAGTGATATGATGGAACTGATGAAGAGACATAAAGAACACCCACATCCCAGGCCGGAATTCGAACCCGGGAAGCAAGGTGCTGTGATACACTCCGCAACGGAGTTAGTCCACGTCTGCAATGAGAGAACTTCTTTGAAAAGTTTGCAAGTCTTGGCAACCATTAATTTATTTAATTTATGCACGTAATGAATTACTTTTAAGTTGAACTGTAATTGCCATGTGTATGTAAAACAATGCGCGCTATTGTTTATGTCTTTGATAAATTTAATTCAGTGTTTCTAAATATGACGTATCCTATGTCTCTCGTGGAAAAAGTTCATGTGCTTGCCGATAGATGTGAGACCCTGTTGTTGAATTGTGTCGGCACCTAACGAGGGAAGCCTGAACTACTAGGAAGTCTTTCTGTTTCGAATAATGAAGCGCGGCAGACATTTTCTTCCGCCTCTCCAGAACAAAAATCTCTATAATATGTTTCCTCTTTTTAAGTTTGCCAAGATTTCTAAAAATTCTTCACATGCATTCATATGTATTTTTTGACACAGTTGCAGGCACGTATCCAGAAATTCCATTCGGGGGCTGGGGCGGGGGGGAGGTTGAACAATACATTTTTAAGGGGTATAGATAGTAGCTTACAAGTGTATGTTTAAGATGAAACTCCCCCAAGACAGCCTGGCCACCCCTTCAACTAATTTACGAGGATCGCCACAGGCTGCGCAACAAGTGGGGCCAATTCGATCTTAATTTAGCGAGAAGGGGCCACCGTGTACTCTCGGAAAATTCTTGGCCAGCTTTCACGACCCAAGTGAAAAAGATCAGTTTCTGTAATGGACAGGGAACGTTGATTTTTTCTCGAGAAGCTGGAAGTAGTGGGAAAAAACAGAGGCAGTTATATCAGATATTAACCATGGAAAATTACGTAGAGGGTTACTACGTTGGATAACAGACGGTCTCTGGGGGCGTGCTAGGACACCAAGGCTACAGGGTTTGACTTCCATCCGGGGCACAACAGCCCGTGAGGGCCAGAGACTATACCTAATGACTGCACCTGCCGAGATGGGAGATCATCCAAACAGTTACGGGTTGACGTATGGTCAGCACGATGAACCCCTCGCTGTTTTGCGTTTCCGTGACCGTGTTACGCTACTCATTCATAGCATTGAGTTGAACTGTCTGTCTTTCCTGCACAACTTGAAATCGAATGATTGAAACATTCTGATATCAGTGTTTTGTGTAGCGTTCTCTTGTACGAGCTGCTAGGGACAGTCTTAGCGACTTGCGAGATGTATGCTAGCAGTACCAAGCCTGACCTGTCTAACCTATCCACGTAAGCATATTGTTATAAGTATGTAAATAGTTCAGGTGGTTTAAATTTTGTTTGTTTAAGCTATTACCGTGCCTCCAGTTCGATCTTCAGCCGAGAGATCGGGAGAAGCGTAGCGGGCGGAGCTGACGGAGATGCCGACATTTGCGGCCTGTAATGCCCGCTTATTTTTATGGACATATGCAGACATCTAAATAAATATTGGTAACCGAGCACTAACCTGTGTTATAAGAGTTGTTCAAAGTGATGTCCACCTACATTCACACATTCCTGGCATCGTTTGATGAAATTTTGATACACACGCAAGAGTTCTTCTTTCGTAATTCTTCTAAGTTCTGCCCTTATATTGTCTTTTAGTTCGTCGATTCTATGAGGGTTATTTCGGTAGACTATTTCTTAAGGTTCCCCACAAATAATAGTCACATACGGTAAGATCTGGCGAACGTGAAGGCCATAAACCTCTAGAATTTTTTCTGTCATCAAACACCTCCCTTATTGCGTCCAAAGAATCAGCGGCGGTATGGGCTGTGGCCGAATCTTGTTGAAAATACCCATATTGTCTCTCATTATCTGATAACAACTGAAAAAACTGCGCGAGTATTTGTGTGCGGTACCTCTTTGAATTTATTGCGTCTTCAAAAAATATAGGCCCTATTATTCTTTTTGCACTTACAGCACACCACACAACAATTTTTGCATCATGTAACTGAACTTCGTGTATTATTTGGAGATTTTCAGTGCTCCAGTATCTATTGTTCTGTGAACAAACGTGACCACGCAAGCGAAACCATGCCTCATCCGAAAAAAATGTTAATTGTGGGTCAACAATACCATCTACAATATTCTGCAAAACCTAATTACAGAAATTTACTCTACTTACGTTGTCAGGAGCCCGACCCTGTGGCCGAGTGGTTAGCACATCGCGCTGCGACGCCAAGGGTCCCGGGTTCGAATCCTGGTTGGGCTTGGTTGTTTGTGAATGTCCATTCATCAATTTCATCATTTCATCAATCATCCCCATCTTCGCAAATTAGCCAAGAGGTACAAAACGCGAAGTAAAATAAACTAAATCAAATCAAATCAAAAAATTACGTTGTCAGGAGGCCGTAATTCTTGCACTATAGAAACACTGTACGGTTTTAATTTTAGTAGCTTAGTGGCTGTATGTGCTGATGATTTTGACACGCCCATCTCCTGTGAAACACGGCGTAGAGGTTTGTTTGGAGAACGTTCTAATGCTGCACCAATTTCATCGAATTTTGCTTCGGTTAAAATCCGTCGTTTTTGCTTAGGTGTTTTACAATTTAACGATCCAGTTTCTCGTAATTTAAGGACGAGATGTCTAACCGTATCTCTATGTGGAGGTGAAACGCCTGGGAATTTCTGTACAAATTGCCTACACACGTCTCGACACGAGTCTGTTTTCACGTAAGTGTCATACATAAAAAATCTTTATTCTACGAGGGGGGGTGGGGGCTGATAAGTTCTCGGCCTGACCCCTTTCCGCACATGTCATCCTGAAATCATGCATTGCATTTGAACCATTGATCTTTTAGAAGTTTAAGTGCCAGCTGGGATGATCGTATCACTAGCGGTTTTTCCTTTACAGGCCATTGATTGAAGCATGGTGCAGTCAAATGTGGAATTTACCAAGGAGGAGTTGCGAGGTGTCATGAAGTTCTTTTTCCTGTAACAGAAGTCGCCGAAGGAAATCCATGGTTGCATGCTAGACACATTGGGTGTACATTGCCCTTCACACTCCACTGTGAAGAAATGGTGCTCAAAATTTAAGCGTGGTGATTTTTCCACAGAAGATGGTGAAAGGTGTGGGAGGCCAGTGTCAGTGTCAACTCTGGAAAAAGTGGATGAGGTTCATGACCTGATTTTGAGTAACAGACGAATTTGTCTTCAAGCGATAGCTGAGACCTTGCACATATCCGAAGAACGTGTCTGGTCAATAATCCATGATCAGTTGGACATGCACAAGCTTTCCGCGAAATGGGTGCTTAAACGTTTGAACGCCGATGAGAAACGCAAACGTGTGGCATCTTCTCAGGTGATTTTGCGGTATTTTGCGAACTCTAAGGACGATCTTTTGAATCGGCTTGTTACCCAGAATGAAAGTTGGTTCCACAACTTTGATCCTGAGACCAAACAGCAATCATGCGAGTGGCGCCACTCAGGATCTCCCAGGCCAAAGAAATTCAAAGCACAGAGGTCCGCAGGTCTGCTTGCCTCAATATTCTGGAATAAGGATGGTGTTTTGTTATCAGACTACCTTCCTAAGTGACAAACCATAACATCAGAGGTTTACTGCAGTCTTCTGGCTAAGTTAAAGGACGCTATTAAAGAAAAAAGCCGGGGAAAATTGAGAAGTAGTGTGTTGTTTCTGCAGGACAATGCTTCTGTTCACAAGGCTCTTAAAGAACAAAAGATTTTCTGAAGGACCTAGGGTTTCAGTGCATTGACCACCCACCTTACTCACCAGACCTTGTGCCCTATGATTATTATCTCTTCCCTAGACTGAAAAAAAGTTCTAAAAGGACAGTAATTTAGAAGTGATAACGAGGTTATAGCAGCTGCCGAACAGTTTTTTGCAGACCAGAAGAAATTTAAGCACAGTGGAAAACCTATTTTGACGATGTTTTTGTTGATTTTATACTATTGCAAATCTGTGTTTTTTCACCTCACACTTCGACGAGTGTCATAATTTCTTACGAGTTAGAGTACGTAACACCTACACCCACCTACACCTACGCACACCCACGCACACCCACGCACCCCTACGCACACCTATTGCAACTTTGTGATTTTTACCTCATACATGGTACAAAGCCTATTGTTTTTTATTAATTTAACCAGTAGTATAATTGGGTTTCTTCAAAATAATACCTGGTACGAGGCCTATTATTCTTATTAATTTAAGCACAATGGTAAACCTATTTTGATGATGTTTTTGTCGATTTTATACTATTGCAAATCTGTGTTTTTATCATCTCGTACTTGATACGAGTGTCATAATTTCTTTCGAGTTAAATTACGTAACATTACATAATATTGTGATGCTCTCATATTAAGCTTCCTTTTATTGTATATTATAAGGGTAAACTATTGCATCACGCTTATGTAACAGGTTATTACATAACATTACACAACATTACAATAGCACGGAAGGTAACTTGTTCCATCATGTTTATGCAAACAGGTTATTACGTAATACCGTGCGTCCATTTCGATCTTCAGCCGAGAGATCGGGAGAAGCGTGGCGGGCGGCGCTGACGGAGATGCCGACATTTGCGGCCTGTAATGCCCGCTTATTTTTATAGACATATGCAGACATTTATATAAATATTGCAAAACGAGCACTAACCTGTGTTATACGAGTTGTTCGAACTGATATCCACCAAGTGCCAAGTGTGTAGACTTTCGGGGAGAATACGTTGAATAGCCTGAAACTTTCGTGTCTGTAGCTAAAGTCCTTCTGGGTCGGGCCGAGAACTTTACAGCCCCCTCGTAACGTGAACTTTGCGGCTGGCATTCCAATCGTCTCACTGACACAACACACATACACACTGCAATAACACAAACAAGTAACGGCAAGTAACCAATAATAACACTCTTGCGCACAGTACGAAATTAACACGCTCTTGGTTTACATCTGCTCGCCACTATATTCACAGCTCTGTCGCGAAGGAACAAAAAACTCGAGCTCGGAGATTTCGGATTGCAAGGAAGCGCACGAACACCATTGACTTTTAACGATTTCGTCTACAGCGTAATCTTGATACAGTGTTGCACATTCGAAACCTCCAAACGATCCCCATCGGCACAAAACTCTTTCAAGAATATAAACGTAAGCAGGACGTTACTGGTCAAAACTATGATTAAAATGTTTTATTATCTGTGGCTCTTAACATCATTTCTAAAGCGTATTTTTTGTGTATATAAGGGCAGAACTGGGATGAATTACAGATGATAAATTATAACACAGGTTACTGTTCCTTTTGCAATATTTATATAAATGTCTGCATATGTCCATAAAAATAAGCGGGCATTAAAGGCCGCAAATGTCGGCATCTCCGTCAGCGCCGCCCGGCACACTTCTCCCGATCTCTCGGCTGAAGATCGAAATGGACGCACTGTTTTATGATGACTTGTATCTGACGTGGTGTTTTCTGTTTTTCAACATGGTTTTGCGCTTAGGCTATTTAAAGGGTTTTCGCATTACAGATTAGTCAGTATCGTGAGAGTGTTTGAAGAGTACGGAGGTGTTGTTACAGTGCTCCTTATTTTTTGATAAAAGCTAATTTTTTTAACTTATTTTAAAACTACATACTATTTATTTTTCAAGTTTAAAGATGTTTCAAGTGGGTTTTTTTTATAGTAATTTTGATCAGATTTAGTTTTGATGTGATTGGATGTTATTTGTTGTCTTCGGAAAAACTCTATATAAATTACGTAGCTAAAAATTTTATCGTAATTTTTAATCATTTTTTTATACTTAGTACAAATATTTATTTTATTTTGAAGGTGATTTAAGGTTTTTTTTCTCATAGATCGAATTTTGACTTAATTGTGCGTTTTTTTTGTATTTTCCAGAGAAAATTTATATATAAATACCTGAGCTGAAAAATTATATTATAAATATAACTATTGTTTTTTTAAGTTGCATTCTATCAATTATTGTAATTATCTCATTGAATTTTGAGTCGATTGTGCGTCTTATTGATATTTACTTATTTTTTCGATTTGCGTTTTCTCTAGAAAAGCATATTTAAAAATATGTCATCTACCAATTTCATCGAATGTGCTATTTGTGGGACATCAATCTCCAAAACTAATATTAGCAAGCATAGGGCAAGATGTAGTGAAACAGGTTCGAAAATAAATCGTTTGTTACCTACTAGGCCTTGTCCTCAATGCGAAAAAATAATTAGCATTGCACATTTAAGTAAACACATGAAAATTTGCAAGGCATCAACCGGACATGGAACATGGAAAAGAAAAATTGATCATCTTGAAACTGAAGCTTCTACTTCCAAACAAATTAAGATGTCTAATGACCAAAAGCCGATTAGATCTGCATTCAACAACCAACTCCTGGATTTTCTTTTTACTTCGAAACCAGGGCGAGATATTTCTAGTTTCTTTAATGAAATTAAAACATCTATCATAAATATTTTGAAAAATAAACTGGAAAACAACTCCATAAAAGTATATGTTGATCTAATCTGTAAATATAAGAAAACTAATGGTACACTAAATATTTTTTTTCACAAAACGAAAAACCAAGTTCTTTATTTGGCAGACATTGATAATTTGAACGTTTTTTTATTCTAATCTTACTAGTGAATTGATTAGGAAACACGACGAGTTCGAGGATGAGGGTTCGGGTTCGTTTTTATGCGGAAGTCCTCACAGATTAATCGCTTATGTAAACAAATTTACACCTTTTTCTGCTTCCAGCTACGTTCCACTTCCAGTAGAAATTCGGCATAAGAGAGCCGTACTGAATATTTAAAACACTGACAGTAAGTGTTTTATGTGGTGCATTTTAGCAGCACTTCACCCGGTTCATTGTTCAAATCAACCGGAACAGGTTAGTCACTATAAGAAATATATCGACGAGATTGAATATGCTATGACAGGCATCAAATACCCTGTTGCTATTACTGACATAACAAAGTTTGAAAACAGGATACGAAATGGAGAAGGAAAACGATTAGCTATAAATGTATATTCGTATACTTCAGTTAAGCATTTGGTGCATCCCGTTAGGATAACCAATATTGTTGATGACGAAGCTGTGGAAATCAATCTGCCTGTTATTGCTGACGATAATGTTCATCATTATACACTAATTCGTTCACTCTCCCGCTTAGTCAGAAGCCAAACAACCAAGCATCCTGCACACATCGAAGTTTGTCCAAGGTGTTTAACCGTATTCGACGATCATGACTTACCAACATTTCAAAAATTAAGAAATTGCCAAACAAAAACTTGCTGAAGATAAAATCTACTGTGGAGTCAACAGACCGGCTCGCATGTTAATGCCCAAAGCAAATGAATTCGAAGAATTTAAAATGCACAAGGCCTTGTTGGAACATCCGGCCATTATCATTGCAGACTTTGAGGCTTTTCTCAAACCATTGTCTTATTGCGATCCGGATCCCGAATTTTCTTCCACAACACCGTACCAGCATCCTGATCCAAATAATTTTGGATATGTTGTTGTTTGGCAGTATAGGATAGATAAACCATATATATATCGCGGACCGAATGTTATTGAACTCTTTTTTAAAAAGATGGTGGAGTAGGTTGAGAAAATTGGCAGCTTCTTATGCCAATCGAAATCAATGTTTCCATTATCTAGTGACGAACTTCAATCTTACAATAACATTGAAACGTGTTCGGTGTGGGATCAACATTTCACGGATGAGAATCGGAAAATATTTCACCATAATCATTTCACCGGAAACTACATTAGTGGAATCTGTAACACCTGCAACCTCAAGATCCAGAAGCCTAAATTCGTACCAATATTTTTTCACAATGGATCCAATTACGACTTCCACTTTTTAATTAGAAATCTTGGATACGATATGCAAAAATAAATATTCTTGCTCAAAACAAAGAACGTTATATTTCTATAAGTAAAAAAGTTAAAATTCCAGCAACGAATGAAATCATAGAGATGAGATTTCTAGATTCTTTTACATTCCCATCGGCAAGTCTCGATGCTTTAGCGAGTAAACTTACTGACGAACTATTTAAAAATACAAAAGCTAGTTTTCCCAACATACACGTAGAACTAATTAAACGTAAAGGCATTTATCCTTATCAATATGAAACCGATGAATCTAAATTTGACGATGACACTCTCCCACCCCAAAAAGAATTCTTCAGTCAACTGAAAAAAAACGGAATTACGAATGAAGAATACGAACATGCAAAATTAATATGGAAGGAATTGAGATGCAATACTCTCGGCGATTATCACGATGCATATCTCATATTAGACATAACAATATTTGCTGATCTTTTTCAGGTATTCAGAAAAACAGCAATAAATATTTATAAATTAGATCCAGCATATTTCTATAGTCTTCCTGGTTTGGGGTGGTCTGCTATGTTGCTCCAGACCAGGATCAAGTTGGAATTGATATCGGATGTGGACATGTTACTTTTTATAGAAAGAGGGATACGTGGGGGGATGGTGCAATGCTCGCAGAGACATGCAAAGGCAAACAACATTCATATGTCTGAAAATCAATACGATGCAAATCGACCATCGAATTACATATTTTACGCTGACGTAAACCATCTCTACAGTTTCGCAATGATACAAAAACTTCCATACGGAGGATTCGTGTGGATAGATCACATTTCAATTGATATTAATCATTTCAACGATCGTGAATTTGGTTTGTTCATTGAGGTGGACATTGAATTCCCAAATACTTTGCATGCTACTTTTTCCGATTTGCCTCCGGCTCGAGAAATTAAATGTCCACCTGATTCTAATCAAAGCAAGCTTATGTTAACTCTAGAGAGAAAAGAGAGATATGTCGTCCACTACAAGAATATCCAGTTTTTGATTGGGAAGGGTGTTCAGGTAGTAAATGTGAGAAGAATTCTCAAGTTCAAACACTCTCCATGGTTAAAATCTTATATTGAGACCAACACGAGACACAGAACAGCTGCCATTTCAGAATTAGATAAATATTTTTATAAAGTAATGAATAATGCCGTTTATGGAAAGACGATGGAGAACGTCAGAAAGCATATAGACATAAAATTGGTTTCAGATAACAATAAATGTAGAAAATTAGTATCTGATGCTAGATTCAAATCGCGAAAAATTTACAATGAGAATTTAACACTTTTTAATCTAGATATAAAATTGATAAAATTCAGAAAACGTATTTACGTTGGTGCAACGGTTCTCGACTTGTCGAAACTGTACATGTTCGAATTTCACTATAATATTATGAAACCTTTCTATAACGATAAGCTGTCAATTTTGTACATGGACACTGATAGTTTTATTTATGACATACAAACACATAACCTCTACGAAGATCTTAAACATCCTTCCATGCTTGGGTATTTCGACACTTCTTCCTATCCTCAACCCAACAGATTTGGAATTCCTTCCCACAACAAGAAGGTTCTCGGCAAGTTCAAAGATGAGTGTAACGGTGATATTATTGTTGAGTTCGCTGGTTTGCGTTCGAAGATGTATACATTCAGAACAGAGAGCAGCGTCACAAAGAAAGCAAGAGGAACGTGCAAAGATACTGTGGAAAACAAACTAACATTCGAGGATTATATTTGTTGTCTTTCTATACAGTCGAGGATACTTCGAGAGGATAATAGAATACAAAGCTCAAACCATGAGATTACAACGAATAAAATAAAAAAAAGTAGCCCTGGATCCACATGACGACAAGAGGTGTATTCTCAAGTGTGGAATTCATACTTTGCCTTGGGGGCACTTTAGTTTAGAAGTTAATATTAATTGCAGTCTACACGTAGTTTAATTTTTATATATTATTCTCTACTATACTATTAAAATTTTTCTATCACTCTCTCATTTTTTACATCATAAATATATGATTTCTCCACAATTAAAATTGCACTGCATGTAGTATTTTCGGATAGAGTTTCATGAAATTCACATATCAATTTTATATTAGTTCGATCATTTGTAACTACCAATTTTCATTTTGATGCATTCACTAAAAACATTGGTCTGTGAATTATGAACTCATCTGGATTATAATACATGTCTATGCTACCTTCAGTTACTCGTTTAAATGCACTGTAAGCTTCATATAATTTTAAATAATCTTGTTCTGTAATGTTTAAATTGTAATTTTCACGAGGAAATACTTCATTTCTGCCATTCTTCAGATACACATTTTTAACTTTACAATTATCAAACTGACTGCTATCTTTTTCCTGATTGTCATCTCTCCCTGTCTGAAACAGCACAGCGACAAACTCTGGCATGTCATACTGCAAAGATTGGAACTGATTAGTAAGATCAAATTCAAACAATTTACCCTCCACTGACCTCTGTATGCATTGATAAGTATAAAACTGAATCGGAATTTGAGGATTTTTCAAAATGTTGGCTTTGTATTTCAGAGCATAATTCGATTCATATTCAACAATAGGCATTCACAACTCCATAGACTGGATCACACATTTCGCAGCTTCGGGTAAACTAGTCTCATTAGTTGTTCCATCTGCATTCAAAGTTTTGTATCTCATGATGGCATTATGATCATTGGGTGCTCTGCGAAATATGACACTCAAACCTCCTTTCCACATAATTTCTTTATAATCGGAGAAAAATCCAAATAGCAATCTCATGGGGAACAGTAGTGTGTGACTTGTTGCTTGAATTTTTGTTCCAGCTTCGAACCCACCAACTTTATAATATGCACTCTCTGATTTGGACAGTTTCAATGTCCCTACTGTAGTGGATGTAATTCCAGGGCAATCAATCCTGTCAATCACTGTACCATGCTTTCTGACTTCAATTTGAGAAAATAAGAATGGAACAAAATTATCTATAAGTTTTATATTAGCCCCAAAGAGGGGATATTCTTCACCATTACTTTCTTTTACAATATCAAATTTTATATACAGATCAGATCTATGTAGATGAATGAACCCATCCCCTACTGTGATGTCATACTGTATCTCTTTGTTGGGCTGATTCAAATTTGCAAATGTTCTTCTGTTTGGAGGGAAGGACTGTATTTCATAACTCTCGATATTTTCCATCTTGGTATTTATTTATATATTTTAAATATTAAGATCTCATTTTTCTCATTCGTAATTGTTATATCTATGTAATTAATTTTATCAATAGAAACAGGGAAATAGACTGTTGGGATTGGGGAATAGAAGATAGGTTCCATAAATTCCGAATTCGGTTTAAATGTAGCAATGATACCTGTCTCCTTGTGGCTGCCAATCGAATTTTCTTCTGCTTTGATAATCATACCTTTGGCAATGTTTCAGTGAATATTCTATGTCTCAATAGCTAAGAACTTTGGTATAAATTTACCTACGTGCCTGACACCTGGTTCTAATTTTCTATTGTTCTCAAATCCTAAAAGTTCCCCCATGGTAGATAAGTCCACTGTTTCATTGGTAGTTACAATCTCTACTCTGTGTGTTACAGAATTTTGAGAAAGCAAGACAGTGGTTGGAAGTTCAAATTGTAAAGTAGATAAGTTATACTGTCCAGGAGGAATAATAACTTTTTCATTAACTACTAATATAGTATTGTTGTAGGTAGTTACATTCGGAATCAGATACATACTGTAGAATGCTCTCAGAGCTATGGATTTTGGATAGATAATATCATTGTGAAGATGTAGCTTCAAAACCGAAGTCTCGCTGGAGAGATGGAAAATTTCCATATTTAATATATAATACAGCTTTTTGAAAATCTTTTAATTTGATGTTTGGTATTTTATTTAAAATTCTGAGCATCGTAATGCAAACATGGCCACATATAATTTGATCGAAATCTTGAATACGATCGTCGTTGTAATAAATTTTAACATGTTTCGAGTAACGAATTAATTCTGTAGGGGGTACCCCTCCGAAAGAATCGAAAATAAAAGCATTGTCATTTTGTTTATAATAGCATATCCAGTGAGTACCAACGTTTTCGGACTTGTCCAAATTCACCACGCCACATTCTCGAGTGAGGACTACCTTTAAGGAGAGAATCAGATATGAAAACCCCACTGAAGTGTTTAATTTTAAATATTTTAACTAAAGATTCAATGTCTTGGTTCGTGAGTGCTTCTTCTTCTTTTTTAATTTCCTGAGTGCTCTAGACTTCACACCTTTGTCTATTTTTTTCTACATGGCAAGAATATGACGCTTTTGCTCTTCTAGTTCTGCCTTATTCTTCTTCGAATCAATGACAGTTTTGGCAATAGCAGCACTACCCCCAGCTAAGCTCCCAACTTCTCCCAATGCAGCCAGGATAGCTGGAGTGCTGAATATGAATCCACCACTGTGTGTTTTCTTTCTTGCATTTTGCAATATTTTTAATTGTGGGGTACTGAGTAATAATTTCATTCCGATTCCTTTGGCTATACATTGCCTCATCTTTTCTTGTTGTTTTTTTAGTTAAAATCGAATTAAGTTTTAAATGTTTAAGATCGTGATATGGTATTTGGTACACAACTCCTTTTGGTTTCATGTTGTTGTTGTTATTATTTTTTTTCAGGGTATTTATATTACAAACCCCACCCTAATTTTTGTTTTGTATTCATAGCAATAGTTGTACCCAACGCTGTTATTTTTTCACCCAATGATGCATCTCTGGTTGTTAATCTTCCAAAAGCTGCCTCTTCCAGTTTTTGATCAGCCACATGACGATCATTCAGATCTTTGTGTGTGTTGTATGCAATATCATGTTCTTTGAAAGCTCCATCCAGAGGATTAATACCCCTGTCCCCTCTCTCTACTAGTTTCTCAAGTTTTGTACCAGGACCACAATATTGGTAACCAGGTACGTGTAACTCGAACGGAAGTTTATTAATAATATCATTCACTAAACCTCGACCCTCTGATATATTCCAGAATCTAGTAGGTAGAGTATTGATAAGTTTAATTAAGTATCCTATACCTTTAGGATCGTTTACAATAAAATTAGCTAATTTGTCACTGATCATGTTTACAATACCCATTTTCTCATTATGGAAATTATTGTTCCCAGCATTTTCCTCCCCTGCTATAACAAGCAACCTATCTATAAGTTTTCTCACATCGTTTATCCATACAAATTGCTTAGGTCGAGTATTGTATTGTTTTATACCAGTACCGGTTTTGAGTTGATTCCAGATAGGTTTAATCAGATTTTTGTATTTATCCCCGCTGCTCGATTTCACACGCTCTTGACTAGCATCGTTATTTTGGTACAAAGCACCAGAGAGTGTCAAAATTTCAGAGTAACTTTGATAATCATCTTCTGTAAAATGTTTTGGTTGTTTCTTAGTGATGAGCTCCCATAGCGCTACGCTACCAGGATATCTAGACCAGCTGTTTCTCCCACTCAAATTAATTTTTATGTTGTCCCCTTCAAATGTTACTTTAGACTTGCCAATTTTCCATACTACGCCATCATTACCCTCCATAGTTGGATACAATCCAAATACTTCATCTTTTTCGAATTTTCCTGTACTCAAATAATCCCTTGCCAGGGGACCCAACTCGATTTTTTCTGACTCTTCTATAGCTGCTTTAGCAGGTGGTTCCTTAAGTACTAGAGGAGTGTGGATACTAGATAATGGCGTAGGAGGAAAATCTGCATAATTTTTAGCAGTAAGAGGTACCAATTCATTGATGAGGTTTTTATTTTGTTCTGTAACACTCTTAATCTCTTTACCAAGATCACTGATTGCATCGATAATAGGTTGGTCTTGACGCTTGTGTTGTTCGTAAAAACCTCGATTCTCCGATTTCCAACCTTTGAAACGTTTGGTCAAGTACTCTCGTAATTTCGAATTATCTTCTATTTTATGTCTTGTCATATTTTTTTATTTTTTATTAATGGTTATTTTATATCGTTTCAACGTTCAAAAAGTCGTTGATTTTATTTCTAAATTTACCATTGTTAGGTTTACGAGTCATGTCGATAGTAACAAATCCAAAATCGTCACTGTTCCAACAAGATGAACAGAATTTTGAAAATTGATTGTAATTTAAGTCTCCTCCCACATAATCATCTTATACATGTTTCAAATTAGTATGATCTTGACGAAACAAACAGATTAAGTTTGTATTATCTCGTAGTAACTGTTTGGGAATTTTGGAATAAGTTTGAGCTAAATAAAAGCAGTCTATTTCTTTTTGACGACCCTGTGTAAAGAAATTTCTAATTTCATTGTGATTTTCTAGAATAACATCATCAAACACCACAACAGAATTTTTCAAACATTGGTCGAGAGATTTTATTGTTGATGCAAATGTAGCTATGCCCAGTCCCTTGTACAGCTTCATGAGTTGTTGGTATTTCGGTTGTTCTAAACTCTTTGAGAATACATACAAGTGTCTATTTTTCCAATCTAGCCAAGCAAGCAAAAACGTTGTACCACATTCCATGTTGGTGTCAAAGAATCACCTTAGTGCTTCTATCCAACTTTTGTCTTGCAGACCTAGCTATTTCACATACAATTTATTATTTTTCTTTTTCAATATTTTCTCGATTAGATATGTATCTCGATATTTTGTTTTACTAAGTTCCTCTGCATAGAATCTCCCTTTCAATATTTTGTTATGATTATCTTTTATGATATATGTATTTCTATTCCCTGGTAAAACTTGAACCGCTGAGAATAACTCCGTACTCCAATTTTTAGTGAATCCCTTCTCGAATTACTGTTTATATTTACTGACCCTTACCTGATCCCCTATTTTAAACTTTGGCTTCTTGGTAGTGTATGTATATTTTTTACAGTAAACAGTAGAAATCAATCGTTGCTCATCAGATTTGGTTACTTCAGCAGGTTTCATGCTAATATTACTGTGTACTGTATTGTTGTAATCATGAACTAGCTCGGGTAAAATTTGCACTCATTTATAATTGCCCTGTAGAGTGAATTGTCTCCACATGCGATTTTTAAATATTCTGTTGAATCGTTCCACTATACTAGCTTTCAGATCACTGTATGTAGAATAATGTTTACTATTATGTTGTTGCATTAACTTAGCAAATGCAGCATTGTAAAATTCTTTCCCTCTATCTGTCTGTAAATATTTTGGTATCCTTCAATCACTGAATATCGACTTAAAAACCTCCGTAACTCAAGTACCAGTCTCGGATTTTAGGGGAAAAGCCCATGCATATTTGCTAAAAGTATCAATAACTGTAAGCATATATTTGTAACCATGATTGATCTTATTCAATTTTTTTAAAGTCCCCCCCCTTTAGGCGAAGAGCCATCTCGATCAGATCAGCCTGAAACAAATCATTTATACCTCTTGTTACTACGCTTAATCTCTTGTAATTGGTTTGTGTAATTCATGAACTATATCTTGTCTTGACATCGAGTTCGAAGTGAGAATATCGCATAAAATGGATTGTCCTCAGGGTATAACCGCTTTATGTCAAATACTAGCTTGTCTTCAATTTCAATATCAAAAACTGATAATTGTTCGTCGTCATGTACTTTATATTTGTTTGTAGACTCATCCCAGTATGCAATAGGTATTTGAACTGCCTTGTGTATACCATCTTTTCGCACTATAGTAAACTGAGGAACTTCAATATGTTTTCCATGTTTTAGAAAACTAAACTTCAGAAATCGTAAACTACCATCAACAAAAAATTCATGTACCTGAGTGTACGGATATAATTTGTAAACATTGCCAGCATTGACGTACGTCCAGTGCCTTCGAGCATTTGGAACACTTTGTAACCTAACAATTTCCATAGAATAAAATTGACGAGTATCTACGTCATCTAGTCTGCTTAATACCGGGTCCATGTGTTCGTTGATAGTACGAACCAATTCATCGTAGTTAGGTTTGATTTTTACATCAACATACAGTTGTTTATATTCCTCTTTGAGATCGTTAAGTTGAGTAGCAAAACCTGATAAAGCAGATTCTTGACTTGCTTCAAGAGTAGTAATTTGTAACGTAATATTAGAAATAATCTCTTGTAAATTTTCTACAAGTTTCAATCTAGAACTCTGGGTAGCAAGATCGTGTACTTGACTTCTGATTTCTGTAAATAATGCATGTAGTTTGTTAATTATTTGATCGTTGGGGAGACTGGCAACAGTTTCTCTGATTTGCGCAATTTCTGCTTGAATGTTTTTGATATCTTCAGATTTTAAAATTCGATGTACTGCTCTCTTCCTAGCTCTGATTTCCTGAGAAGTAGGCAAAGCAGCTACAGTATTCTGAAGTGTGGTGAGAGTTAATTTTATAGCATCGAGTTCTGTTGCATCAGCTGCATTTTTCAAAATTTCTTGCAGTTGCGTTATGTCATCCTGCGTAGGTGTAGACTGTTGCAGTGTCTCTAATTTACTCTGAATATCGTCAATAAGATGATGGAAATGCGATAATTCTGATTCAGTATTCAAGCTTTCAAGCTTAGTAACTTGCTGTTGAACTATAGCTAGGATATGAGTAATGCCAGGCAGTTTGGATTCCAGAGTTTCCTGTACACTTGTTAGCTCATTTATCATAGTTGCCATAGTATCTTCTATGTGAGCTATGGTACCTTGTATCTTCCCAAAATCTTCATAAGTCTCCAACTGCAATTTGATGCCGGTAACGCTCCGAGCAATAGCATTTAATTCAGAAGATGAAGGTAACTTATTGATAAAATCTTCCAATGTCTGTAGTTTCGATTGAACTTCTGTTATAGCTGTATGCAGTTCATCTGTCTGTAATTCAGATTTGAGACTTTGCAATGTAGGAACTTCGAAAGATTGAAACTGTTCTTGCAATTTAGCAATACTAGCATTTACCTGCTCATATTCTTCTTAAGTTTTGATATTCTGGATGATGGTTTGTAGTTCGGTACGAATACTATTTGCCTGGTCATTTCATTCCTGTTTCAGCTGTTCGGTATTCGTTCTCTGGATTTGTATAAATTTATCAAGTTCTTTTTTCAAGTTGGCAATATTCTCTTCTAAGTTCTGAAGATTATCTATTGAAGCTAAATCAGTATATTTCTCAAGCAAAGATTTGAGTTCTCCATCAATTTTTACTATAGGATCAATCAGTTGAGTTTGAAGATTTGTAATCTCTGCTTGAATATTTAGATTAGCGAATTCTGTAATATGAGTAAATCTGATTTCAGTTTCTTTAGACGTGCATCTAAACAAGCAATCTCGCTAGAATTATCTGGAATCTCCTGTCGCCTTCTATTACCAAATATATCCATGTTTTTTGTTTAAGGTATTTTATATATTAATAAGAGGATAGATTATTCTTATTTCGATAAACAGAGGAATCAATTTATCATACTCTCCAATTATCTCAGCATACAAAAATTTACCAGCTTGCACATCATAAGACATATCAGGAAGTAATGTACTATGTTTATTTCTATAGAAATTTCGACCTATGTGCAAATCTGCCGCATTGGGTGGTGAAACGTTTATTTGAATTTTCCCACTAACAGGTAACTTATATGATGATAAGTTATTATTAAATACAAATAAGTGCTTTCCAGTATCCTCGTCAACATGAGACCAAATACTATTCAAATGAACAAGAAGTAACCCTTTCAATTGATGATAAATTTCTCTAAATACATCCATGTTCACTTGAATTCTCACTACAGGCTGATTATGTTGTTGCTTTTTAAACCCAAAAATATTCATGACGTTTTATTTTATATTAGCTATTTTTTATTATATATAAAATATATTTTTGTACTAAGTATAAAAAATATCACCCTGTGCTTAGCACATGAAAAAATTATGAGCAGCACTGCAACAACACGTCCGCACTCTTCAAACACTCTCACGATACTGACTGACCTGTAATGCTTTCGCGTTGAAAACATCAGAAACAGTGCGTCAATCAGAAAACAACACGTCATCGCATTGCGTCATAATCCAACCAATCAGAAAACAACACATCAGATACGGGGTCATCATAATATTGCGTAATAACTTGCTGCGCAACATGATGCAATAGTTTACCCTTACGAGCCATCGCAATGTAGCATAATAACTTGTGCGTGGGTGTTGGTGGGTGGCCATGGGTGTGCATATGTGTGCGTAGGTGGGTGTGGGTGTGCGTATGTGTGCGTAGGTGGGTGTAAGTTGGTGTAAGTGGGTGTAGGTGTGCGTGAGTGGGTGTAGGTGTGCGTGGGTGTAGGTGTGCATGGGTGTAGGCATGCGTGGGTGTAGGCGTTACGTACTTTAACTCGTAAGAAATTATGACATTCGTACGAAGTACGAGATGAAAAAACACAGATTTACAATAGTATAAAATCAACAAAACATCATCAAAATAGGTTTTCCATTGTGGTTAATTTAATAAAAATAATAGGCCTGGTACCACTCGTACCAAGTACGATGTGAAAAATCACAGACTTGCAATAGTATAAAATCGACAAAAACATCGTCAAAATAGGTTTTCTATTGTGCTTAAATTAATAAAAATAATAGGCCTCGTACCAAGTATGGCTTAGAAGGAATATGATTACTCTACTATACATATTAGTGAATTTAAATGTTATTTTTATATCAGATATACAGCAGCAAACTGAATCATTTATAAACTGGTGAAAATGTCAATAAATTGAAATATTCTTGAAATAGCATTATTATGCATAAGTGTTTGTTTAATTTTAGATTTTTATTAATATAAATCATTTAGATTTCACACTTATACGTTCTTGATTTGCTGCTATTGTGCATGTATTATTACACAGCTCTGCAATTTGATTTTTTTTCAATGTCGTTTCCCCCTAATTTTGGGGAGCTGATTCCAAATATGTAAGCAGTTTTTCTTCAATTACGTCCAGTTTGTTGAAAACAAATGAAAACAAAATTTACATATTGAACCATTACCGACATATATTTATACCCTCTTACAAGATCATTGCCGTGCTTAAAAACGTGGTGTATATTATAATTATGTAATTGTAAACACAATGTACGTACAGTTCACAAGAACTACAAACAACTGATATTATTTACAGTGACCTAACTTATTTTACAGGTAGGAATTTTCGTCTTTTTCAACTTCTTCCATATGCATGAGAAGTACTTTCCCTTTGCAGGGACCAACTGTAGTCTGCCATCATGTTCACAGTCCAACCACCATGGTATCTTCTTTCCATGTCTTTCAAATCCTGATGGAAACGTTCACCCTGTTCCTCGCTGTAAAATTCAAGACAGGTATCTGGAAAAGAGTCAATCTGAGCATGTAGGAAGTGTAACTTCAAACTCATGTTACAACCTAGTTTTCTCAAATTTTCCAACATGGTGTTCACAATGGTTTTGTAAGCTGGACTCCTTCTGTTTTCTAGGAAGTTTTTTACAACATCTTTGTAGATCTCCCAGGCTGGCTTTTCTGTTTGGCTCATTGTATCCTCAAAATTGAGGTCACACATTAATTTCCTGATCTGAGGTCCAGTAAAAACACCTGCTTTCAGCTTATCTAGGGTCATTCTCTGATAAACACTACATATGTACTTAAAACACTCACTGTTCTTATCTAGGAAACGTACAAACTGGCTCACGAAACCCAATTTAATGTGTAGAGGAGGGAGAAGAACTTTTGTGGGTCCCACAAGTAGCACATGCATAACATCCTTTGTTCCGGGTATCAAGGGTCCTCTGGTTGGCCACTCCCGCCTTTGCCAGTGATTTTGTCTGTCTCGACTATCCGACTCGCACAGGAAACAGGGCATTTTTGTGTTTCCCATTTGTAGTCCCAGTAAAAGGTTGATAACTTTGAAGTCACCACATACAACCCACCCATACTCGGAGTACTTCACACACTGCAATAGAAACTGCAAACTTTCATATGATTCTTTCAAAGTAATAGAATAAGAAACTGGTACAGATCCAAGAACATTATCATTGTGGAGTAAAACACCTTTCAGGCTGGTTACAGAAGAATCTATGGAAAGCCTCTATTCAGAAGTTACATACTTCACACTAAGCCACGTTACAAGTTTCGGTATGTCATTGCAGAAGATCATGGACCTTTCTTCTGAAAATAAAGAAACTATTTCTTGTTCCCGGGATCTGTAACATGAAATTTTAGTGCCAGGTAACAATAAATGTCTGTCTTTCAGTACAGAAGCTAACAGTTCAGAACTTTCCTTTGGTAACGCAAGATCAAGTACCAAGTCATTCAGTGCGGTCTGAATAAATAAGTGTGGGGTATTGTCACGTGTACTAGGTACAAAGTCGTCTTCTGATCCACTGATGTTTCTTGTATCGCTTACAACTTCTTTTCGAGGCGATGTACAGCTTGAAGATGGACGAGAAGGAATAGGTAGACTTTCGCCATGTTTGATTGGTCTCATTGCAGATCGCAAATGTGGATACACTATGTCACCTTTGCTCTTGGCACTGAAACCTTGCACTTTAACCTGACAAAAATAAAAGTCATCAGTATTGTTTAATTGTTCCCTCCATACCATTGGCAGAGCAAAATAGAATTTTCTCTTTGTCCGTTCATCCAGAACCTCAAACCTTCCACACAAGTCTTACATACTTTCTGGGGTGCCCATGGTTTATTTTCATCGCCAAGCACAAGTCCAAAGCGCCGTTGAACTCATCGCGAAAATTCCGTTTAGGAAGACGCATTCATTCAAAAACATCATTTTTGCTTCAGAGCAGTCTTATCGGTGTAGATCCGTTAATGGGGGTCTAGAAAGAAAGAGAGAGAACTCGAGAGCATGGAACACTCACAAACATGCAAAGCGGGAAATATCATCTTTGTGTGTGTGTTTTTAACACCATATTATCCTTAGTAAAGTTTAATTAAAGTCAAAACTGTTTGCTTATCTTGGTTGTTACAACTCCCCCTCCCACCAAAGTTTTTGATGGATTTTTTAGGACAGTATTGTTGGTGGGGAGAAATCCCCCTGTCCCCTTAGGATTTTGCACCCCGGACAGCAAGAGGTCTACGAGAGGGTGAGCAGGGAGATGGGGGGCAAACGCTAAATACTTCTCAAACTAAATATGAACAATTTATCTGCGCTTTTAATCTTTTACATAGCTTACATAATAATTTCGTTCAGGATTCTTTATTCATTTTCCCGGGTTCGATACCCGGTGGAGGCACATGTTGGTTCGGATCCCACTTTAAACTGTAGGCCCAGACCCGATTAGCCTTACTGTACATAAAGTGGACTTAAAACATCAATTCAATCAACAGAATGGTCTTAGAATGATCTTTATTTAAGCAGGCGTATTTCGGCCTCGTGGGCCGTTCTTACAACCAACCCTTGTCAAAGATACAATAAATGAATAAAAACATAGAAAAAAACACATTGATCATGATAATACAATAAAATAATGTAAAGATTATACAATAATAAAATGATACATTGAATTGATAAGTATAGAAGATAAGTAATAAGTCTTCAGTAGTTCATTGTGTGTGGCCGGGGGGGGGGTGTTAGGTATGCATTGTGTGATGTGTAAGTGCAGGTACAATTGTTTACATATGAAGGTTAATGTAGTTGTTGGGACAATAGTAAGTTCTTTAGTTGTTTCTTAAAACTTTGATGGACAATAATGTTAGTCAATGGTGCAGGCAGTTTGTTCCATTCTCTTATCCCTGTAACAATGAAGGACTTGTTATAGGTGGCGGTTTTATGTTTGGGATTTTTAGATTGAGTTTCTTGCGGATATTATGTTCGACCGACGTTCTACGAGAGCAGATCTTATCGAATAAGCATTTTGGGAGGCCACCCTTAAGTATTTTGTGCATCAAGGTGAGTGTTAAGTATTTTCTTCTAATGTTAATGTTTAGCCAAGAAAGTTTATTTAAGTAGGGGGATACATGTTCTTTTATTTTTAGGTTAAATATGAAACGTATACAACAGTTCTGAATTTTAAGGCAATCTTTAACATTAGCGTCCAGAGTATGTTTTAAATGATACAAAGATTTAAGTTTCCCCATACAGCTTTTCACAATACATTCTACTTGTGCCTCCCAATTTAAGTGTCTATCGAACACAATCCCCAAGTTTTTGCATGTATCCACTTCGCTTAGCGGTATACTGCCGAGAGTTGGAGAAGAAGGTGCATTTTTGTGAAATTTTTTAAGTGTACCATGAGTTCCTATGATCATGAAGCAAGATTTTGTTGGATTTAATTGAAGGGAGTTCCTCCGTGACCAATTTCTTATAGCATCAAGGTCGAATTGGAGTTTGGTCATCGAATTATCGTAGTTTTCTGTATTACACTGAATATAGATTTGAGAATCGTCAGCATACTGATGGTAGTGGCAATATTGGACAGCGCGGTCGAAATCAGCTACGTAAATCATATATAGTATTGGACCTAATATACTACCTTGAGGGACGCCTTGTTGAACAGCTAACCATTTAGAGTACGTAACTTCCGGTTCCCGATATTTCACACGTTGTTTTCTGTTGCCTAAATATGAACGAAACCAATTTAACTCTTTTCCAGTAACGCCATAGTGATACAGTTTGGCCAATAACAATTCATGATTGATCGAGTCGAACGCTCTTGAATAGTCCAACAAGACTAACAGTGTAACTTTATTTTTGTCTATTCCTTTACTTATATTGTCTACGATATCTACCAGCGCAGTGCAAGTACAAGGGTCGTTCAAGGTTGACCGGGATTTTCGTACGTAAAAAATCGATGAATAACCGGATCATGATAAAACGTGCGGGTGACGTAATGTATTCCTTCGCGAGTAACTAGCGCCCGGCATGACGTATTTCGCGCATGCGCAGCAGTTGCAGCGAACATGGCGGCAAGCAGTGTGTCTGTGGCTGTGGAACAGCGGTGTGTAATCAAATTTCTCGTGAAGGAGAAAGTGAAACCAGCTGACATTTTCAGACGATTGCAAGCACAGTATGGTGAACAAACTATGTCGCGGACAATAGTGTACGAATGGTGTGAGCAGTTTCGCGAAGGACGGGAGCTGGTGACAAATGAAGCGCATGGACACATTCGCCCGACTGCAGTCACACCAGTGAATATCGCACGTGATGAGCAAATGATTCTTGAGAACCGGCGAGTAACAGTGCGGGATATTGCTGCCGAGGTGAATATCAGTGTCGGGAGTGTTGAGACAATCATTCAAGACCACTTACGCTTCCGCAAAATCTGTGCAAGGTGGGTTCCCCGCCAGCTGACATTCGATCAGAAGTGGACACGCAGGACGGTCTGTGAACAGCTTCTGAATCGGTTTCGAGCAGAAGGTGATGAATTGTTGCAATCCATCATCACGTGTGATGAAACATGGTTGCATAATTCAAACCCCAGGGACCAAAAGACGCAGCATGGAGTGGCGGCATAAAGATTCCCCGCCCCCCAAGAAAAGCAAAACGCAGCCGTCCGCTGGAAAGATCATGGCAAGTGTCTTCTGAGACATGAAGGGCGTTATCCATGTGGATTTTCTGGACAAAGGGAGCACGATTAATGCCCAGTATTACTCCACATTGTTGAGTGGTGCTGTACGAAAGTCCATTCGCAAGAAAAGACCTGGGATGTTGTCTGGAAATGTCATTCCTCTCCATGACAATGCCCGCCCTCACACGGCCAATGTGACAACAACAACTCTGGCCGACATGCGCTGGGAAGTTCTGCCCCATCCCCCCTACAGTCCGGATTTAGCCCCCAGTGATTATCATTTGTTTGCACCCCTTAAAGACCATCTGGGAGGGAAGAAATTCACGACAGACGAAGCACTGCGGAGCGATGTCCTCCAGTGGCTACGACAACAACCAAGTTCTTTCTACGCGAAAGGAATTCGGGAGCTGCCAGAACGATGGCAACGGTGCCTCGGCGCGCACGGAGAATACTTTGAAAAACTGACATAGTTTGGTGTTTCTTCTGCTACCTATTTCCTCTGCAGAAATAAAAGTCCCGGTCAACCTTGAACGACCCTTGTACAGTGTCTCTCAAAAGATTTAGGACAACGACATTTTAAACTAGGCAACCCAATTTACACAAGCCGTTAGTGGGTTGCGTGCATTGTTAGGCTGAATTTCAGGGTTGCCACGTGCACAATAGATATTTATAAAATAAGCGAAAGAAATATAAACAATTATTATTGTATAAAATTATTAAAAATATCACTATTATATCGCAAATGACAAAATTCTTTCTGAAAGAAAAAAATAGGTTTCTAGTATTTCATCGCTGATGAGTCTACAGTAAGGAAAAGAGGTGAGAGGAAACGAAAGGTTACAAAGGAGAGGAGAAAGAGAAAGCGAAAGGAGAAGAGGAAAGGTAGAGGAGAGAAGAAAGATAGGATAGACGAGGAGAGGAGATGTAGTGAGGAGAATGGAAAAAGATTCGAGGAGAGATGAGGAAAAATAACAAAGAAGAGAAATGAGGAGGAAAACGAGAGGAGAGGAGGAGACGAGAAGAGGGAAGTGGAGAGTAGAGTAAAGGAGAGAAAAAGAGAAGAACGAAAAAAGAGAGTGCAGTGGAGTCGGAAATCTAAGACAGGAAAGGAGATAAGAGGAGTGGAGAAGAGTGGGATGGAGATAAGATGCGAGAAAAGTAGGGAAGGCGATATGAGATAAAAGCATAACAGAAAGAGGGGAGAGAAGAAGGAGAAGGAACTGGAGAGAAGAGGTAGTTGCAGAAAATATCGTCCGAGCGTCAAGAATGGATGCATTGGTCAAATTATCGACATGAAACATTCAATAACATTTTGAAATGTATTGGAGAATATATTAGATCGGTGCGAAATGACTTTTGGCTGAGTTCAGAGCAAATTAAAAATCTTCCATGTAAAATCTTCGATTTTACCTGCGATTACACTACTAAATAAATGAACGTAATTTTTAATATTTATAAGAATTATTCAATTTTTTCTCTACTTCTCGGTTCGTTGAAATTGAGATTTTGTAATTCAATATTTCCCCTCCCCCCATCGTTAATTCCAAACTGAATCATTCCGTTTCACACGTCGTGGACAATGAACACAATAGGATATGTCTAAAACTTACGAAAATTTTCTGCCACGGGAAGGGTTTGAACCTACGACCATCAGATTGACAATCCTGAACGGTAGCCACTACCCTACAAGCTTTCGTTACTTAAACCAGGTAGAAGAACCGCTACATCACGCCTTTACCTTCGAATGAAACAACCATTTTTTCCAAGTATTCTGTCCCTTTAATATTGTAAATGTCGATTGGTATACGTGTAGTTGAACTTTTACTTTAATTTTGATTTGCTTTCTTGTAGTATAACCGCTTTCTTCGAGAAATATTTTTCGAAGTAATTAAAAACGAGAATATTGGTAGTTGTGAAAATGCGAGTTATTTCTTCTAACTTATTATTGTGATTAGACTTTACTAATGGAAAATATCTAGAGGCTTGAACATTACAGGACGATGTTCTTTTCCTGTGATACTGTAACAGACAAAATGCTTGTTTACTGATGCAAGTATTGTGTCCAGAACAGTCTTATGAAATGTATTTGCTGTTGCGTAAGGTAAGACGAAATAATTACACCGTGTGCGAACTACCAAATCTGTGCAACGTTATACGTAAACAGGCGGAACATTTTATTCATGAAATCATGTCACATTTGACAGTATTAGTCAAGAGAGACTCGTGGGACACTGTGTTAAGGTGCTGGACTAAATCCTTCTAATTTTTCTTACTAGAAGAACAACAATTTCTAAGGAAGAGCAACAGTGATGATCTTTCTTATTTCTTTTAAATGCTTACACTTTCCTTTAATTTGGTTAAAAATAAATAAGAATATTGCTTGTATTTCTGTCATTGACGTAGACCAGAGAGAGAGAGACAGACAAACAGACAGATGTTACAAAATAGTTCAAATAGTGCGAGCGCCATTAAAAAGTCATGATAATTCTATGTTGCGTACTTAGAATTATTCATACAATAAAGAACATGTCTAAATGTGAGTTAACATAAAAACAATAATAAAGAGTCATTTTCGATTCACGATTGCAGTTCGAGAAAGTCGGGACAGGGATTGAAAGTAGCGCACTGTCCTGACTAAATCGGTAAATCGGACGTCTGCTAGCCTTGCATCAATGATTATAAAACTAAAACCACCCAATATTGCAGCCTGAAGACTTTTGCGCAAGAAACAGATTCATTTATGCAAGAGCAAAATTGAAATTTTTACACATTTCAAAAATCGACGATGTTATTTTCGTATTTATTTATTTATAGGTTCACATTTAAATATTTTAGGGTTCGAGGGGGGAGCATGCCCCACATGGACCCTCCCCTGGGTACTGACCTTACGTAGACAGTGGAAGAGAAATTTTGGAGAACCTTTCTATTAAATTTAGTATTTACATTCACCTTATGCTCAGATAGATTAAACCGTTTATTGACAAATCGTGAACTTTTCGTTTAATAGATAATATTTGATTTTAGACGACGGGAGAACATTGGTCGAATTTCCTTTCTTGCTCTTTTGAGAGAATATATACTTCTACAATAGCAATCGCGTTCGGAAACAGTGAAAAAAATGACTTGGTTTTCAAAGGCAGACAACCTTGGTAGTCTAGCTTGCTCGCGATCAAAGTGACTCACTCACGCTATTCAAGGCCGCTTCTTATCGCAAAACACTGTGGTTCGATGCACAGTGTCTGCACCCAGCACGTTACAAGTGACCAGAGTCGAATTTTAAAGAGAATCTGAAGAATGGTAGATTTCATCAGAGGCGGCTAGGTAGGCACCAGCTCAACATGCAATAGTTTAAGTGATAATTCCTGACAAACAAAAAACCGTATTGAATAATTATTGGGATAGTAATACGTGTATCCGCTCCTTTTTAACAATGTAAGCTCGAAGACAATCTGTATTCCATTTATTTATATTGGCAACTTGGTCAACCGGAGGTTATTTTATCGCCTTCGATGATCGAATTGTCTGATCGATTATTTTTTGTTTACCCAGGAACATGCCCCATAGGAGATTTCCGAGACCGAGTTACGCTACTCACTCGTAGCTCCCCAATTTCTTCACGATGGTGGGTTTCTACCGGTCCCATACACAGGCCGAGAACCTAGAGAGTGAGCATAGGCGGACTCGAATCCATGCCGTCCTGCAGTCAGAGTCCAAAGCACAGCTCCTTTGACCGCACGGTCACGGAGGAGGACTTTTCTTATCTTACCTTTGGCTAATCGCGACGTTGAGGATGAATTATGAATAGAAAAATAAAGAAGGTCACGCACAAAGTAGAGGACGATCTTCAACCTCTTGGGATGACGAGTTCAAGCCCTTAATATGAGGATTTCAACCTTAGACGACCTCAATTTCAAAATTATAAACAAAATGCCTACTTACACTAAACTTCTCATCAAGGCAAAAATAGTTTGTAACTGTGAAACTACCCCTGAATACAAATTGACATTTTTTTCCATGTGAGTAAGAATTCAATGTGTGGCATACAGACATAGATGATACCTTTTGAGAAACAATTAACTGTACCCTGTCCCAGGATCTCTGGAGCAAAGCCGCGTATAGCGGAAGAGAAGTGGGGAGAGGGGATCGAGTGGATAGAGCGAATCAGTGCACGCTGCTGGGAAGGCTGGTAACTGCAGTGGTTTTCCTCCCTCCACGCAATCCCATTCCTCTCTCACGTGTTCATCGCAGCTCAGATACTTTTTTTCGTTCACCTGCTCCAGAGATAAGTGGGACAGAGTGTAGTTCGCATACATGTAGCAAGTAACGTATCCCAGAATGAAAATTCCACATAGTTTTAAAACGTTTGTTTAAGCAATGAATGATTGGAAATCTTGCCAAAATCTAGTGGTCGAAAATTAATTTCAAGACATTTCATATCTATTCACCATATTCCAAGTTATAAGGAACTATTTCGTAGATGTTCATGAAACCGTTATAAAATTACAAATAAAATATATTCACAAGTTTAGATATACCAATACGAAGAAAGAAATTCAGAGTTAAATTTCAAATGCATGTGTATAAAGTAATTCTAGAAGTACAGAGCTATATCTGAGTATTTATCTTCTTTTTTGCAGATAACGTTTATAATATTGAGGCGACAGAATAATTAGGAACAGTAGCTCCAAGAAAACAAAGGGCGTAGTGTATTGGTTAGAGTTCTTGAAAGCATTACGTTCGATCCTCCATACTAGATGTTCCTTGAAAAAGAATCCCTTCCATTAAACAAGAGCATGGTAACATTATTTGTAAGAGCAGTATATAGTGGCTGCATTGTTCTGCATTTGAAATTTATAAAAAAAATAATAAACAAATAAATGAATTGACACACGTTCAACGGGATATTTTTATATATAAGATCGTGAATTATGATACTCTAACGATAATTGTGTACTGCTTCAAAGACATTGACAAATATTAATGAAATACGAGGGGCGATCAGGTTGCTCTGACCCTAACATAGAAAGAGCGGCAATAGGGTTTCAATTTTTTTTTATTTTTCAACATACTCCTCTGCAACTCCAATGCACTTCTTCCATCGGTGCTTCAACGCCTCGATATCTTGCAAAAAAAAATCTTCCCACTGGTCCTCCAACCATGAGTCCACAGCCCTTATCACCTCAGAATCATCAGAAAAGTTTTGCCCACGAATGTCATTCTTCAAATGTTTGAACAAATGGAAATCACTGGGGACCAAATCTGGGGAATAGGGTGGGTGGGGCAGCAATTTGAACGATGCATCTGCGATAGCGGCCCTCGCAATGCGTGAGGTGTGGACAGGTGCATTGTCCTGGTGAAGGAGCACTCCACGGGTCAACATCCCACGCCTCTTTTTCTTGATAGAATCACGTGATTTCTTGATTAGGTCACTGTAGTATGTGCCAGTGATGGTTTGGCCTCTTTGTAGATAGTACACAAGAAGGACAGCCTTGCAGTCCCAGAAAATTGAGGCCATCACCTTCTTGGCTGACGTTTGCACCTTGAACTTCTTCGTTGGTGGAAAATGTGGGTGTTTCCACTCCATGCTTTCTGATTTTGTTTCTGGGTCGAAGTGATGGACCCATGTTTCATCTATAGTTACAAATCGGGCAAGGAAATCGTCCATATCAGCACGAAACTTGTCAAGAAGTTCTTGACTGATGGGCACTCGGGTGCGCTTCTGATCTGGGGTGAGGTTTCGAGGGACCCATCTTGCAGCATTTTTTTTCATTTGCAATTCCTGGGTAATTATGTTTTGCACAGTGCCATATGACAGGCCACACATCTCAGCAACATGACGCATAGTGACTCGACGATCCTTCAGCACGGTATCGTGGACTTTGTTAATGTATTCGGTCGTCATGACAGTTTTTGGTGCTCCACCTGCATGTTCATCCTCACACAACTCTCTCCCACAATTAAACTCACGACACCATCTCTTCATCATACTGTATGAAGGAGTAGTGTCCCCTTTTGTATCCACCAAGTCCTCATGAATTTTGGATACCGTCCACTTCTTCTTCACAAAATATTTGATCACCGCTCTCACCTCAGTTTTCTCCATTCTGGCACATTGACACAACTTCACTCAATTAAACCCCTGTAAAAAGAAAACTGTACGTTATCTAGACTTGAAATTCAGAATGAAAGCATATAAAGGATCACCAAACAATATCAAAATAAAAAATCAATCATAACGTCATTCCTTCTATGTTAGGGTTGGAGCAACCTGATCGCCCCTCGTAACTATTTTAATGTGTGGCAATTCAGGACATGCTAATTTTACCCCTTTTCCCACTTGAGTTCAATGCAAGGATACCTCCGCAAATATCGAATGAAAAGTTCTCACCATGTGCAATTCTCCATTAAATGTTTTCGCCGAGTCTTACTACTTTCGTTTTCTTTGTTACAAACAATACTTGTTTGCACGTTACATGCAGGAGAGTTGCATCTACATTTCACATTGGTCAGCTCCTTCTACCTTAAGGAGCGAAAGCTTGTAGGGTAGTGGCTACCGTTCAGGATTGTCAATCTGATGGTCGTAGGTTCAAACCCTTCCCGTGGCAGAAAATTTTCGTAAGTTTTAGACATATCCTATTGTGTTCATTGTCCACGACGTGTGAAACGGAATGATTCAGTTTGGAATTAACGATGGGGGGAGGGGAAATATTGAATTACAAAATCTCAATTTCAACGAACCGAGAAGTAGAGAAAAAATTGAATAATTCTTATAAATATTAAAAATTACGTTCATTTATTTAGTAGTGTAATCGCAGGTAAAATCGAAGATTTTACATGGAAGATTTTTAATTTGCTCTGAACTCAGCCAAAAGTCATTTCGCACCGATCTAATATATTCTCCAATACATTTCAAAATGTTATTGAATGTTTCATGTCGATAATTTGACCAATGCATCCATTCTTGACGCTCGGACGATATTTTCTGCAACTACCTCTTCTCTCCAGTTCCTTCTCCTTCTTCTCTCCCCTCTTTCTGTTATGCTTTTATCTCATATCGCCTTCCCAACTTTTCTCGCATCTTATCTCCATCCCACTCTTCTCCACTCCTCTTATCTCCTTTCCTGTCTTAGATTTCCGACTCCACTGCACTCTCTTTTTTCGTTCTTCTCTTTTTCTCTCCTTTACTCTACTCTCCACTTCCCTCTTCTCGTCTCCTCCTCTCCTCTCGTTTTCCTCCTCTTTTCTCTTCTTTGTTATTTTTCCTCATCTCTCCTCGAATCTTTTTCCATTCTCCTCACCACATCTCCTCTCCTCGTCTATCCTATCTTTCTTCTCTCCTCTACCTTTCCTCTTCTCCTTTCGCTTTCTCTTTCTCCTCTCCTTTGTAACCTTTCGTTTCCTCTCACCTCTTTTCCTTACTGTAGACTCATCAGCGATGAAATACTAGAAACCTATTTTTTTTCTCTCAGAAAGAATTTTGTCATTTGCAATATAATAGTGATATTTTTAATAATTTTATACAATAATAATTGTTTATATTTCTTTCGCGTATTTTATAAATATCTATTGTGCACGTGGCAACCCTGAAATTCAGCCTAACAATGCACGCAACCCACCAACGGCTTGTGTAAATTGGGTTGCCTAGTTTAAAATGTCGTTGTCCTAAAACTTTTGAGAGACACTGTACTATGCATTTTTCTAAAACCAGATTGAAAGAGTGGTAGGAAACCTTGAATATGTGGAAGTATTTGTTCATAAATTACCTTTTCAAGTATTTTGGACATTGTGGATAAAATGCAATGGGCCTTAGATCTTTAATTTCTGTGGGTTTGGATTTTTTAGGTATAGGTGTTACTTCGCATTTTTTCCATTCCTGAGGGAACCAACCTTTGGAAAGGGAAAGATTAATATCGTGCGTAAGAGCTTCTAAGCAAAACGGGATACAATGTTGCAAAACAGTTAGGTTTATGCCATCATAACCGCACGCGTTTGATTTCATTTTCTTTATTATTTTACGTACTTGTTCGCTACGTACTGGGGTAAAAATGAACGGGTCATTGTTGGGTTGCTGGAGATAAGTGTTAATTTTATTTATTAATTTATTTATACTTATATTGTTCTACTCCAGAACAGGTAAACAGATTTAACAAAACAGTTGATCTTGATGTGACATGTATGCATTAGCAATTACAATCTAACTATGAATTTGAATGCGTCTTCATTCAACATAATTTCAATATGTAGTACACTACATGCAAATTAATTTGATACGTTGTCCATTTTTACAAGTTATTTACCGTTGTCAACTTAATGTAGAACTTACGGTTCATAATCCAATAGTTTCATAAACATCTGGGTAAATGTTTCAAATTGAAATTATTTTTAATCTGACTTTTAACGATTAGAAATTTATTTTAAAGGGCTGCCATATACTGCATATTTGATTATAAAAAGGTTTGATCTTGGTACGTTTAATATCGAACCCAGAACCTCTTGCTACGATTTATTTATTTTATATCGCTTTTATGCCACTTTTGGCTAATCGCGAAGATGATGAATGCTGATCCAGTCGCCAAAGCCCCGTTTGCCAGTGTGCACTGCGTGGAAAAGAGCTTAAGATTTAGACGTCTTCTCAAGGTTATCTACCAATCTATAGAAGAGTTAACCCCTGTGATATGCTTACTAAAGTGGGGCCTCCCCGATGGCGCAGTGGTAGCGTCGTCGCCTCGTAATCAAGGGTCCCCGGGTTCGATACCCGGTGGAGGCACATAGTGGTTCGGATCCCACTTTAAACTGTAGGTCCAGTCCCGATTAGCCTTACTGTGCATCAAGTGGACTTAAACACCAACTCAATCAAATCCATACTAAAGTTCTTTTCCAGCCTTACGGCGGATGCTCTATATGCTGGCAAGGGAAGTGGGGAGCGGGGGAGCGACCAATCCAGCAAGATAAGAAAGGCAGATGCTTGTAGAACGAGGTGCACGTATAGTCGACGCGCTAGCTTCGTTAACGACCGGCTGGCTTTGGAGTCCACGGAGCGCGCCCACCAGCTACAACAATCACATTCAACGCACAGCGTTGCCACACATCTACTCTACGCCAAGGTCCGTTGACCTGTGTTTGCCGCCTGCTTTGGAAGGTCCGTTCATAACGCGCCTTTCGAGCAAGCCGAGGTGGTTGTAAAACTGTGACGTCATAGACATGACAGATGGCTGGGGAAAGTTTAGTATCCGCTAGTTTTAGCAGGGAAAACGTGTTTCTGTGTTCTTTCCTTGCTCTTGTATTCGTGTATTCGCGTGTATTTTTAGTCATTTTGTTGTGTTTTTCATATTGTAGTGTGAGTGATAATAATAATGTCTAACTGTGCTGTGAGCACATGTCGAAACTATCTCAGGAAAATTAAAAATTTTGATATTGTTTACCATAAATTTCCTCCCAACAAGAAGTTCCGAAAAATCTGGGAGAGCAAATGTTATCGAAAAGACACATTTCAGGTCACATTTTTCACCAGAATGTTACGAACGCGATTTAAAATCGGAATTATTAGGAATTACACCAAAGAAGAGACTGAAGGAAGATGCCATTCCTACATTGGTACTTCCAGTCACACATGTGCAGGTCAGTGACGACAACAGCTTTCGTACAAGATGTGTAAAGGCAAGATGTGCTAGGAAAAGGGTTTTCTATAAGGTAAGTGAACAATTATTTGTGAACAGCAGCGTGCCACCTCAAGAACAAAAGCCTTCATCTGTGTTGTCATTCGTTTGTAATAGAAAGTGAAAAAATCGAAAACACAAAACAACTGGAAGTGCTTCGTGGGGAAAATGAAAAGCTAAAGACAGATATAAATAATTGTCATGAGGAAATCAAAAACCTTAAAATCAATTTACAAAAATGGCAAGCAAGGTATAAGAAGGTATTGCAGTCAAAAGTGGCTTTAAAAACAAGGGAGCGGAAGAAAGTGAAAACTATCGTAAAAAAAAAGTGAGACCAATTTTGAGCAAAACCTTTACTCCAGGGCAAATCAACTAGTGGCGTTATGCATACTTTTTCTTGGTAGTCAGTTCTCATTTTGTCATATTTTCCTACCTTTGACGTTCTTTTTTTTTTAGGAATACTGGGCGAAGGGGGGGTTATAACCCCCATTAACCCCCCTTGGGCACGCTACTGAAATCAACATGTTAATTAAGGGGAAAAGAAAGCAGAGGTGGAAACAGGAAGATATAATTCCTGCATTAACACAAAGGGCGATCAGTGAACGATTGTATACCCACATGAGATCAGAGGTCGGAATTCCATTACCCAGCATTGCAACACTTCGTCGCTGGGCGCAGAATTGAGACTCCCACCGGGAATTCTTGCACCAGTTTTGAATATTATGAAACAGCAGGGACAATGTTTGACTGAAGTGGAAAAACTGAGTGTCCTGTTGTTTGATGAAATGAATGTTAACGGACGAGTGTGCTACGACAGTGAAAAATGACAGAGTTTTGGGTCCCCATAGACATGTTCAGGTTGCAATGCTTCGAGGTTTGGCAGGTGAATGGAAACAGCCAGTATACTATAACTTTGATACGGTTATGACCAAGGCTTTGTTGTTTGATATTATATCAATGGTTGGGGTAGCTGGGTATAAAATAGTCGCTATAGTTTCGGATCTAGGTGGAAGTAATAGAAACCAAATGAAACAAACACAATGGACCCAGAGCTGCCCTTCTTCAAGTTCTTTCCAGCACTAGCCGTGGGTAAGTTTATGCTTTTAAGTACTTATAATTCTTCTATACACCATTACTTTCATGTATTCTGTGTAAGTTGTTTTGCGATGCTCTTCAGTATGCGTTTTTCCTCTTAAAAACAAGAGCGTTGCATGCTTTACAGTGCTGAAAATAGCAGATACGCAGAGAGTATCATGCTGATGACAGAACCCTGCCGAGGTCGTAAACACGAGGATTGACAGAAAGGCGGGTTATGACCAGACCTTCTAGAGCGGGGGAAAGTGGGCTTCGACGGACCTTGCTCTACGCCACCTTGTCCCTCCCCCGCACTAGCACCTTCCCACGGTTTCCACATTGAAGTTGCAAAGTACCGCAACAGCGTATCCACAGTCATGTGACTGAGACTCCACGTGGGCTAGACGAGCAGAATGGCAGATGCGCCCATTGGCGGAAGGTTGAGTGTGATTGGACGAAAACAACTCGCCCGCTGTTTAACCCCACGCACGCCTAATACAAACTAGATATTCAATAATCAACAAACTTTTTGTAATACACTAAAACTTAAATCGGACAAAGGGTTCCATGCAACATTGAAACTTGCCATAGTACCGATTCGTCTCGACTCATGAGGGAGAAAGCTGCCTCGTTACGGCCTCTATCTATGACGGTGATCTCGTCATATTATCTCGCTACGATGCCAGGGGTCCCGGGTTCGAATCCTGGCCTGAACATGGATGTTTGTGAGTATACATTCATCAATTGCATTACTCATCCCCATCTTCGCAAATTAGCCAAAAGTGGAACAAAAGGGAAGTGAATTAAAACAAATCAATCAATCAATCGTCTTATGATCTTTTGAAGTCTTAATGCAAACCTAGTTCCAAAGTTTGAAAACAATATGACAGAAATATGTATATGTTTGCTTGAAGATTTGTATTCATTACGTTAGGAATTCATACACTTAAGTGTAACTCGGTTGATACACATCTTCAATGCCTATCTTGGCATTAAAGTCTCCAATGCATAAAGTAACAAAACACAATGGTATGAGGCTAATAATGTTTGCAGCATCTCGGAATCAAGTAATAACAACAACTGAAGACTAAAATTGGTAAACGCTGTAAGTGCCACAATAATTCAAACACCGTTTTCCACGTTAAACTGTGCAATGTGCCATGCTTTATAATGTGGTAAAGGTGAAAAGTGGCTGGTAGCCCTCTAAGTAGTTCAAAGGGCGTGTGAAGAGGTCACTAGTGTGCACGTTCTTACGGGCTGATGTGCGGAACGATGCGATTTACCAACACTTTCACTTTTGGCACTTACAACGTTTATCGCTTTTAGTCCTCTACTCTGTTCCAGCACAAGGATATTCATAAAATGACATGGAGTGCCCCGGGTGGAAAAACTTACAATCAAATTGACCACTTGCTGATAGATTGTAGACATAGATCAGATATCATTGATGTTAGATCGTATAGAGGGTCTAATATTGATTCCGACCATTATTTGCTTATTGGATGGATTAGAGCAAGAATATCTAATAGTCGAAAAATGAAGGCGACTAGCCTGATTAAATTTAATGTCACGCAGTTAAGAAATCCAACGGTGGTTGAGAGGTACAGAAGTAAATTACAAGAGGGATTCATCTGGACGAAACCGACAGAAGTGGAAAATGTAGATGAGAGGTGGGATAGATATAAGCTGAGGATCAGTAATGTAGCAAAGGAAATACTTGAAACACAAAAGCCAGTAAAGAAAGAAACGTGGTTCGATGAAGAATGTCAAAATGTAACCAAAGAAAAGAATGATGTATATAAGAGGATACAGCAAATAAGTGCAACAAGGAGGGTTAGAGATGAATATCAAGAGAAAAGAAGGATTGAGAAGAGAGTCCATAGGAAGAAAGAGAGGAAATAGACGAAGCAGGAGATGAAGCAGTTAGGTAGCCTGCATGAGCAGAAGAATGTCAGACAGATGTATAAGCTGGTAAATAATACAAAATATGTTTTTAAGCCAAGGACAACAGTCTGTAGAAATGAAACATGCGATATAATTACAGACAGTAATGAAATTTTAGAAAGGTGGAGAAGGCATTTTAATGATGTATTGAATGGCAGTGCAGGTGTAGCAGGTATGCTGGAAGAAGGATTAAATGAAGGAGAGGAAGGAGAAGAGGGCATAGAAAGTCCAATGTTAGATGAAGTATGGGAGGCTGTTAAGATATTGAAAAATAGTAAAGTACTTGGGATAGCTACTTAAGCATGGAGGCGAGAGTGTCATTAGAGGCTTGGATGAAATAATAAACATAATCTGGAAAAAGGGACAGATGCCAAGTGAATGGAGGACTGGTATAATAGTACCTATCCACAAGAAAGGGGACATGATGGAGTGTGCAAACTATCGTGGAATTACATTGTTGAACGTTGCATATAAAGCATATGCAAGAATTACATATAAAAGACTACTAACATATGTAGAGAAGTGCATTGGACCATACCAATGCGGTTCAGGCCAGGGAAATCTACAATTAACCAGATATTCACCTTAAGGCATATACTGGAGAAAACTCTGGAGTTTGGGATAGGGACGCACCATCCATTTATTGATTTTAAATCTGCGTACTACAGTATAAACAGGGACCAACTATATCTGCCAATGGAAGATCTTGGAATTCCAATATGATTACTAAGAATGGTGAGGATAACTAGTGAGGGCTCTAATAGTAAGATAAGAGTAGGAGGACGACTCTCAGAACCTGTTGAAATAGAAAATGGACTAAGACAAGGCGATGTGCTGTCCTGTTTGTTGTTTAACATTGCCTTAGAGAAGGTTATACGGGAAGCTCGGGTGCAAATTAGGGGTACCATATATTATAAGTCAATCCAGATACTAGCATATGCGGATGATGTGTACATGGTAGGAAGATCTCTACATACAGTAGAAGAAGCATTGGTGGGAAGATGGGATTGGTGATGAATGAAGGGAAGACTAAGTACATGACAGCAGGTAAAGCACACGTATATAATCCATCACCGACCATAACAATGGCTAATTATACCTTTGATAGAGTGGATTCCTTTATGTACCTGGGTTCTGATGTGACATATGAGAATGATTCACAGGAGGAAGTAAAGGCACGACTTATAGAAGCTAATAGGGTCTATTATGGACTACAGAGACATTTTAAGAGCACCATATTGTCCAGAACAACTAAGTTAACACTTTACGAGACACTGATAAGACCTGTATTGACCTATGCTGCGGAAACTTGGACCAGTTCAAGGAAAGATGAACAGCTGGTAGAGACCTTTGAAAGAAAGATATTACGAAGAATATTGGGACCAGTATGTGAGAATGGAAAATGGAGAAAGCGATTTAATAAGGAGCTCTACGACTTATATAAAAAACCAACAGTTATTGGTGTAATAAAGGCGGCTAGATTAAGATGGGCAGGTCATGTGATGCGCATGAGGATAGTGACCCTGCAAAGAGAGTGATGTTGGATAGACCAGGTGGACAGAGGAAGCGAGGAAGGCCTAAATTAAGATGGGTGGATGGAGTGGATGAGGATGTTCGGAAGCTCCAGTATAGAAATTGGAAAGTTGTGGCAAAAGGTAGAGATAGATGGAGACAAATCACAGAGGAGGCCAAGGTTCATCAGTGGACTGTAGCGCCATAAGAAGAAGAAGAAGTGTAACTCGGACATGAAACGTTAATATTTGTATCTCTTATTATTATTTTTTTAAAAGGCCACTGCAAACCTGATCTAATAATGAACTGCAATATTTTAAGTGTACCATGTTCGTTTGGCATATGTGTTAGTATTTGAAATACACTGCTTCACAAGACTTAAGGAACACCAAGAAAACGGAAGGAAACAAACACAAAACCAGGGCCCGATGGCGCAATGGTAGCGTCGTCGCCTTGTAATCAAGGGGTCCCGGGTTCGATACCCGCTGGAGGCACAAGTGGTTCGGATCCCACTTTAAACTGTAGGTCCAGTCCAGATTAGCCTTACTGTGCATAAAATGGACTTAAAACAAAAACTCAAATCAAATCTAAAAAACCAAGGTTTACCCTGTATATCATTTTGTAATGTTGCTGGTCATTTTCGTTTCATGTTGCATCTGTACCTTATTGGTGTTCATCGGCCCTGATGAAGAGCGTCCCAAACATGCGCGATAGGATTGAAGTCCACTCAGCATGCAGGCCACTCTGTACGGGTGAGCATTGTCATCCGTAAACAGGAACTCCGGACCAAATGTTATACGGAAATTGCGAACTTATGAACGCAAGATGATGTTTTCCTCAATTCCGGATTCGGCTGAAGTCTCATCAACTCCTCTCTGCGTACGCCAGTGTAGTGCGAGAAAGCTTAAATTAACTTCGGACCAAGATGTGCAAGAGATATTTTATTGTAATGTTATTCTCAAGATTTAAAATATTCTCTAAAACAAAACTGCTCTTATAATTCCTTGGTGGTCCTTGAGTTTTGCGGAGCAGTGTACTTTAAACTAAAGATAAATATTTTATGTAGGCATTTTGCATATTCATTGACGGATTGAATGGAAAATGGTGGGTGTGTAAGCACTTAGGCTATTTTACACCCTTCACATTAAAAGGGACCATAACTAAAATACATGCATGTCTGAAGTATAAAATATCCTTACCTGGGGTAATAGCTGAGACTGTAAAGGGACACTCAGCACACGACAGGTCACAACACACAGCCCTTCAGAGGATTATACTGGCTGTAGGTGCAGACGCCAGAGCCTCGTTAGTCTGGAAAAAGTACAGTTACCAGGGCGTACTAGCAGAAGATCACCCCTTACACTCCCTTGTTATTATTATTATTATAGATTATTTCATGATTTCGTTGAGGATCTTTTACTTAACTTTATTTATTCCTGCTACGAAGAGGTAAAAGGACTTAATAAAGCAGTTCAGTTCATCTTCATACGACACATACTCGTCGGGAGTACTACCGAACAAGCGACTTACGAGTCTCTTGACTCAACTTAATTGTATTAAGCAATACATTTTGTGCTAATTTATTTTGCATGCTGTTAATTTTTACAAGTTATTTCACTTTGTCGAGTTAATGCAGAACTTAAGCTTAGTATTCCAATACTTTCATGAAAATCTGAGTAAATATTTTGAAACAATATTAATTTTCTGCATACTTTTCACAATTTCAAATATGTTCTACAATTCTGCCATCTATGGGACAAATTTTGTGTCCTCTTCAAATTTGTGAATAATGCAGATTTCATTACAAAATGTCTGGTCTTAGTACTTTTAATTTCGAATCTTTGATTAAACAGTTGATTGATTTATTTACTTTACTTCGCTTTTCTGCACTTTTGGATAATCGCGAAGATGACTGGATGAAAGGAAAATCACAAACGTAAATGTTGAGGAAACAGCAAGAGTCTCACAGAACATTATACTGACTGTTGATCTAGACGCCTGAGCCCGTTCAGTGGCGCAACCACAGGGGAGGGGGGTAATGCCCCCAATCTTTGACGGAAGTGAGTTTTAGGGGGCAAAGGGGGGGGGGGACATTGACGGTCAAGGGTACCTGCAGGGAGAAATGTCCCCAATTTCAAATTTTATGCAAAATAGAAATACTTTTCCTAAAATGTTCTTGCTCATTTCGGCCGCAATATTTGCTTGTTTTCCGTAATGCATTGTAATTGACGAGAAAGAGAGAAGTAACACTTCGGTCGATATTGCCTTAAATGCATGAACAATTCTTTGGAGGAAATGGAGCGTGCCCATTTCTGTAATTTTTGCCGTTGGTTTATTATGAGATGGATAAATTGATTGTTGGTTGAGTTGGTGTTTTAAGTCAACTTTATGCACAGTAAGGCTAATTGGGACTGGAGCTACAGTTTAAAGTGGGATCCGAACCAATTTGTGCCTCCACCGGGCATCGAACCATCGATTACAAGGCAACGACGCTACCGATAAATTCATTGTGAAGTATTAAAGAAACTTTGAATACGTACACAATTTAGTGTTAGCACGTTGCACATGTATTTTCATATTTTGCGTCGCTCCATGTTGCGTATATGTGACATGTTAATTTAAAAAAGAAATATATTTGGAATGCATTTATCAAGCAGTTGCTGTCTTTCAAAAATAGTTTGTGTGCTTGTTTTCCATTATTAATATGAGATTGAACGCTTTGAAAAAGTTGTTCAAATCGTTTGTTTGAACGCAAATGCTTTAGCACCGACTTCTGCCTCTGTCTTGCATAATTTAAAGGGAAAATAACGTCTTTGAAACTACTACTACTACTAATAATAATAATAATGATAATGTTATAATAATAATAATAATAATCATTATTATCATTGGTGCGTTAATACTGGTACTTCGCCTCCCCAGACAAAAATTCGTGGTTTCAACTCTGGCACAGTTAGCTGGCAAAATGGAGTCCAGCGTGGACTGTGTGGAAAATAGATTTATATTTATAATTCTTCTCAACGTTAGCTATCACTCTACAGAATAGTTAGTTCTTAAAAGATATACGAATACATGTGTGTTAGCTTGGTGATTTATTTTCCTTACGTCACGAATTCATACACATAAGTGTAACTCGGAGACGATGCGTTAATTTTTGTAGCTCTTTTATTTTTCAAAAAGATATTTCAACCTGGATATTGTAATGTAACATTTTTAAGTGTATTATATTTTTGTGGTATAATGTAAGAATCGGTAGAAATAAAAGGACTCATTCAGGCGCAAGCCTTTTTTCTCAGGAACCAGTTTTTTTTTTTGGGGGGGGGCAAATATGGTCTAAGAGAGGCAAGAATCCACAAAGATAAAGCTACACATTTTGAAATATGTTCTTCAAACATTTCATTTATAAATGTATACAAGATTAAAAGAAATAAATTATTTCTTGCTCGGGAGTAATTATCCTAAATAAGGCTTTGTGGGTAATAGTGTGCATAACAATGCAATGCATTATACGAGTAATATATGGCCGAATATACCTTATCGCCACAGATTTTAAAATGCGGCTGGAGTCAGTGAAAAAGTATATAATGGAATGTTCATTTTTCTGATTTAATGACACATGTGCTAAAGGAAATATAGCTACAAACATTAAAACATACATATTGTACTCGTTATTTTAAGAAAATAAAAGGTAGTGGAAATTTCCATAGCCTTAGGGAGCTGGAAATATTACAATTTTCTTTTGGCACTAATTTTTAAAATTCAGGCGCCATGGCGAACGGGCTCCCTGCATTTTTCTATCTCTGTGTGTAAGTACTTGTAATACTTCAACCCAAATATGAATATTTTATCTAGGCTCATCTTATTGACTGATTGATTTGCTTTATTTTACTTCGATTTTTGTGCCACTTTTTGCAAATTTGCGAAGATAGAGATGAGTGATGATATGATTAAATTGATGAATGGACACTCAAAAACATTAATGCTCAGGCCGGGAATCGAACCCGGGACCGTAGCGCGATCTGCTAACCACTCCGCCACGGTGTCCGGATAATATTTTATATCGTTCATACCTACATATATGATTTCGTTGAGAATTCTTCATTATATCATAGTGCTCAAAATATACTTAATAAAACAGTTCATATTGATGACATGTATAGGGTTGGGTGTTACTACTTAACTATAATATTCATGCTTCTTGATTCTACTTAACTTCATTAAGCAATACACTATATGAAACCAGTTGCAATGTTGTCCTTTTTACAAGTTATTTTTCTTTGTCATCCTGATGTAGAACTTAAGATTTTTTATTCCATTACTTTCATAAATATCTGAGTAAATACTTTAAAACGAAATTATTTTGAAAACACACTTTTCACTATTAGAAATATATTGTAAAAGACTGCCATCTATGGAGCAATTTTGATGTGTCTCTTTCTTCAACATTAAAGAGAAAAGTAGTGAATAATGCATATTTCATTGTAAAATGCTTTGGTCTTAGTACTTTTAATTTCTAACTCGGAACCTGTTGACTACAATTGATTGATTGATTTGATTGATTTTACTTCGCCTTTCCGCCACTTTTGGATAATTGCAAAGATGGTGATATGATGAAATGATAATCACAACCTGAGCTCCACAGACGTTTATACTGGCTGCGGGCTCCAAACGCCAAAATGTCGTTAGTCTGCAAAACGGTGTCCAGTATGCACTACGTGGCAAAGAGGTTGACATGTAGATATGTTCTCCTAAGGTCGCCACTCTTAATTACAAGGGACAACCAGTGCCGGATCTACAATCCGCAAAACCCCGGAGTGCGGGGGGAGACTTTGTAAGCCTTTAATGGGCCCTCAGCTGTTAACATGGTAGAGGGTTCTTATATACGTATGTAAAAAATAAATTTGTTATTCAGGGGTACAGCAACGAATACAATATATACAGGTAAAGTTAAAGTTCCCTGTGTACATAGCACGGTGGCATGAAGGCACATTTAGGGTATGTGGGGGTAGGGTTGCACACATTGGAAGTGATGTGATCAGCACTACGCTGCGGCTGCCTTTAGACCGTTTGATTTGAGGCTGGGACAAAGCCGGACAAATTCCCACGTGATCTTGTCCTAATATCTGATGAAAATATTTTTTTCTAAATCAAACATAATTCCAATGTTTGAAAACAATATGAACCGAATATGTGTGTTAGCTTTGAGATTTATTTCCTCATGTTACGAATTCATACACTTAAGTGTATCTTGGAGATTACAATAATTTATGAACCTCTCTATTGCTTATTTGTAAAACAAAAAAGGCTGTTTTAACCCGGATATAATAATGAGCTACAACATTTTAAGTATGTTGCAAGTTGGAATGGTTTAAATCAGGTTCATTTAAATCACTTTAAATAAATAATTTAAAGAAAGATTTTGTAGATATCAGAATTACTTTTGGTGAAAGTACATTAATCTCGTAATCATTTAATAGTGTTTATTAGGCTCTAAGAGAGGAAAAGAAAGGAAACAGAATATATGCACTGATGGGTGAAGCTCATGGGAAAGGAAATGTAATATGTAAACTGAAAATTAAAATTCAATAATTTTTGTTGGCAAAAATGGCAAATGTTTTGTGTAGAATAATATGCACAATAATAATACAGTGGGACCTTGATACTCGAACCTCAACATCTCGAATTCCTTGATAAATCGAATTTTTGTAATCTCCTTGAATTGTCCATTATATTCAATACTAATTTTACCTCAACAACTCGAATAAAATCTTGATAAGACGATTTTTTGTTCAGGTTATGGGATGCCCCTTGAACTCAATAACTCGAAGGTAGACTATGAAAAACCTCTATGAGTTGAAGTTAAATCCTAATCACCTCTATAATTCGAAGTTTTACTCGCACTGACCTCAATAAAAAAAACACAGTTCTCTACGCGGTCCGCGCGCATTATATACAGAGGGCGCAGAAAAAGAGAGCATCGAATAAAGGCCGCTTTTTTGCACCTTTTTGAAAACATTTCCAGAAACTTCTTTTTCCCTTTCCCGACCATATTTTGCCCCTTAAAAGCCTTTCCCTAGACATATATATGTAAACCTCCATCATTCTGAATGATCAAAAACAGGGAGAAACGACGTAATTTGGAACGGCCCCCGAAATCTTATCTATGAGTCCCTGGAATCTTGCATAATCCCATAAATTCAATAGGCAGCAAGGGCGTACTCGCGATGGGGGTTGATGGGAGATACAGCTGTGGGTTAAGCAGGGAGTTGGGGGGATTGGGGGCTTGAGACCCCCAAGACCTAGTCGAGAATGAGAGTCCTCTGAATTTCGTCTCAAAATCCCTGACGACATCTGTGGATCTAAAATGTAACCTTAGCTTATACCGCTGGCAATTATTAGGATTTTGTTCCCGTGTTGGTGATGACCGTTAACATTATTTCATCATGATGTCATCTTACGCGACATAAACACTTCGCTTTAATAACACTGAAACCAAGCATTTCCGAACTTATGTTTGTATAAACAATTTTCATTGTTCACAACAAATTCCTGAAGTTATGCCGCTTATTTTTGGTCACCTTGTATATAATTTTTCTTAGGAATAATTTTAGGCTATAATAAGCTCTGATGTCTATCGAACAAATCAAGGATCATTTTCTTTTGCTAGCGTGATAACAACGCTGTCAGCATGTTACTGTAATGGTGCGTTTCACGCAAATCTATTTAAAAAGCCCGCCGTAAGAAAGTGAAAGTTCAGGTTGACCACTCTGACGCCATCTATGAGTTAGAGATAAATTACAAAATGTTCGGATTGTACTCTTATTTCTTTAATTTATATTTCGCCCTCGTTTTCACCTTTTCTCGTTTTCTGCTCTGGGAAGATTATGAAACAAAGTGAAGTGAAACTATAATAATTATTATCCTCATTATTTCTATTTCTACCATTCAAGTTTTATTAATGACCGTACTACCCTGCAAGAAATTCTGGTAAACGTTCGTCTTCTCCAGGGTTAAAATCAATAACAAACGAGATTAGCTTTTCCTCAATGCTCTTGTTGGTCTCGTCCCGGTACTTAAATTTTAGTCTCCAAGTTTGTAAAGATAAAAGAGCATCACTTCATTATTTTACTTCTCAGCCTTTCGCTCCTGCATTCTCACTTGTTTTATTGATTACATTCAACTTTACGATTTCTGTTCAATATATATTTACTATTTAAACCACGGTTAAGTATATGGATGAAGCAAATTACGCAACCAATAACAACATTAAAGTAAATATTGCTTGTGGAACGTATACGAACAAAAACAAATGTTGCTTAGGTAGGTAAATGTCACACTTTCTACACACGTTTATAGAGAAAACCTGTGCAAAATTCTCTACAAACCTCCAGAACACTTAACGTACCCAAACTGTCAATAACAAACTTCCTTTGCAACATACAACATGTCACGAGTTCCACTAGTAACAATCGTATAACGGACTCCCGCCATAAAACTGCGTCAATCGATTACAGAACCCTCTAGCAGAAATTCTCAACACTAGGATAGCCTCAGCAACTGGGAGTTGTATGCAAACAGCACAATACCTGACTTGCGTAACCTAACCACGTATTCATATAATAGCTTAAACAAACAAAATTTAACCTACCTGAACTATTTACATACTTATAACAATATGCTTACGTGGATAGGTTATGCAGGTCAGGCTTGGTACTGCTAGCATACATCTTCCAAGTTGCTAAGAATGTCCCTAGCCGCTCGTACAAGAGAACGCTACACACTCTGATATCAGAATGCTTCAATCATTCGATTTCAAGTTGTGGAGGAAAGACAGACAGACGCAACTCTATGCTATGAATGAGTAGCTTAACCCGGTCACGGAAACGTACAACAGCGACGGGGGGTTCGTCGTGCAGACCACACGTCACCCCGTAACTGTTTGGATGATCTTCCATCTCGGCAGGTACAGTCTCACGGGCTGTTCTGGATGGAACTCAAACCCGGTAAAGTTCGCGCGTTTATTATGTCCCCATCGGCAACCCTTTCATGAAACTTAACATTGCCAACAATAGCTAACAATAGCCAAACCGATCCCGATAAGCGCGTGCACTCAGACGTTGTTGCCACATTTTCCTTACATTTCTTGTAGTTGCAAGGCGCCTCTCGTTATTTTTGCGCCATAATCACGTGCAGGGTTGATTTCTTAACTAGTTGTGTTGTGTTATTTCTTTGTTGTGTATGGTGCTGTTTTGTTACTCTGTTATAATGTTGTGCTTCTAGTTTTTTCTTAGAATTTGCATAATGTAAGTTATCACTCACGGCTGCCAGTGAAAACCCAAGTATGAAGACAAAACTGCAGGATATTATTTCCTTCATGGAGAGCAGAGGTGCCCATCCCCCTCAAAGCCAATGGCGCATTCCCTCCTAAAATCATGGCATGCGTCCCCCCAATTCATATCATGTGTCCCCCAAAAAAAACATCATTCGCGCTCTCAAACCATATCGTAATCCCCACAAAATATTTAATTACGACAGCGTGTCTACCGAAAGTCACTTTTTTCTTAGCTTTGCAGAACACTATACTTGATCTGCCCCTCCTCCCTAAACAGGGATGCCCATCACTCAAGACCACCCCTAAAATTGTTTATTATAATCCCCAGAAAATAGTTTGGATGAATGTGTAATAGTTGATGTCTATTTGAATGAAATACCATGTTACATTGTCCATATTTTTTGATTGTTCGATTTTCGAAAAACCTTAAAGCTAGCACATTGATTGGTTAAATGTAGTAAATTAAAATATATAAATATCCATATAAATAGTATTTTTCAGTGGGTTTATAAAACTCAATTTGAGTATTTAACACAAATTGTTACACAACTTAAGATAAAGATAGAATAATTCAACCTTGGCAAACCAAATAATATGCTCCAGCCGTATGGCAGATCCAATTTGTTTCACGAGACATTACAGAACCCTAGCTATAAATTCTTAACCTCAGGGCGATAATATAACAGGGTTCCTCTTTCAAAGAACTCACCCCCGCCCCTCGTTTTCCTGCGGTAAATACGAGGGGCGTATCATAAAGAATTACACTTTATTGTATTCGATACATACAGACATAGATACATTTAATCGGCTATATGCACTTTCTCAACATAGTCCCCCTGGAGCTGTAGACACTTACACCAGCGGCGTGAAAGTCGTTCGAGACCATTTTCAAACCAGTTCTTTGGAGTTGTGTGCACCCATCGCTGGACAGCCTCATGGAGTTCCCCACAATTGTTGAAATGGTGACCACGCAGGAGCTTCTTCATGGCGCCAAACAAGTGAAAATCGGACGGTGCCAAATCGGGAGAGTATGCTGGATGTGGTAACACCTTGAAACCCAGTCGGTCAATAGCAGCTGTTGTTTCACGACTGGTGTGCGGCCGGGCATTGTCATGTTGGAGAAGCACACCTTTGCCCCATTTGCCTTGCCTCTTCTTTTGAATTGCACGACGCAACCGCGTCAGTGTTGCCACGTAGACTGCACTGTTAACGGTGGTTCCCCTCGGTAGCCAATCAATGAGGATGATGCCATCACTATCCCAAAACACAGTGGCCATTTGTTTCCCAGCCGTGGGCGCTGTTTTGAATTTCTTGGGTGGGGGTTACCCTTATGTTTCCACTGCATGGATTGGGATTTGGTTTCCGGTTCGTGGTAATGCAGCCACACTTCATCACCTGTCACAAGCTTCCCCATGAAATCAGCTGGATTCTGGTCGTAAAGTTCCAAAAGCTCCCTGGAAATGTCTACGCGTTGTTGTTTGTGGCATGCGTTAAGACATTTCGGTACCCACCGAGCTGAGACTTTATCCATTTTCAAGTCACAATGCGTTGCAGGGTTCGTCTGCTTAATCCCGTAATCCTCTCCAGTTCCGTAAACGTCACAAGCCTGTTCTCCAGTATGACATTTTCCACACGCGCGATGTTTGCGTCTGTTTTCACACTCGCATGTCGCCCTGGACTCTTTCCCTTCTCCGTCGACGTTTGACCGTTTCTCCAGCTAGTTACCCAATTATACACCGTTTTCCGTGACACTGCATACTCGCCACACACAGCCACTAACCGTCTATGGATACGTGCCGTTGTTTCCCCTTCCTTCCACAAAAACCAACTCGTCCATCGTTGACCACGTTCATCTTGTTCCATTTTGTCCGCAACAGCAATCGTGACGTTGTGCTTCGACGGCTGCACAGGCCACAGACTACGCACTGTCACACGGTGCTGCCACCTCGCGGTAGACAAGGTACCTATGCGCCCATCCTGCGCAGTGCGTGGAATTACGCCATTTCATTTTGCATTAAAACAATAAAGTGTAATTCTTTATGATACGCCCCTCGTATAATTATTTTAGTTACATCCATAACAATAATTACTTGGATTTTATCTTCAGTGTAAATTTAAAATTTTCCTGTGACAAGTTAGAAATGTGGATTCGATATATTTTTGTCCCAAATGATGCACCTGCTTTAAATTAAGCAGTATACCAACACTGAGCATTATATTTTAAGAAGTGATGTTATTAATGGATATCGAGAATATCGCTTATGTCTTGTAATGCAGCTACAGTATAAAATTTCACATTCACCTCAGTAAAGCGCCAAACACGCATTCCGCATTCTCGCAACACATGATTGCGAGTGAAGCGAGCAAGAAAATGTTTACATCCATTTCTTTGCAGGCTTTCAAGAATATTAATTTAATGGGGTGTCAATGCTTCTTTCTTAAGATCCCGAGATATTTAGTCTTTTCCAGCTTCTCTTTTGGCACGTTTGGGGTCGAAAACGTGTAGATACAATATCGCTAAATACAGTCTCCAAAATTGAATGTTCGAACTCCCTCTCCACTACAGAAATCTCTCGACAATCTAAGATTTAACACTTTATCAAGAGCTTCCTATTTCCTCCTTTAAATTTAATACTCAATCCTACCACCAAAATTTCCATACTAATTTTAGACAGCATTGCCTCCCCAAAAAATTAATTCTCAGTCTCCACACCAGAATTTCCGCAACAGTCTAAGGCAATAGTAATACACAAGAATTGGACACCCCTCAATTTAATGTCCCCCTCTAGCTAAAATATCAGCCATAATGTAAGACCTAGAGTTGGATACTGCCCCCCCCAAGTTTAATTCATAATCCCTCCCAGAACCCTCGTGTCAATTAAGGCATAATATGTAATAGTTGGATATTTCTCTCCCCCCTTCGATAATACCCTTAAACACTTCCTTTTTAATCTTTATATGTATTTCTTTTCTCTTTTCATATTCTTCAATTTTGTTTCTCTTTCTTTTTCTTTACCATTTCCTTCTGTTTTTCCTCTTTCTCTTCTTCAATCTGGCAACACCGCTTTCCTACTCCAGTTTCTTTGTTTCTACTTCAAAAGGTAAATGCCCACTTGGGTGTTTCTTTTAACAAAGAGTACCGCTCCCTTTGTTAACCGTTGGGGATATAATGAACGCGGGGACAATAGCCTTCGCTTCCTAGCACGCCCACGGGAACCGTCTGTTATCGAACGTTACGTAATTTTCAATTGTTAATACATGATATAACTGTGTCTGTTTTTTCCCACTATTCCCAGCTTCTCGAGAAAAATCAACGTTCCCTGCACATTACAGAAACTGTTTTCTTCCACTTGGGTGGTGAAAGCTGGCCAAGAATTTCCCTAGAGTACACGCTGGTCCCTTCTCGCTAAATTAAGATGGAATTGGCCCACTTGTTGCGCAGCCTGCGGCGATGTTCGTAAATATATTGAAGTGGTGACTATTATAAGCTGTCTTGGAGAAGTTTCATCTTAAACATACACTTGTGAGGTTCTATCTATACACCTTAAAAATATGTTGTATAGCCCCTCCCTCCCGAATGGAATTTGTGGATACGTGCCTGCAACTGTGTCAAAAATACATATGAATGCATGTGAAGAACTGTTTAGAAAACTTTGGAAACTTAAAAAGAGGAAACAGATTATAGACATTTTGTTCTGGAAAGGCGGAAGAAAATGTCTGCCCCACTTTATTATTTGAAGCAGAAACACGTAACTCGACTTCCTAGTAGTTCAGGCTTCCCTCGTTAGGTGCCGACACAATTCAACACAGGAGACTGACATCTATCGGCAAGCACATGACCTTTTTACACGAGAGACATAGGATACGTCATACTGTATTTAGAAACACTGAATTATATTTATCAAAGACAGGGGGGGCCACTCCGCGACTTGCACGTTATTGGCTAGAGCTTGTGACGTCACCAAGCGGACACGAGCGGAAGAAAGCTATGCGTAGAATGTAGCAGATGGCCCATGAAACGCTGTGTTTTCATGCATCTTTTGATATTATACACCAAAGCTGTTAATTTAATTTGACAACAAGAGATTAAATACGCGATAGAAGAATACACTTATTTCGAAACAATGCATAGTTTATTTTTCATACATTATATGCGTGATATCTTGTCCCTGTAGGCTGTAGTCCACTGCCAGCTTTTCTTTCCAGCTAACCTATTGCATTTATTTTAAATGTCTAATTCTAAGGAAAGTTCTTGTCCGGGCATATTCTGATATGACTTTTTACTGAGTATCCTGGAATTTCCCTTTAATATTTTTACGCTACTTTTCAGATTCTCCAGTTGATCGCCACGATGAGGATAAATTTGTTTTTGTTATGTAGTGTCTTCTTCCACTTTTGGCTAATCGCTACGAACAGGATGAGTGATGTTTAGTTTAAATTGATGAAGGGACACTCGCAACAGGCACGTATCCAAGGGGGAGTTTAGGGGGCTCGAGCCCTCCCGAAAGTTTGCGGTTTACAATAGATAAAATGAAGTTTTTGGTTTCTTGTGGTGAGAAATAAAATAATGTGACGATAATTTAAGGAGAGAAATAATTATCGAGTCAAGCTCGTATCCAAGGTGGGAATCAGGGGGCTCCAGCACCCCCTTCAGGAAGTTACGCTACATAAAATTAGGTTCATGGCTTCTTGAATAATGTGATGATAATTTGAGAGAAATAATTATCGAGGCAAGACACAGAATGTTCTACAACCCTGTTATTGTTAATAGCGCGCACCCAAGGTGGGATCAGGGGGCTGGAGTCCCCCCTTATTTTTTCAGTTTACACTACGTAAAATTAGTTTTTTTTTGGATTTATTTTATTTTACTTCGTGTTTTGTTCCTCTTAGCTAATTTACGAAGATGCGAATGAGTGATGAAATGATGAAAATGATAAATGGACATTCACATACAACCATGCCTGAGCGGGATTCGAACCCGGGACCCTTGGCGTCGCAGCGCGATGTGCTAACCACTCAGCCACAGGATCCGGCAAAATTAGGTTTTTGTTTTCTTGAATAGTGTGCCGATAATATATAAGGAGAGAAATACTTACCAAGGCAACACGGAGAATGTTCTATAAGCTTGTTTTTGATAATATTGCATTAAAACTTTTCTTGCGCTTTCGGTGTTGTCGCAACACTATGCAAAGACTTGTCAGCATTTGGAAGCTGCAAACGCCACACGTAGGACGATTCATTGTAATTTTTTAATCTCTGGAAAGCGCGAGAGGGAACGTTCTTGAATAAGAGAAGGCGTCGAACTACTGGCAACATTAACGAATCGTTTTATCTGTGGAACGTTCTAGAATATAATGAGGTTAAAATACGCGGCTTCAATTTCCAGGTTGATCTGTACAACAGAATCGGTTCATGAGTATTCAAAGGTAAGTGTGATAGTTCATACAGTCCATTGGTGGCTTTATAAGATCTAGTGATTCGAAAATGAAAAGGACTAAATACCATAAAGTAACGAAGTCTACTACTAGTTCCAGTTCGGGTCCAAAGCAGAAGACATTAACGACAGCGGAATTTCCGGAGCCTCAGTGTAGTGCTAGTTCGGGTCGAGGGCCGAAGAGATCGAAGGTCTTTCTCTAAAGTGAATATTTAAGAAGTAACGAGTATTGGAGCGGTTAATTAAAAAAGAAATAAGCTGCACAGATCAACTGAAAATCAAAGTTTTGAGTGATGAGTTAGTTGTGCCCGGACCAAATTTTCCCAGAATTTTAGAAGAGGAGGGTTATGCATACAATTTTTGGTTGTCAGCCCTTATTTTGCCATCTTTTCCTCTCTTTGACGTTCTTTTTTTTTTTTAAGGAATACTTGGTCAAATTGGGTTATGACCTCACCAACCCTCCCTTGGGCACGTCACTGGAGATAAATGAGTAAGCATGTAATCATACTGGGAGATGAAACACTAGATGTGTTGGGATCGGAAGGGTTTTCATTGTGAATTAATTGTTTCGAACTGTATTCGAGAAGACTTACTTTGTTTTGTGCCAATATATGACAAGACTGAGGAAGTTGTGACAGATAATTGTGAACACTTGCGAGTTCTTAGGCCTCAATATGAATAATTTGGTGAGTTTCGGCTTTTATAAGAACTGTAAAACATGGGAGGACATGACACAGTAGTGGTGTTCAGGCTCGAATCAGAGAGAAATATTCGAGAAATTTCTGCGTCCAGTTCGCAGCCCACAGTTTGAGTCTCGCGTTGTCGAGTGGATTGTCCATCCCGTGCGTGTGTAACAGCTTCGTAAAAACACTCGAAGACGCCATAGATGTTTTGATGTCTGATGATAAGAAATGGACAAACACACATACTGAGATGGTTCCGGCACACAATGTTAATGCATGGGAACAGAGGAGTTGAGTGGTAAAAGATGTTCCGATTTCACGTTCTAAATAATTTGGCAGCCTTGAACAGTGGCGACGATTTTGGGGATAATTGCTCCCCATTTTTTTGCCTTCACACTATGACCTCTTTATGCTAACCCTTGTATACCAAGGGAAGAGAAAGTAAACTTTTCTTGAACCCACCACTCCCGTTTTGAACCCAATTGCCACCATTGGCCTTAAACATACAATTGTGAGGTTTTATCTATACCCCTTAAAAATATGGTGTTTAGCCCCACGAAATGAATTCCTGGATACGTGCCTGACTCGCAGAGAACACCTATGCCCATGCTGGGACTTGAACCGGGAACTTCGGAGGCGAAATCGAAAGTCGACCACTTAACGCCCTCGGCTACCGAGCGGGCGAATGAATTAGATGATGGCTATTGTATAAAGGGTGTCTTTTCGGGAAACATTCAAATAGCAATATTTCTTCCAGGTAATATGTATATCCTAGGAACTTCATTCTTGCAGGCTTACTAGGTTCTGTCATGTGGGCCAACAATCTGTGTAGTACTCTGTACTGTTTGTGATCCACATGGATTTGTGATCATCCATTTCATCTACTCACCATTCATTTTCATCTTTGCGATTGGCCAAGGTGTAAATTATACTTGAAATAAAACAAAAGCAATACAAATACAAAACACAAATAATGGAACGATTATGCTGTTACGTTTTCCTGTATTTTAGGCAAGTCGCATGTATCAGCCAACAGTCAGAGATTGCTTTTCGGTCGAATGATACTTCTAATAATCGGAGGTAAATGCAAGCTGAGAATTATAATTTGATCTCTTATCCACCTGAGTTGAGGATCTAAATTTTTGGATTTAATTTGTAACAATATTTACTACTGCGAGGAATTAAAAAAAACTTACGGCTAATTTCGTCACTGGCTTCCTATTCTGTAATAGTTACATTTGTTTGTAAGAACATAATACATTAATTTACTTTGTATAAATATTACATTATCCATCGCTTTTCCTAATTAAATCTCATACCATATCCAACACAAATATAAAATGTGTTTTACTAATAACACAGCTAGGTTTGGTTTGAGTTGGTTTCTTAAGTCTACTTTATGAACAGTAAGGCTAATGGTTCGGATCCCACTTGAAACTGTAGGTCCAGTTCCAATTAGCCTTAGTGTGCATAAAGTGGACTTAAAACACCAAATCAATCAATTACAATATCCAGTAGGTACAGTCCCTACTAGCCTATTTATGTTAAACTTTATATTCTTTGGCAACCTGGAAAGGTCATTATCGAAATATTGCTATTTGATGTTGCTCGAAGTTTTTTTTTTTTTTTTTTTTTTTTGTTCGTTGCAGTTTCAAGATACCATCCCTTTTCTGTTACTTATAGCTCTTGGGGGAGGAGGGCAAGTGCCTCTGTTTACCCTACCATAATATGTGTCAATGCGACACAATATATTAAAAATTTGCCCCCTCTAGGATTGACTTCGCCCCTTCCCCCCCCCCAAAGAATTCCTGGCTACGGGCCTGATTGAATAGCTTCTTTGGTCATTATTTACATGAAGCAATACTTAGAAACTGAGTTCCGATTGTGTAAAGGTTTTTGAAAGTTGCATACGTGATGATATGGAAGGCGAGTGTGGAAGATAAGGCCGGAGGCGCAACCACAAATTTTTATCTGGAGGGAGAAAGTACCAGGATAAACGTACCAATAATAATAATAGTAATAATAATATTAATAATGGCATTATTATTACTAGTGGTAGTAGTAGTAGTATCAAAGACGTTATTATCCTCATAAATTACGCACAAGGGAGGTAGATGTCTGTGCTAAAGTATTTATTTGGAACAAACGATTTGAAATATTTTTTCAACACCAGAAATTTTACATTAGCTAATAATTGAAAACAAGCATACAAACTGTATTTTTGAATTGCAGAAAATTAATGATAAGTGCATGCCGAAGATATTTTTTTTGTACATATAACATGTATAACTTTCATATGTTTTACACATATGCAACATGGAGCGACATAAAATAAGAAAATACATATGCAAGATGCTAACACTAAATTATGTACGTATTCAAAGTTTTTTTCATTACATATAGACAAAACATATTATTTAAATACATCACATTACAAAAAACAATTATATTGCGAGCGAAGCGAGAAAGAAAATTTTTTGATCCAATTTTTGCAATTTAAAACAATATTTATTTAATAAGGAACAGATAACATCACATGGCGCCAAGGCATTCTCTCTTTCACATTTTTTTTAAAATTAGATTATTTGGCGCCCATGGCCGACTCCCAACGCCCCCTAGCTACGTCTCTGAACTTGACGAAACTGAGAAAAGCTGGCACTGCAAGCAAAGCGAGCAAGAAAATTTTACGAAATGTATTTTTATTTGTATAAAATTTGAAATAGAAGGGGGCAATTTCTCCTCTGTGCCCCCTGCAGGTGCCTTTGGCCATCAATGTTTGCCCCCCCCTAGAATTGACTTCCGTCGAAGGTTGGGGGACAATGCCCCTGCCCTCCCCTGTGGTTGCACCACTGAGTAAGTCCGAAATTTGGAGGAACAAATTGAATCAATCCTGCTACAGCAACTTTTTGGGAAGCGATGATCACTTTATTCCAGGCGATTTTCTACTATTATTATTGCACATGGCAAGAGCACAAACAGGTTGATTTGTTCTCATTTTACTGGCATTCAAGAAAAAGTGTGTATAAGTAAATAATCGACCCATTTATCTCAAGCTTCCGTATACGATAACGAAGTAAGTTCCATTCTGTCCTCTTAATGACGTCATAGCGCGCACAGAATCATGGGAGAAAATCTCGGAACCTCGGGAATGGCATACCTTATAAAGGTACCTTGTATCAAAGATATAAACAATAGCGCGCATTGTAATACATACGCAATACAATTACAGTTCAACTTAAAAGTAATTCATTACGTGCATAAATTAAAGAAATTAATGGTTGTCAAGACTTGCAAACTTTTCTAAGAAGTTCTCTCATTGCAGACGTGGACTAACTCCGTTGCGGAGTGTATCACAGCACCTTGCTTCCCGGGTTCGAATCCCGGCCTGGGATGTGAGTGTTCTTTATGTCTCTTCATCAGTTCCATCATATCACTCATCCTCATATCCGCGATTAGCCAAAAGTGGTAGAAAGGCGAAGTAAAATAAACCAAATTAATCAATCATTGCGGACATGATAAAATTAGGCCACGTTTTACAGTGCGTAATGGCGATATATTTAATTCGTATAGGTGTTTCCTACTCTTACGGCGGGCGCTCTACATGGTGGCAAGGGAAGTGGGGAGCGGGGAACACGTGGCAGACCAACCAGACAACAGCGATGACGCCGAGATTTACGACGTCACGGGAGGAGGTGCTGCCCCCACCTCGTTCAGCGTTTCTTATCGCGTTGGATTGGTCGCTTCCCAGCTCCCCACTTCCCTTGCCAGCTTGTAGAGCGCCCTCCGTAAGAGTAGAAAGCGCTTAACGTGCTACTCATGATTGATCGAGACGTTCAATTAGAAATGTGGCAGTTACACATAGACAAGTGAAAGCGTGCGCAAATGTAAAGAAAAATGTGACGCTTCCGCACAAATTCTGTTGTGACGTTGTCGCATCTACTATAATACACACATGCATGTCCATTTGATAGATTGATTTGCTTTATTTTACTTCGCTTTGTGCCACTTTTGGCTAATTTTCGAGGATGGGAATGAGTGATAATATGATGAAATTAATGAATGGATACTCACAATCATCCATGCCCAGGTCGGGATTCGAACCCGGGACCCCTGTCGTCGAAAATGAGCTAGCCACTCCGCCACGCGGACCTGCACACATGCATACTGTTCTTCTACGATTCTATGGAAATTATTATTTATTATAATACGTATCAATCATCTATAAGTACTAGGTAGGAGAACCAGTCAAATTCACATCAAAATTGGCCCATAGATGTCAGGATATTAAAATATAGTTTTAGTAGTGAAAATTCTGTTTAATAATAACTAAATTTCAAAATATTTACTACAATTTTTATGAAAGTAATATGATAATAACAATAAGTTGTACATTAAGTTGACAAAGGAAAATAACTTGTTAAAATGGACAACATTAAATCCAAATTTACATGTAGTGCATTGCTTAATGAGAGTAAGTTGAATCAAGGCTTATAAAAGTTGCTTGTTTAGTAGTTACTCCTATTCCGAAAATATCATTATATCAAGATAAATTGCTTAATCAACGATTTTTACTTGGCCTCCAGCAGGATCATATAAGTACGAATAAATAAAGAATTCTTAACGAAATCATTATATCAGCTGTATAGGAAGATTACAAGCTTTGATAAAGTAATCAGCTTTAGTTGGAAGTCTTTCAAATATGCTTGTACTTGTACCACATGAATAAGATACGCTTAGATTGTTGCATTTGCCAGAGGCGGCGATTAGGAGTGGGCAGTTGCCCCGCACTTTTCGCCACTTTTGTCCCCGCACTATGCTAATCCTTATCTACAAAGGGAAATATACTGTCATTGTCCAACAGCTGTTTTGCCACCTTGCCCTCCCGGTTTTGGAACCAAATCGACGCCACTGTGCAGTTCATTATTGTATCCGGTTTAAAATAGCTTTTGAAATAAACAGTTAAGAGGTACAAAAATTATCGTTTATTCTCACATTTTGCATTTATTCCTTATTTGTGGTTAGTTTAACGAACTAACTAACTCTCTAGCCTTCTTAAACCCGAAGGTTCATGGCTGCAGCAACACAGGCCTTCCATCTTTCCCTATCTTGAGAGCAAGATCTATATACTCTTTTCCATCCCTACCGATTTCCCTTAAGTCCATCTCAACGTTGTCTTTCCATCTTCGTCTTGGCCTTCCTACAGGTCTCTTACCATCAGGTTTCCCAACAAGAATCCTGTAAACTCCTCTTTCCTCTCCCATTCGTGCCACATGGCCTGCCCACCTAAGTCTTCTCGATTTAATTATTCTAATAATATCTGGACATGAATACAAATTATGTACTTCTAAATTATGTAACCTTCTCCACTCACCTGTCTCCTCATCCCTTTTAGGTCCAAAGATTTTCCTAAGGATCTTATTTTCAAATACTCTCAATTTATGTTCCTCTTTCAATGTAAGGGACCAAGTTTCACATCCATATAATACTACAGGCAAAATTACTGTTTTGTATATTTTAACTTTTAGTTTCTTAGATATTAAACGAGAAGACAAAAGTTTATGAAGAGAGAAGTAACATGCATTTCCTGAATTAAGCCTACTTTTTATTTCCTCTTTAATATAATTTTCATTTGTTAATATTACTCCTAAGTATTTGAATTTGGAAACTGGTTCAAACGAGTTGTTATCAATAATTAGATTTTGATTATTACCTAACACTTGGTTTCGGCCTGTAAGCATATATTTAGTTTTTTTTTTTGTTAACTTCCAAACCTATCTCTTTAGCAGTTTTGAAAAATATTCTAGCATTATTCTTAATTGTATTTATATCATCCCCCAGTAAGTCTACATCATCTGCATATGCTAACAACTGAGTCACACCATTTAATTTTAGTCCTTCTTTAGTTTCGTTTACCTTCCTAACAGCATATTCTAAGGCAAAATTAAAGAGCAATGGAGATAATGCATCTCCTTGTTTTAACCCATCATGAATTGTAAATTTGTCAGATATATTAATACCCACACGAATTTTCCTTTCTGTTTCACTGGTGCATACTTTTATCATACTAACAAGCTTCTTAAGTATTCCAAACTCTACTAATATATAATATAATTTATCTCTTTTGATCCAATCATATGCTTTTTTGAAGTCAATGAATAGCTGATGGACATTTTGATTATATTCCCACTTTTTTTCAAGTGTCTGTCTGATGTGAAAAATTTGATCTGTAGTTGATCTGTTACGTTTAAATCCACATTGATAATCACCTATAATTTCATTAGCATATGGGGTTAGTCTTGTTAAAATAATGTTAGATAATATTTTATATGTTGTTGAGAGTAGAGAAATTCCACGGTATATTGCAGTTCATTTTATCACCTTTTTTAAACACAGGAACAATTATGGATTCTTTCCACTGTTGAGGGATTTCTTCTTTATTAGATATTAAACAAATTAATTTATGAATTTGACATATTAATGAATTTCCACCATATTTAATTAACTCAGCTGGTATCAAATCAATGCCAGGTGCTTTGTTATTCTTTAGCCTTTTAATAGCATCTTTAACTTCAGTCAAGTTAGGTTCTGGAACTAAAGGTTCTGCTGTGTGTACTTCATTCACTTCTGATTTATCTCCTACATGTACATTTAAAAGGTCATTAAAGTAGTTTTTCCATCTAATTAGAATATCGCTTGGGTCAGCTAGAAAATCACCGTCTTTATCTTTTATCAAGTTTACTTTAGGTTGCCACCCCTTTCTAAAATCATTTACACCATTATATAAATCTCTGATATTTTTATTTTTGCTGTTTGTTTCAATTTCGTTAATTTTGCTTTTCAAGTAATCTCTTTTTTTACTTCTAAACGTGCGGTTAACTTCTCGCTTTATTCTATTATAATTGTTTAGATTTGTATCATCAGAGTTATTTAACCACCTAAGTCTAGCCTGATTTCTTATTTCTATTAGATTATGACATTCATTATCAAACCATGGCTTACTTTTTCTCGGTTTATGGTATCCTATACTTTCTTTAGCTGCTGATTCTATTGCATTACGTATATGCTCCCAATTCTTATTTATGTCTGTTTCATTTATATTTTCATCATCATTTAAATCCTGCAAAACATCAAATCTGTTTGACAGTTTAATTTGGTAATCTTTCTTAATTCTTTCATCAGTAAACTTTCCTGTATCAAATTTTAGAACTTTTAGATTTTGTTGCTTATGATTTATCACTGAGAGTCTTTCTCTTAATTTAGAAATTACTAAATAATGGTCACTGGAACAGTCAGCACCTCTATGTGTACGAACGTCAATTATACTAGTATGCCTTCTCTTATCAATGAGAATATGATCTATCTGATTATGAGTTTTACCATCTGGAGAAGACCAGGTATATTTATGGATATCTTTATGTTTAAAAGTGGTACTTTTCACAATTAAATTCTTTGAGGTTGCAAAAGTAATCAATCTTATACCATTATCATTACTTAATTCATGGAGACTTTCTTTACCAATCGTGGGTTTAAATGTCTCTTCTTTGCAATCTGTGCATTACAGTAACAGAATTTTCATATCATACTGAGAAAATTTATCAAAGACCTTTTCTAACTCTGTATAAAAAATCATCTTTAGTATTATCATCTTTATCTTCCGTTGGTGCATGTATGTTTATTAAAATAATTTTACACCACCTACCCTGTAAAACTGCATATGATATCCTATCATTAATAAAATCTACTGTTTTAAGAGCCGAGATAATTCTATTTTTTATAAAAAAGCCTGTTCCAAAATTATGATTTTCAGTGGTTAGTTTAGGAAGCCTTATTTCCTTCTGTATGAAGATATGTAATGTAGGAGAGACCGGGGTTAAATGTAACAAAATTTAAATGTTGTGGCATATTTGTAACATTTGCAATAATTAATCACGGTTTATTGGAAACCATGTATTCACCCTTCGCCAATGGGGACAATTGTAACACTTATATGGGTCAATTGCAACACTCATGATAAATTAAAAGAATTGGTGAGTATAGTGGGCTATTATACATACATACATACATACATACAAACATATATACATACATTCATAAATGGTTCTCAGATTATGAACAGACTAACTTACATTTTAGTCTGAGAAACAGTTTGGACACTCAAAATTAATTTCACCTTTAGTGCATCGAACATGAGCCCATTCATTGCAAGTAATGCACTGAACCCACTGCTTTTTATAAGGACTGTTTCTCTAGCTGTCAAAACAAACCTGATAATAACAATCTTCTTCTGATGTTGATGTACAACCGTGTTCTCTTTATTCTGTAGCAATAGTTTCCGTTTGACTCGATTCTTTACATCGATGTTCTAACGCTTCTTTCTCTGGTGTATCTGATAACACTGCAGTTCTCTGTCTGTTTCTTCCTCCTTTTCGTTTTGGCATTTTTTTCAAAATCTACCCTGGGAAAGGTGAAAACCAGTTGAGGAGAAAAATCTGATTGCGTCATCCCCACTTGTCGTTGTTCTGGTGGTTGCCGGAGGAGCCAGGCTGGCTGGAATTTCATTCAGCCTGTCTACAACATCTGAAGGGGCAAATTCAGAATCATCGAAGATGTTTCTATTAAATGGCCAGATGCCTGTAGAGGAAAACCCCGAAAAATGGTGGGGAAGTCGACAATTACGGATATAAAAAAACAAAAGACGAGCATAGCAAATTTTATAGCTATGCTTGATTCTACTGATGGATCAACAAGCCGTAAAACTATGAAGCTCGCCACTAACACAGATCTAGATGATGCTGTTTACAAGTGGTTTACACAAAAGAGATCGCAAGGAGAACCTATCTCAGGTCCCATTCTGTGTGAGAAGGCAATGCAGTTCAACGAAAAACTTGGAGGGCCTTCGAACTTTAAAGCGAGCACGGGCTGGTTAAAACGCTTCAAGTCAAGACATGGCATTCGTGAGCTTACAATACAGGGAGAAAAACTGTCGGCTGATTCTTCAGCAGCTGATTCTTTCAAAGTCAAACTAAGGGACGTATTAAGGGAAGAAGATTATGCTCTCGAAAACGTTTACAATGCTGACGAAACTGGACTTAACTGGAAAGCTTTACCGAGAAAAACTCTTGTTTCACGTCATGAATTAGCAGCACCTGGTCCTAAAACAAGCAAGGACCGTATTACAGCTTTGGCTTGTGCTAATGCTACTGGAAGTCACCGACTGCCTATGTTCGTCATTGGTAAAAGTAAAAAACCGCGTTGTTTCAAGCACGTTAATATGTCAGCCTTGCCTGTTGTGTACACCTCACAAAAGAGCGCCTGGATGGATAGTACGATTTTCATGAAGTGGTTTCTGGACGCTTTCGTACCCTCTATAAAAGCTCATCAGCTAAAGAATGGGAAGAGGGAGAAAACACTACTTCTCCTTGACAATGCACCAACTCATCCGTCATGTGATATTTTAAACGAAAAAGACGAGTTCATAAAGGTAATATTTCTTCCACCTAACGTAACCTCCTTATTACAGCCCATGGATCAAGGCGTCATTGAGACTTTCAAACGATATTACAGGAAAGAATTGTTGCGTAAGTTATTGTTAGAAAGAGAAGAGGATGGAGAAGAAAGTCTCTTAAGAAATCATAAGAATATTGACTTGAAAGACGCGTCCTACATGATCAGCGCAGCATGGAATAGTGTAAAGGAAGAGAATTTAAAAAAAGCCTGGAATAAAATTTTGGACACAGAAGAAAATTCACAAGGTATGATTGAAAATGACGAACAGAATGATATGTCCGAAATTCTCGGTATGCTAAAAGAAATAGATTGCCACGAATGTGATGAAGAAGACGTTCATGAATGGATGAATATCGATGATGCAGATCCAGGACACCAAATCATGCTGGACAGCGAGATTGTAAACGTCGTCACTGATAAAGATGACGCCGCCAGAATCTCTTCAATCAGTGCTCCAGAAAGTGAAGATGAAAGTATACCATCAGCTTCTGAGGCGTTCACTTGTTTAGATACTGCCTTGCAATGGTTTGAAGCCCAAGATGAAAGTGACCACTTTCAGATATCTGTAATGAAAAAAGTACGTGACTTAGCTGCTCGTAAGCGTGTAGGCTTGCTTAGACAGACCAAAATAAAGGATTTTTTTAAACGTTAATTTTGTGTACTGTGTGTATTGTTCATGCAAAATGCGTATGTAATATGTACATATTTTTGTTTAATAAACTGTACCACATACTATATATTCCTACTAAAGTTGCCTTTGAACGTTACTTTGTAATACATACTTAAAGAGATGCCTGTTTTTATGAATAAATTTACTGTACAGTACTTCTTTTTGGCAAATAAACATGTACAGTTCGATTATCCGAACAAACCAGTTTTCCGAACACCCATGTCCCCCAATTACTTCGGATAATCGACGCTCTACTGTACTTACTTTATACTGAGTTTCCTACACCGGCCGCTAGATGGTTCTGTCCAAACGTGTAGAAAAAACATAAGTTTTTGTACAACAAATAATGGTACGTTTGATTGTAATCATAGTGAAACATTCTTCGAAAGATATGTACTGCAGTGAATAAAAGTGAATCTCCCATGAGCAACCTTTTTGATTCTGGACTTTATAAGTAGAAGGTAAATGTTGCACAGAAAAACAAACACGTTCCAAAAAATGGGTAGTTCACGTGAACTTTCTATTCTGAATGTGTATTTTGAGATCAGTTAGTTTCTACAAACTATCCACCCAAGCTAAAATTAGCCATATTATAACATGAGTAATTATGAATAAATTATTTAACAAGTCATTTGGTAATTTTGACCAAATTATTTGGTTTTCCTAAACAAATGGGCTACATTTTGTTAGATTTACCAAAATAATATTTGATTTTGGTAACCAAAAAATTGTTTACGACAAACAAATAGAACTTGACCAAATCTTTTGGTTCTGGTGAACAATTGTTTGGTTGATGCCTATTTAAACAAACGATTTGTTCACCACTACCATTTTTTTGTTTAATCCAAACAACCATTTTTCTCTGTGTATGGAGGAAATAAATAACTCGATTAACAAATATATTTATATTATATAATTTTAGTTATTTTATTATTTCATTATTTTCATTATTTGATTTTTGTACTTAGTAGGATTTCCGGATCCCCCAAATACGTCATTAATATAATTTATATGTGTGTGTGGAGGGGGCATTCCATGTGAAGTATCCCTGAACCTCAATTTTCAAAATTAAATGCTATGCTGTAACTTCATCTTGTGAGTGAACAATCTATGATTGTCATTTGGATAAAACTTAGAGTGTAATCCATAATTAAGTTAGAAAGTAGAATGTATTTTAGATATTGTTAATTTATTCTAATCTTTTTATTTATTTTGTTTTGTATTATATCCCATCCGTGACACCAAAATACAATTAATTTCTCCTTTCACTGTTACATTTTCCTCTCTGTTCTACTAGAATATTCAAAGGTCCATTATCTTCTCTTTTTGATTTAAAAAGCTTATTTTCATAATTTGACAATTCACAGAAATTAAAACAAATTTGATATTGAGTAAAGAGTCAGGGTTTCGTCTGTCCCACCCGTGACACAAAGTTGTTCACTTGTTGCTACTACAGATCTGGGATAGTATTTTAAGGGTAATTATGTTTAATCACAACGTGCGATGGAACATTGAAATATGAAACAAATTGCGAATTAGCTAAAGGATTAGAGAGACTTCAGGAACATTTGTTTGATCATTTTTCGATATTTTAAAGGAATCACACGTATAGTCAAAACTCTACTGCCGCAAGGCGGGCAAAAAGATCACTGTTATCATTTATAGGGAAATTCAGCAGCTATTGTTGCGGATTCGTTGATCAAGATCAGATAACACCTTTATTCGATCATGTTCCAACCATTGACAATACAATTGCGGCTATGCGTAATCAGTTAGAATCTAACCATTTGTTTTACGCAAATATTTCATCCGAAATAGGAACGTACGAGAAGCAACTAATTTTCAACACTTCGATACACAAATGGACATTTTAACAACCCAACAAGAAAATATTCTAGACGATATGGGGAATTTTAAAGCGAGACTACATCTTCTAACTCATGGATTTTTGTCAGAACTGATGATAACGCAATTACAATTGGCGCAACTATTACAAATTTATCACTATGAACAGATAGTTTTAAACTGTAGACATCATTTCTTGACGGAACAAGTTGTACCGACGAACGTCCTACGCAACGATCTCACAAAATTGCAGAACCACATTAATTCAGACGGTTACGAAGTAGCAATTCCCGATCATTTAATTGATATATATTATCAAACCCTTTTAGTGCAATGTAAGATATTCAGGAAAGGATATATATCCAACTGAAAGTACCTATTAAACAATTTATACAAATCTGCAATATTTTTGTGTTTAAAAAAATATGAGCAGCACTGCAACAACACACCCTTACTCTTCAACAACTCTCACAATACTGGCTGATATGCAATGCAAAATCTCTTTATATAGCATAAGCACAGACCGCATTGAAAACATCTGAAACAATAAGACAATCAGAATATAACACATCACATTATGTCATAACCAACCAATCAGAAAACAACACATATCTAATAATTTATTGCATAATATTGGGTAATAATTTTTGCAAAACATGATGCAATATAAATAAACCAGAAATAGACCGGAAGTGGACCGGAAGTGGGCAGAAATGGCTGGAAATGGCCGGAAATAGACCGGAAGTGGACCGGAAGTGGGCAGAAATGGCTGGAAATAGCCGGAAGTGGACCGGAAGTGGGCAGAAATGGCTGGAAATGGCCGGAAGTGGACCGGAAGTGGGCAGAAATGGCTGGAAATGGCCGGAAATAGACCGGAAGTGGACCGGAAGTGGGCAGAAATGGCTGGAAATGGCCGGAAATAGACCGGAAGTGGACCGGAAGTAAATATGTGTGGGTGTGTGTGTGTATGTGTGTTAATACGTTTGGCTTAGTTTTAAGTGTAGCCAAAAAAAATATCAAGAGGAGCATATTTTTAACAAGCTTATGGACAAAAATCTGGCAGATGTAGATTTTGTAAGTGTAGGCAAATCAATCTGAGGGGGGTCATACTTTCCCGGGAAATTCCCGAGGGCATTTTTACAAAAATCTTGGATTAGACAGGGTTCCACACTTGAGCAAAAAGCTCATATGGGCATGTTGAGCAAGTTTTAAGTGTAGGCAAATCTGCCTGAGGGGGGTTCACACTTTCTCGAGTTTATAATATCACAAATCATACTACTAAAAGTAATTAAAAAAGTTAGAATAAACGAACAATATCTAAAATACATTCAACTTTATAACTTAATTATGTATTACACTCGAAGTCTTATCCAAATGACAATCTTCGATTGTTCACTCACAAGATAGGATAAAGTAACACTATACCAATTAATTTTAAAAATTGAGGTTGAGGGGCACTTCACATGGAATCCCTCCCTCACACGCACACATAACTAAAATTATATAATATAAATATATTTGTTAATCGAGATATTTATTTCCTCCAAACTTATTAAAGCCAAGGATTATATTGGGATCATGCGAATTTGAATGACGGTTCCAAAGAAGATTTATGCAAGACTTATTATTACTTGTTATAATAACATGCTTAAAATATTTCCAGGAACTTTATTTTTCGTCAACTCGTTCTAACGACACTTATTTTTAAAGCCAGATAATGAATATGTGTTGTTATGTCACTATCCTTTTACCGTCCCATTTTACCTATTCATATAATAAATAAATTTAACATTTTAATTAATTCTGTTAATTAATTTAATATAATTAAATTATTTTAATTTAAACATTATTCAGAACCCTCCCCCTCAAAATATATTACTTGATACGTGCCTGACACACACACACACACACACACAAATAGTATATAAATATATATATATATATATATATATATATATATATATATGTATGTATGTATGTATAAGTTACTCAGTTCCCATTTATGTTTTACTCCTTGAACTAATTAATTACCACATTTAAAAATTATATTTATTTCACCTTGTATATTCATACTACATTATATATCTTCATACAGACACATGTGTGCTGAAGTAAATAAGGCTACCTAAACTAACCACAAATAAGGAATAAATGCAAAGTGTGAGAATCAACGATAATTTTGTACCTCTTAACTGTTTATTTCTAAAGCTATTTTAACCCGGATACAATAATAAACTGCACAGTGGCGTCGATTTGGTTCCAAAACCGAAAGGGCAAGGTGTCAAAACAACTGGGGAGGGCAAAGACAGTATATTTCCCTTTGTAGAGAAGGTTTAGCATAGTGCGTGGACAGAAGTTGCGATTTATCTTTATATATTGACGAATACGGACTAGGAGCGACTACTAAACAAGCAACTTTTATGTCTTGATTCAACTTACTTTCATTAAGCAATGCACTACATGCAAATTTGGAATTAATGTTGTCCATTTCAACAAGTTATTTTCCAATGTCAACTTAATGTAGAACTTAAGGTTATTATTTTATTACTTTCATAAAAAAATTAGTAAATATTTAGAAATTTAATTATTATTAAAGAGAATTTTTACTATTAAACGTATATTTTAATATCCTGGCATCTATGGGACAATTTTGATGTGAATTTGCTGGTTCTAATATCTAGTACTTACAGATGAATGATTGGTATTATAATAAATAATAATTTCCATAGAATCGTAGAAGAACAGTATGCATGTGTGCCGGTCCGCTTGGCGGAGCGGTTAGCACATAAACGACGCCACGGGTTCGAATCGCGACCTGGGCATGGATGATTGTGAGGATCCATTCATCAATTTCATCATATTATCATTCATTCCCATCTTCACAAATTAGCCATTAGTGGCACAAAGCGAGGTAAAATAAAGCAATTCAATCTAGCTAAAGGACATGCACGTGTGTACTATATTAGATGCGGCAACGTCGCAACAGAATTTGCGCACGCTTTTACTTGTCTATGTGTAACTGCCACATTTCTAATTGAACGTCTCGATCAAGCATGGGTAGTTCGTTAAACATTACTAAAGCGCTTTCTACTCTTACGGAGGGCGCTCTACAAGCTGGCAAGGGAAGTGGGGAGCTGGGAAGCGACCAATCCAACGCGAAACGCTACAGCCTGTAGAAAGAGGTGGAGGCAGCACTTCCTCCCCTTGACGTCGTAACTCTCGGAGTCACCGCTGTTGTCTGGTTGGTCTGCCACGTGTTCCCCGCTCCCCACTTCCCTTGCCAGCATGTAGAGCGGTCGCCATAAGAGTAGGAACCACCTATACGAATTAAATATATCGGGATTACGCACTGTAAAACGTGGCCCAATTTTATAATGTCCGCAATGATTGATTCATTTGGTTTATTTTACTTCGCCTTTCAACCAGTTTTGGCTAATCGCGGATATGAGGATGAGTGATATGATGGAACTGCTGAAGAGACATAAAAAAACACACAGCGAGGCGGGGATTCGAACCCGGGAGGCAACGCGCTGTGATACATTCCGCAACGGAGTTAGTCCACGTCTACAATGAGAGAACTTCTTCGAAAAGTTTGCAAGTCTTGGCAACCATTAATTTATTTAATTTATGCACGTAATGAATTACTTTTAAGTTGTACTGTAATTGCCTTGTGTATGTATTACAATGCGCGCTATTGTTTATGACTTTGATAAATTTAATTCAGTGTTTCTAAATATGACGTATCCTCTGTCTCTCGTGGAAAAAGTCCATTTGCTTGCCGATAGATGTCAGATCCATTTGTTGAATTGTGTCGGCTCCTAACGAGGGTAATCTGAACTAGTAGGAAGTCCAGTTACGTCTTTCTGTTTCGAATAATAAAGTGGGGCAGAAATTTTCTTCCGCCTTTCCAGAACAAAAAATCTCTATAATATGTTTCACCTTTTTAAGTTGCCAAGATTTCTAAAAAATTATTCACATGCATTCACATGTATTTTTGACACAGTTTGACAAGCACGTATCCAGAAATTCAATTCACGCAGGGGGGGGGGGGGGGGGTGAACAATATATTTTAAGGGGTATAGACAGACCCTCACAAGTGTATATTTAAGATGAAAGTCCTCCAAGACAGCCTGGCCACCACTTCAATTAATTTACGAGGATCGCCGCAGGCTGCGCAACAAGTGGGACAAATTCCATCTTAATTTAGGGAGAAGGGGCCAGCGTGTACTCTCGGGAAATTCTTGGCCAGCTTTCACTACCCAGGTGGAAAAGAACAGTTTCTGTAATGCGCAGGGAACGTTGTTTTTTCTCGAGAATCTGGGAGTAGTGGGAAAAGACAGAGGATATTAACAAAAGAAAATTACGTAGAGGGTTACTACGTTGGATAACAAACGGTCCCCGTGGGCATGCTAGGAACAGAAGGGTTCCGGGTTTGAGTTCCATCCTGGGCACAACAGCCCGTGAGGGCCAGGGACTATACCTAACGACTGCACCTGCCGAGATGGGAGATCATCCAAACAGTTACGGGGTGACGTGTGGTCAGCAGGACGAACCTCCCGTCGCTGTTGTACGTTCCCGTGACCGGGTTACGCTACTCATTCATAGCATAGAGTTGCGTCTGTCTGTCTTCCCTGCACAACTTGAAATCGAATGACTGAAGCATTCTGATATCAGAGTGTTGTGTAGCGTTCTCTTGTACGAGCGGCTAGGGACAGTCTTAGCAACTTGGGAGATGTATGCTAGCAGTACCAAGCCTGATCTGCCTAACCTATCCACGTAAGCATATTGTTATAAGTATGTAAATAGTTCAGGTGGGTTAAATGTTGTTTGTTTAAGCTATTACATGAATACGCGGATGGTTAAGCAAGTCAGGTTTTGTGCTGTTAGCATAACAGCACAAAATTCAGGAATGTGTTCCTCACATGTAAACAATGAAAATAGTTTACATAAACAAAGGTTCGGAAATGCTTCGTTTCAGAGTTATTAAATCGAAGTGATTTAGTGGCGTAAGATGACATCATAATGAAATAATGTTAACTGTCGTCACCAAGGGAACAAAATCCTAATAATCGACAGTGGTATACGCTAAGGTTATATTTTAGATCCACAGATGTCGTGAGGGATGTCGGGACGAAATTCTACAAACTCTCATTCTCGACTAGGTCTTGGAGGTCTGTTCTCGGTCCAGTCTCGACCTCCTACCCCTGTCCACACTCTCCCTGTTTACCCCTTTGGACGCCCCCATGGCTGTGGCTACCATCAGCCTCCATGGCGAGTACGCCCTTGCTGCCTACTGAATTTTGAGGATTATGCAAGATTCCAAGGACTCATAGACAAGATTTTGGGGCCGTTGCAAATTACGTCGTTTCTCCACAATTTTGATCATTCAGAATGATGGAGGTTTACATATATATGACTAGGGATTTTAAGGAGCAAAATTATGGTCGGAAAGGGGGAAAAAGGTTTCTGAAAATGTTTGAAAAAGATGCAAAAGACCTGCTGATAAAATGGCCTTATTCAATCCTCTCTTTTTCTGCGCCTTCTGTATATAATGCGCGCGGACCGCGTAGAGAACTGTGGCTGTGCCGGATAGGTTTTGATGAAGTTTGTGTTTCCTTTCGCGGGTTTTGCTACATTATCTCGGGAACTATTGGTTCTGCAATGATTATATTATACTATTTTATAGCTCTCGTTCTGCTCTACAAAATGAGACTATAGGATCCTATGTAGCTGCTCAAGAAGAGTGAAAATCATTTGTTTTTCTGTCCAATTTTTTAACAAAACATGGAAGAAAAGGAAGGAGAAAGGTGCTGAAGCATCAAAGAGGGGGTAAAACTGAGTTAAATGTGCTAATCCCACGAAAAGGTGTAAAAAGGTGCAATAAAATGTGTTCATTTTACTCGATTTCATGTCCTAAAACACATATCTCAAACGAACGATATGAAAACAGCCATATTTTTGGAAAGTGACTGCACCTTAAAATCCTTTCGCCATATAAAACCAATACATGTTCGAAATTACAAGTACTAAGACCAATATAGTTTAATATTGTAAAAAGAAACACCTAAATGTATACGCATAGATGGCAGCACTTTAACATATGCATATGAAATAGCGGACATTTGCATAAAGAATCATTATATTTTAAAATATCTACTCAAATTATGATTATCGTAATAAAATACGAACCTCGAGTTCTACATTAAGTTGACAAAGATAAATGACTTGTTAAAAATGAGAAGCAATATAACCAAATTTGCATACGATGTATTGCTTAATGAAATTAAGTCGAACCGAGATGCATAAAAGTTTATGTTAGGAACTAATTCCTAGAGCGTATAACGCTTTACAAAAGCTCTTTACCTGGCCCCCAGCAGAATAATATCAGTATAAATAAATAAAGAATTCTCAACGAAATCGTTATATCAGCGATGCAAAATACTGTACGCCAAAATAAAATATTCAGCTCTAGTTGGAAGTATTTCAGCGTGGATAGAAATAATTTGCGATGATTTGTTGTACCTTATTGAAATCGGATTTTAAATTTATATCGATTTAAAAAACATTCATAAAATTGTTTGTATGTTTCTTTGGTTTTATTTTGATTTGATTTGATTTAGTTTATTTTACTTCGCGTTTTGTGCCTCTTGGCTAATTTGCGAAGATGGGGATGAGTGATGAAATGATGAAATTGATGAATGGACATTCACAAACAACCAAGCCCGACCGGCATTCGAACCCGGGACCCTTGGCGTCGCAGCGCGATGTGCTAACCACTCGGCCACAGGGTCGGGCTATGTTTCTTTGGCACTATACATATAGATATAGGTTATCTTAGTAAGGTTTTCCTAGTAAACGGTCCTCTAAGATATTTGAACAATTTGATTAAAGCAAGTAAAAATTATAAGCAAATATAAATTTCTCTGTTTCTGATACTGAACAAGGTATAAAATGAACGTATACTATGGAAATGTTTCTTAAGTGTGTTATTAAATGATCATAATTTCAGTAATAATTCTTCCAGTAAAAATAAAACTTTATGGATGTACTCTGTAATAACAACTTAAAATATTTCTTATATTCTTTGTAGCTGAATTTTGTAAAATATCAGTTGACATGTTTATTTACAGTTTAATGATAATGACACTATTTGCAGTTTAACATTATTAGTGTAGTGTATATTATTATACTACAAAATATTTGCCATTTTTGAAAACAAAAATTATGGAATTTTAAATCAAGAGATATTTAAGTGTGTTTACAGTTTACTTATTATATTTCCTTTCGTATGAGGTTAACCCCATCAGTGCATGTATTATATTTCCTTTCTTTTCCTCTCTTAGAGCCTGATAAACACTATTAAATGATTACGAGATTAATGCACTTTCACCAAAAGTAATTTTTATATCTACAAAATTATTGTAGAATCTCAGAGTTACATTTAAGTACAAGAATTCTTAACACGAGGAAAATAAATCTCAAAGCTAACACACATATTCGTGTCATATTGTTTTCAAACTTTGGAACTATGTTTGATTTAGAATAAATATTTTCATCAGATAATAGGACAAGATCACGTTTATAAATGGAGACAAGAACGAGACTACTTTCTCCTTCACGAGTCGAGAAGAGTCTCGCTTCGTGTCGGCACTATTGTAATTTTGGTACGTCCGTCCATATTTTAGTGTGTTAAATAATACGGGAGGAAAATTTGGTTAGAATTTTGTTGATGGGTCAAATCCTAGTTTTTATTTGGAAATAAATTAGACACATCTCTCATTTATCACTTCGTGCGAGTCCGTGCTATAACCACTCATATCACTAGTAAGGATTTTACAGTCTTGTGTCATTTAAGGGCTAATCTACAGAGTGGTTGGTATTACAGTGGCGGTGATTAGGGGGGAGCAGTTGCCCCACTCCAATTTTCGCCACTTTTGCCCCCGCACTATGCTAAATCTTATCTACGAAGGGAAATGTACTGTCTTTGCCGCCCCCAGTTTCGGCACCTTGCCCCCCCCACCCCAGGTTTTGGGATCCAATCGCCGCCACTGGTAGCTAACGTAGTCCCCTTGTAATTAAGAGAGGCGACCTTAAGAGGACATATCTACATGTCAACCTCTTTACCACATAGTGGACGCTGGACACCACGACGTTTTGGCGTTTGGAACCAGCAGCCTAAAAAAAATCTTTGTCGACCTCATGTTGTGGATTTCTCATTGTGATTATCATTCGACCATATTACCATCTTCGCAATTATCCAAAAATGGCACAAAGGCGAAGAAAAATAAATCAGATCAATCAATTGTAATCAACAGGTTCAGAGATAGAAATTAAAAATACTAAGACCAAACATTTTACAATGAAGTATCCATTATTCACTACCTTATTGTTAATTATTCACTACTTTACTTTTTAATGTTAAAGAAAGAGACACATCAAAATTGTCCCGTAGATGGCAGGATTTTACAGTATATTTCTAATAGTGAAAAGTGGGTTTAAAAAATAATTTCATTTTAAAGTATTTACTCAGATATTAATGAAAGTAATGGAATACAAATCGTAAGTTCTACATCAGGACAGCAAAGATAAATAACGTGTAAAATGCACAACATGCAAACTAAATTTGCATATAGTGTATTGTTTAATGGAATTAAGTAAAATCAAGAAACATGAAAGTTTATAGGTAAATAGTGACCCCTTGCAGCATAGACGACAACATTATATGAATGTGAACTGTTTCAAGTCTCATTTGAGCACTATAATATAAATATAGATAAATAAAGAATTCTCAAGAAAATCATATATGTAGGTATGAACGATATAAAAGATAATCCGTTCCCCGTGGCAGGGTGGTTAGCGAATCGCGCTTCGACGGCAGGGGTATGGGTCTGGGCATGGATGTTTAAATACGTTATTTTCCCTTAAAAAAATTATGGAAGAAGGAGGTACAAGTCGGTGCTAAAGCATTTACGTTCAAACAAACGATTTGAATTATTTTTTCAACACGTTCAATTTTACATTAATAATGGAAAACAAGCACACAAACTATTTCTGAAAGACAGCAACTGCTTGATAAATACATTCCGAATGCAAATATTTTTTACATCAACATGTATAATTTCATGCACGACATATGTTGCACATATACACAACATGGAGCCACGCAAAATATGAAAATATGGAACGTGCCAATACTAAATTGTGTACATGTTCAAAGTTTCTTTAATACATAAATAGACACAACATATATTACACAATCAATTTATCAGTAGCGTCTTTGCCATGTAATCGAGGGGTTCAATACCCGGTGGAGGCACATAGTGGTTCGGATCCCACTTTAAACTGTAGCTCCAGTCCCAATTAGCCTTACTGTGCATAAAGTGGATTTAAAACACCAAATCAACCAACAATCAATTTATCCATCTCATAATAAACCAACAGCAAGAATTACACCAATGGGTACGCTTCCTTTTCTCCAAACAATTGTTCATGCATTTAAGACAATTTCCTCCGAAGTGTTATTTCTCTGTTTCTGGTCATTTACAATGCATTACAGAAAGCAACCAAATATTGCGAGAGAAGCAGGCGTTGCGAGTGAAGCATACAAGAAAATTTTACGAAAAGTATTTTTATTTTCCATTAAATTTGAAATTGGGGGCGGTAATTGCCCCCTGCAGGTACCCTTGGCCGTCAATGTTTCCCCCCTTGCTGAACCCCCCTAGAAAACACTTCCGTCCTAAGTTGGGGGCATTACCACCTGCCCCCTGCCCTGTGGTTGCGCCACTGAACGTGGCTCTGGGCTCTAGATCAACAGTCGGTATAATGTTCTGCGAGGCTCAGTTTTTGAATTAAAGATTCGAAATTAAAAGTACTAAGACCAAACATTTTATAATGAATTATGCATTATTCACAAATTTGAAGAAGACACATCAAATGTGTCCCATAGATGGCAGAATTTTAGAAAATATTTCAAATAGTGAAAAGTATGCTGAAAATTTATTTTGCTTCAAAATATTTACTCAGATTTTTATTAAAGCTTTGGAATACTAATCTGAAGTTCTGCCTTAACTCGACAAAGTTAAATAACTTGTAAAAATTGACAGCATGCAAAATAAATTTGCATAAAATGTCTTGCTTAATAAAATTAAGTTGAGTCAAGAACTCTTCAGTCGCTTTTTCGGTAGTAGCTCTCGACGAGTATGTGTTGTATGAAGATGAACTGAACTGCTTTATTAAGTCCATTTACCACTTCCCAGCCCGAATAAATACAAGATAAATAAAAGATCCTCAACGAAATCATGAAATAAGCTATAATGATAATAATAATAAAAAGGGAGTGTAAGGGGTGATCTGCTAGTACGCCCTGGTAACTGTACTTTTTCCAGACTAACGGGGCTCTGGCGTGTGAACCTACGGCAAGTAAAATCCTCTGAAGGGCTGTTTGTTGTCCTTTGTGTTGTCCTATTTGAGATTGATGTTGGGTTATTTCACGTCGCTCTTCTGTCACTTTTGACTAATCGCAGCAATGAAGGTGAGTGATGGTATGAAATTGATGAATCGACACTCACAAAGAACAATCAAGAATTCCCAGACCAGGAATCGAACCCGGGTCCCCTGGCGTCGAGGCGTGCTGTGGTAACCACTCTACCACGAAGATCCGCTCTTAGACCTACCTGAATCGAAATCAGTTTATTTGGGGAACCTCGCACACACAGCATAGTGCCACGTCTACAGACTTTTACAAGGAAGTTAAGTTTTCTTTGGTACAATAATACAGAATATTTTGCAAACGTACTCTTCTCGCAATATAGAGTGTGGCATGCCTAAAGGGCTTTGGTGCGGATAATAATCTCCCCCCTCCCTTTGGCCCAATAAAATTAATGTCAAAGGCAGGAAAAGATGGCAAAAGATGACTGTCTACTAAAAAAATGTATAGGTAGAATCCGAACAACTTGTACCTCAACCTTGCATCAAACACGGGACCCGTTGATTACAAGGATTCGACGTTACCACTACGCTATCCATTAAAGAAAGAAAAACGGAAACTGCCCCACAACTTGTCAAGACATTTGCTGTTCCATTTCGAACAAAGAGAAGTAGGAGAATGGGCCCTTCCCCTTTTTGATAGGGGAGGAAGTGTGATAATTTACATTGACATTTCTTAACATGTTTATTTCTTTTTTCTAGAAAATGGGACGAGGCCCAAAAGTCCTTTTCATTTCCATGTGTTCGTACATGTATTCAGCTACAAGATGGCATAGTTAGTTTATTTTTGGCTTGATCGTGTATTGAGATAAGTCTAATTCTAATGTTGCGGATTTCGCAATTTTTGAGTATTCAAAGGGTTATATCTGCTAACAGCATCAATATCCAAGTAATGTGCTATATCAGGTAGCTTGTCCTAATAGTGAGCTTCAATGCCCAGTTAACAGTTCTTTGGGGGTACTGTTGCTTAACCAAGATATTAAGTGCCGAAAACAGGGAAAAAACTGTGTTTTGGACCCTCTTTGTTGCCGCATAACAATGGAAAGCAACAATGTCCCAACAAAACAATTCAATATATATAAGCAAACAGTGTTATGTTAACAGTACATCAAAACAAAAGTTTGGGATGTTGTTGATTTCCAAAGATACAGCACTCTGAACTTACCCATGTTGCACTTTTCATGAAAAATGGTAGGTCTGACCTTGAACTTTGACATTTTCTACAGGGGAGGGAAAAAATTTTTCAAGGTCTCAAAATTGCACAATATTCATTTCTCATGACCTACTTCAACATATAAAAAAAATCAACCCAATCAAGAAAATACAACTATCTCACTTTGTTCGAATTTCAAAATAATTGCTCTTAAGGAACACTAAGGGATTATGAGAGCAGTAGTGTATTAGCGAATATCGTAAATCTTGAGAATAACATTATAATAAAATATCTCTTTCGCACATCATCGTCTCAAGTTTATTTAAGCTTTGTCACGCTACACTGGCGTACGCAGAGAGGGGTTAATGAGGCTTCAGCCCAATCCGAAATTGAGAAAAATAATATTTTGCGTACATATCTTCGCAATTTTAGTGTAACATTTCGTCCGGAGTTCTTGTACATGGATGGCAATGCTCACCCGTACAGAGTGGCCTTCATGCTCGCTGGACTTCAATCCTATCGCGCATGTTTGGGATGCTCTTGATCAGGGCTGACGAACACCAATTAGGTGCAGACGCAACATGCAACGGGCCTCCCCATGGCGCAGAGGTAGCGTCATTGCCTTGTAATCAAGGGGTCCCGGGTTCGATACCCGGTGGAGGCACAAGTGGTTCGGATCCCACTTTAAACTGTAGGCCCAGTCCCGATCAGCCTTACTGTGCAAAAAGTGGACCATAAACATTGCAAAATGGTATACAGGGTGTATACAACATGGTATACATATGTGGACACTGTTAGCCGAATCGTCGAATTTTCATGTTCCTGTTTCACAAAATCGCCAGAAAAACAGCGCCGATGGGATCCGATGCGCTGACCGCGCGTCACGCAATGAAAATCTGCTTTGGCAGGGCTTGGTTCTTGGAGGGCTATTGCGACACGGAGTTTGGGAGTTCTATCACAAAAACTTTTAAGCACATCTCAAATTAAGGAAATTCCTTACATTTTAACACGGATGTTATTTTCATTATATTTATGAGAGTTTCTGCTTTCAAGGGCACATTAGGATGTGCTCTGACACCCCTGGAACCCCCGTGCGTACGCCTATAACTAAGATCAAACATTTTATAATGAGATATGCATTATTCTCAAATCTTGTAGAAGGAGACGCATCAAAATTATTCCGTAGATGGAGGTCTGTTGAAAAGTATTTCTAATAGTGAAAAGTCTGTTTAAAAATTATTACATTTTAAAATATTTATTTAGATTTTATAGTAATAAACATAAGTACTACGGCAAGTTGACAAAGGTACATAGCTTGTAACAATGAGCAACATTCAAACCAAATTTGCATATGATGTATGGCTTAATGAAAATAAGTAGAACCAAGACGCATAACAGTTACTTGTTAGGTAGTACCACCATATGAGTAGGTATCATGTTATTAACATAAACTGCTTTACCAAAACGTTTTACCTGTTCACCAACAGAATGATATTTCAGTATAAATAAATAAAAAAATATTTAAAAAATCATTATATTCCGTACATAAAATATTATAGGCCAAGATAGAATATTCAGTTTTGTTGGAAACATTTCAAATATATTTGTAGTCTATATATACTACATGAATAAAATATACTTAAAATGTTGCAGTTCATTCTTGTTTAAAATAGCTTTAAAGAAAACAATTCTCCGAGAAACACGTAATATATGAATTCGTAATGTCAGGAAAAGAAATCTCAAAGCTACCACACATATTCGTGTCATATTGTTTTCAAACTTTAGAATAAATATTTTCATGATAGTAATTTCATTTTTTCATTTACTCCGGTCTGTCAGTGCCAGGTTTTAGTGTCTAAATTGATACGGGAGGTAAATTTTATAAGAATTTTGGTGATGGGTCAAATCCTAGTTTTTATTGGGAAATAAATTAGACCATCTCTTATTAGCCAGAGTGAGTGAGTGAGTCATATCACGAGTAAAAGTACAAGTGTATCTCATTTAAGGGCTAAGTTTTCAGTTGAGTGGTAGCTAACGTTGTCCCCTTAGAATCAAAAGTCTGTAAAAAGGCTGACCCTATTACAAGACACCTAAATGTTAAAATCCTTTCCGCGTAGAACGCTCTGGACTGTATTTTGTAGATAACAATGTTTCGGAGTCTTGACCCACACCTCTCTGAGGCTGTGTTTTGTCGATTTGTGTTTGTGATTGTCCTTGCATCCATTTCATCATCTCACCATTCATCATCTTCGGGATTAGCCAAAAGTGACAGAAAAGCGAGCAAAATAAATAAATCGTAACAATATGTTCTTGGTTCGATATTAAACGTACCAAGATCAAACATTTTATAATCAAATATGCATTATTCACGACTTTAATGTTATGAAGGAGACACATCACAATTATCCCATAGATGGCAGCGTTTTAAAATATATTTCTAATCGTTAAAAGTCAGTTTAAAAATAATTTCAATTTAAAACGTCTAATCAGTTATTTATGAAACTAATGGAATATGTATGAATCGTAAGTTCTACATTAAGTTGACAAGGGTGAATAACTTGTAAAAATGGACAAGTGTCAAATTAATTTGCATGTAGCGTATTGATTTATGAAATTAAGTTCAATGAAAATGCATACAAACTTATATTTAGGTTGTAACGCCAAGTCCATACATATCATATTTAGATCGACTAATTTATCAAATCTCTTTACCTGTTCTGTAGTAGGATAATATAAGTATAAATAAATGAATACAGATTGATTTCATGGGGTAAAATGTCTGCATGTTTTATTGGATGAAGCCAAACAAGTGTATAAGTTCGCTAATTTGAAAAGTTTAGAAAGTAACGTTATGTCTGGATGGGCTCTAATAAGGTACAAATATTCAAAATATTATTGTCTATTTTCCTAATAATAAACTGAGTAAGTAATAACAGTTTCAAGATAATTAGTTGGATGTTTTGCATAAACGAATTCAATAGCGACATTAAATTGGAAATGCAATATTTACTTTTTTTTTGTCATTTCGCATTTTTGAACGAAATTGAAAAATTATTGTTTTCCGTCATTCCCCACGAATTCCTACCTCTCCTCTGTAATAAATTCTGACGCTCATATTTTGAAATACGAAAAGTCTATCATAATTCCCTTACAGTAGTTTTCGGGGTGAAAATAAACGTTCTTTAAGTTCCCTAGCAACATCCGTTTCCATGGACAATAACAGGCACGGCAAGCTCTCTAAGGAATTGCATGTCATTATACCCCCTAAACATTTAGTTAAAACAACCACGATGTAGATAATATTTTCGCATTGAGTTTAACAATATATACGTAATTGTATCTGGGCTGAAACTTCTTATTATGTAGATGTCACCCTTGTTTGAGCCACCTTTTCAAAGCCAGGAGTTCATTCATCTGTGTGCTTTTGATCTGTGAGAAATATAATGTATCTGGACAATTAAGAATTGAAGGAAACAATGTATGCTGCAAAAAATGTCCGTGGCAACGGTAAGGACGTGAGAAAAGGGCATTTTCACCCTTAAGGAAGGGCTGATTGAGCGATTTTTGAATTTTCCCGGCCTTTTGGGACGATTTCATGGGGAGTCGTAATCGGGCCTTTTTCGCCCCCGGGGCTTCCTTCACGGAGAACATTTATGTCAGTGAGTGGTGGGATTGGGGCTATATATTTATTGGATGAATATACAAAGTGAAATAAATATAATTTATAAATGTGGGAATTAGTTCAAGAAGTAAGACATAAACGAGAACTGAGTAACTTTTATATATCTATATATTCTATTTGTGTGTGCGTATGTGTCAGGCACGTAACTATAAATATATTTCGAGGAGGAGGGTTCTGAATAATGTTTAAATTAAAATAATTTAATTACATTAAATTAATTAACATCATTAATTAAAATGTTAAATTCATTTATTATATGAATAGGTAAAAGGGGACGGTGCAAGGATAGTGGCATAACAGCACATATTCATTTTGTGGCTTTAAAAACAAATGTCGTTAGAACGAGTTGACGAAAAATAAATTTCGTGGAAATATTTTATGCATGTTATTATAACAAGTAATAATAAATTTTGCATAAATCTTCTTTGGTACCGTCATTGAAATTCGCTTGGAGGAAATAAATAACTCGATTAACAAATATATTTATATAATATAATTTTAGTTATTTTATTATTTGATTTTTGTACTTAGTAAGTCTTTCGGACGGTTCCGGACCCCCCAAACACATTCTTGATTTATGTGTGTGTGTGGTGTGGGGGGGGCATTCCATATGAAGTACCCCTGAACCTCAAGTTTTAAAATTAAATGTAATGCTGTAACTTCATTCTATCTTGTGAGTGAACAATATATGATTGTCATTTGGATGTAATTTAGTAGAATGTAATTTAGATATTGTTCGTTTATTCGGACTTTCTTATTTACTTTGTTTTGTGTTATATCCCATCCGTGACACCAACATACAATTAATTTCTCCTATAACTGTTATATTTTTCTCTCAGTTCCACTAGAATATTCAAAGGTCAATTACCTTCTCTGTTTCATTTAAATAATTTATTTTTCATCATATGACAATTCACAGAAATTAAAACAAATGTCTCATCGAGTAAAGAGTCAGTGTTTCGTCTGTCCCACCCGTGACACAAAATTTTTCACTTGTAGCTACAAATCTGGGAGAGCATCTTAAGGATAGTTATGTTTAAACAACAGTGTTAAGTTTCATATTTTATTACACAGAAACTGTAAGAAAAATGTTGCTTAACTATTAGTGGAATAGTTACTTTGATATCACATGTAGTCCGCGTGTCCCACCCAGTGGAGGCGATTGGGGAAGGGGGGGGTGGCGGCGTGGGGAGCAGTTTTACCCCACTCTTGCCATCGCAGTATGCTAACCCTTATGGTCCAAGAGAAAGTAAACTGCCCTTGACCCCCAGTTTTCGAACTACACACACACACATATATATGCATATATACATAAACAAATAGAATTGATCTCCATGTGATGTTCCGGCGCGAATCTTACGAAGGTTATAATTAGGACCCCGAGACTTTATATCATATTTTTTATTTGGCTTCGGATCGAATAAATGGGAATATTTTGACATATTTTTCCTATTTCGCTATTTAATATTTTTCAATTTTCTCGTAATAAGACATGTTTCTGTATAATTTCGTAATTGTGTTGCATACGGTATAATCGGTTATTTTATAATTTATCTTCTTATCTTTAGCGCAACGGATAGCTTATATTATCTATGGCAGGAAAGGAAAATTACGGACAAAGAAATTTACAGCAGATGCCGTCTTTTCTTTCCAACTATGGGTCTTTTCTACTCTTACGGCGGCCGGTCATCATGCTGTCAAGTGAAGTGGGGAGCGGGGAGTACGTTGCAGACCAACCAGTCAGTAGCGATGGCGCCGAGAGTTATGACGCGGCGGGGGAAGTACTACGTGCACCTCGTTCTATAGGCTGCTGCGTTTCTTTTCGTGCTGGATTGGTCGCTTTCCCGCTCCCCACTTGCCTTGCAAGCATGAGGATCGGCCGTCGTAAGAGTAGACAAAACCTATAGTGCACAACAATAATAGCCCCCTCCTTTTTTATCCCTCCAAACATTGATAGCCGTTCGAACATTATTCAGTGAAAATGTACTCAGTCATTGCTGTGCGGGCACGAGAATCGCCGTAAACGAGTCTAAATTGTTGTAATTTCTTCACCTTTTTTCGCTTCTCACAAAAATGTCAAAAGTAAAAAGAACATTCCGTACATTACAGCCCCCTGCTGTATAGTCACTCGTGTATGGGAGTTTTAAGATCGCTTGTCGTTTCAGCCACGCAAGTATGAATGTGTATAATCTGTCCCGGTAATCTCTGGAGCAGACGAACTAAAACAAGTCTTTGCGTAACTAGTGACGTCAGAGGGCTCCACAACACAGTTTGCACAAAGGTGTAAATCTGACATAATAGTAAATGAAGCTTAGGATAATTGCAGTGAAGCTCACTATATTTTTAGTATTTTCCCACCACATTGTTCGGTTAATGGGATCCTGACACCATTTAATACCCCACCCCCACCCTAGTCGATCTCCCCTGGAAGATTCTGACTTCCCAAATAATGGAGAAATTTGAAAGTACAGTTGTGCATATTTTCGGCTTTACTGGGAATATTTCTGAATTTTTCTGATATACGAGGACTATTTTTTTTCCAACCTTCGGTAGGGCATGAACTCATAACCACAGTGAATAGCGAAATGAGTTTATGGACATAAGTTACGTACAAGTATAATCTACTTTTCAACGTAATCACTAAGAAAATTCAGACATTTATCTTACCGATGCACCAGCTTTCCAATACCCTCTACAAAGAAAGGTGCTGCCTGTCTGTTGAGTCAGATCTGCCGAAGCTCCACATTGGTGTGGAAGGACCGTCCTCCCAATCACTTCTTCATTGCCGGGAAGAGAAGGGAAGTCACTCGGCACGAGGTCTGGGTTGTAGGGAGGGTGATCAAACACTTCCCAGTGGATTCGTTGAAGAAGGTTTTGTTTTGATGCAGCAACATGCGGTCGGGCATTCTCATGAGGCAAGACAGCTCATTTGACGATCAATTTGCGCTACACTGCCTGTAGAGATCGTATCACACTACGCCCCTAGCACTTGGCAGGAGAGTCGATTGTAGCAGACATCTCTATGTGCATGTCGCTCAGCTTCAACTGAAGCGTTGGCCTTGGCAATGGTGGGGGTAGTAGCAGGGGGGACGCCAATCACACTACGTGACACCCCGCTTCCTAGCGCTTCATGGGCCACCTAGCGGCGCCATCGGAGATTGAAAAAGAAAATAGCGCTTGTATTTTAAAATTTTTATGACATAATTGCATACATATGTTACAGTTTTATAGAACATAAAGTCCCGGACAATAATTATAACCGTCCTTCGTGGGACCTACCCGATGGTGCAGCCTTGTAATCAAGGGGTCCCGGGTTCGATACCTGGTGGAGGCACATAATGGTTCGGATTCCACATAAATGTATGTCCAGTCCCGATTAGCCTGTATGTACATAAAGTGGACTTGATGCAAATACTCTGCAAACTCCATTCTTCGTGATCAAACGCGGTATACCTTCCGCTGATCAAAGAAATCCATATTGAACACTAGGACACTCACTGTACACGACTGCTACTCTCAGAACACTACTGAACACCTTGACACTTCGCTTCCTAACGTAGGCTTTGTTCACAGAGAAAAGTTGAACGGGCAATCAAGTTTGCCGAAGGGTGGGGAAGGTCCTGTACGGAAGTTATACCCATCAAATCGATTAAATGAATGAATGATTTGATTTATTTTACTTCGTGTTTCTGCTACTTTTGTCTAATCGCGAAGATGGTGATTAGTGGTGACAGAAAGGACAATCACATACTGACTGTGAGTCCAGACGCCAAAACTTTGTTACTGCGACCAACAAGGGCAGCAAAATGGCTGCAGCCCTCGTCACTAAAAGAGTCCAGTCAAGGTCGTAGCTTCCACTTGGCTCCTTCACAACCCCTGGCCCTCCAGGGTTAGCACGCTTATTCTAAGCTGCTCAGTCGACACTTCGCGCGTTGTACGTATGCGGTTGATTACGTCGGTTGAAGTTATTACTTATTGGCAACACTGTAGGTGTTTTCGTGGCGAAAGCTTTAGTACCGAGCCTGATGCAATGCATTCTAATACATGGCAGACTGTACAATTTTAAAATTAAATGTTTTTTATTCCGATTTAATGGTTTAGTTTGATTTGGTGTTTTAAGCCCACCTTGTGCACAGTAATGATAATTGGGACTGGACCTACAGTTTAAAGTGGTATCCGAACCACTATGTGCTTCCACCGGGTATCGAACACGGGACACCTTGATCTCAAGGCAACGAACGACGCTACCATTGCGCCATAGATGACGCCCTCTCTGATTTAATGATACACTTGATACACATAATATACAAATATTAAAAAACACATACTGAACTCGTTATTAAAGAAAACTAACAACTTTCGTAAAAAAAATGTAATCCATTTATACATATTTACCAGGATATTACATAATTTACATATTTGTTTATTTACTTTACATAAAACAACATATTTCTGCAATTTATTCCTATCTTGATTCTTTTTCCTATATTTTCGATCTCTGAAACATGATGAAGAAAATTTGTATGTCATGTGATGTGATATTTTCTAATCAATGAGAAATTGACACCCAAGTCGAAAGATAAGCTGAAGACACACAAAAAAAATTACTGGAACTGTTATATATCGAAATATGCTGGAGTTTCTCCCCCCTTCTCTTTTCTGGTTACATATTTTCGTTTCGTTTTTAGGTTTAGGCAAAGCACCTGGAAACTTGGCATTGGTGGACAAGAAAGCTACTTTCCTGTACGTAGCGAGTTACACAATATGTTTACTTGTACAACAATGTGCAAAAGTAGCTATGTATTTTCAATAGATTGTTCTCTCTGTAGACGCTTTTTTTTTTTCGAAAGTTACGAAGAGCTGTCGTACATATTTACATATTCTACAATAATTTGCCATGTGAAAAGTAATTAATAATTGACAAAATTGGTTTCTTAAATATGTGCACGTTGCTGTGCTCTTTTTGAGTTTATAAATTTGATACAAATTTTAATTTGAACAACTTGTCTCTTTAAAATTACGTTGAATATGCTCAAATAAAATACATATTTAGGTACTTATTTTATCGATTATTGTTACATATTTATGTACATATTTTGAGGTTTGATATTTCGTAAAAATTCGGGCTCTTGATTATTGCACTGACTCGCATAAAATGACCAATAAGAGGGAGGTATAATTTTAGCCCCATAAAAACTAGGATTTGATTCGCTGAGTGTACAGTAAAGCTTATCGGGACTGGACCTACAGTTTAAAGTGAGATCCAAACCACTATGTGCCTCCACAGGGTATCGAACCCGGGACACCTTAATTACAAGGCGGCGACGCTACCACTGCGCCATCTAGGGATAGCTTGATCTAGGATTTGACTTATCGCCTAAATTCCAATTAGGATTTCCCGAGAGGAAACGAGAATAGTCTCGACTCGTAAACGAGAAAGATGTCTCGTTATCGTCCCGACTTATAACGGTGATCTCGTCTTATTATCTGTTAAAGATATTATTCTGAAGCAAGCGCAGTTCGCAAATTGGAGTACAATATGACACGAATATGTACATGTTAGCTTCGAGATTTATTTCCTTTATGTTTCAAAATCATGTACTTCAGTGTAACTCGGAGATTATACGTTATTTCTAGGAAGTGGAAGTTGATGACCTAAAAAATATAGGTATATGATCTATAAAATGTCCTAATGGGAAAAAAAGACATAAAAATGCAAAAAATGACCTTTAAATTTGTTAGTTTCAGGTTGAAATGGAAAGGAAATTAAAGAAAATGCAATCTGGCTTTAAAACAAAAAAAAGCACAAAATGATACCACAGGCACATTCAATTAAAGTCTGCAACGAGGATACACCTTGTGGTTTCCCCGATACAACAAAGACTTTCACCAGTTCATCATTTCTCTTGCTCGTAAATTGCAATCCTGCGAGATATATATAGGCCACCTTGGTGAAAAGACTCAAGAATATTACCAAAATGAAAGAAGTTGCAAAATATGACGAGACAATATACCGAATATTGCGAAAAATGACGGAAAGTGTCGAAAATCGGGGAAAATGACCTAAAACCTGGAAATTGGCAAAAAATACAAAAAAAAATGCACTTTGAAATTACCTTCTTTGGGTTCTCGACGAAGTGTAATATTGTGTATATTTAATGGGCATCGTGTCCGAGATGTCAGAAAAAAGATCACATTTCATCAACTTCCACTCTCTAGTTATTTCTGTTTCTTTCATTTTTTCCAAAAATAGAACATATTTCAATTTGGTTATAATAATGAGCTGCAACATTTTAAGCATCTTATTCCTGTGGTATATGTATAAGACATAGGCGTGGCCACAGGCGGGCAAGGGGGGGGGGGCATTTGCCCCCTCTAATCACGGACGTTTGCATATTTTTTCCACGAAGGGACAGACAAGGTATTTTTCCATGTGGCATATTACTCCGATGATAGTGTTGCCACCTCAAAAAAACACCACTTGAATTTGAAATTATCGCATTAATGTAAATTACTATGACTGAAATCAAATTATAGGCTACGTGTAAAATATATACTTTTAGGTTGACGTTCGATTTCGAAGGGGGAGATGTGGCCATTCTTGCCCCCCTTTTCAGACGTTCCATGTACCAATATTATTATACTTTCACTTACAAATTTTGTGTTGAGGAATCTTATTGCTGTTATTATACCATTGGACGATTCTGAAGAGGACACACCAATCCAGAACAACATAAGATCTACAGTTGATGTAACCTATGAAAATCCTACACTGGTGATACCGTTTGCACAGGAGGAAATCGCCGCGGTTATCGACAGATTGAAAAATGGCAAAGCCCCGGGTCCTGATGGAACTCTAAACGAGTTAATCAAAATTACTAAAAACCAACTTCTCGGAGGTTTACAGACAATCTATAACCAATGTCTAGCAGAAGGGATTTTTCCTGAAGACTGGAAATTAGCAATGTTAGTGCTTTTCTTAAAGGATACCAAAAGAGATCCATCCAATGTAAAATCCTACAGGCCAATTTGCCTTTTGGATGTCTTAGGCAAAGTTTTTGAGAGGCTGATTACAAAGAGACTAAACGAAAGACTAACACTAATAAGGAATTCCAGCAAACAGTATGGGTTTATTAAAGGACGCTCTACTGAGGATGCGGTCAATCCTGCGATAACATCTATAAACCAAACTCATTATAAGTATGTTACTGGAATTACAATTGACATTAGCGGAGCGTTCAATAATGTATGGTGGCCATACTTACTACGAGAACTAAGGAGGTTGCAGATTCCTAAGCCTCTATACAGCTTAATCTGTGATTACCTGAAAGACAGGAGAATACAGTTCGTTTGGGGACATGAGACGATCTGCAGGAGTGTCAACAAAGGCTGTCCTCAGGGCTCTGTCCTGGGGCCAGTCCTTTGGAATATAACCTTGGAACCACTACTGCTGGCTCTCAGCAGGATGGATGAGATCATAGATAGTGTTGCTTATGCAGATGATCTATTAATCATAACCGGATCGAAAAATCGCAAAGGTTTGGAGTTCAATGCTAACAAGATCTTGAATCAAGTGGCCATTTGGTCTGAGGAATCTAAGTTGACCATAGCTAAGGAGAAGACATATCAAATCCTCCTTAAGGGAAAACTGGCTCGAGCGCCTATATTCAAGTTTCAGAACTCTTCAATTAAAAATGTTCAAGTCATCAAATACCTTGGAATTCACATGGAAGCTCAAATGAGCCTAAGAGCTCATGTGAACAGTGTTACAGCTAAGGCCAAGTCAGCTTTACACAATATCTTAAACATGGGTAATACTGCATTTAAGATACCATTCAAGATCGCAATGCTGTATTATAAAGCGATATTTGTTACAACTATATGTTATGCAGCGTCTACTTGGGCTTTCCTTTCTAGGAAGAAAGTTGTCCGGGACCGTCTGAGATCGGCACAGCGCAACGTCTTGTTGAGAATTCTTGGGGCCTTTCGCACAACGTCAACTATGTCAACTATAGTGCTAGCTGGTGTCTTGCCTCTTGATTTTGAGGTTCAAAGACACGCTTCTAGATATTGGTTTCGGAAGGGAGACCAAGCTAAGATATTCATGCTGTTGGGAATTAATGTGAATACCATGCAGGACATTGACCAGGTTCTACAAAGCAAATGGCAACAAGAGTGGAGACAATACTCGGGATCAGTACACACGAAGCTATATATGACTGACGTTAAATTCTGGACAATGAACTCACTCTTTAAACCAACTAAAGGGTTGATACACCTCATTACAGGGCATGGCCCTTATAAGGCATATTTGAAACGCTTTGGCCTCAGTCTAGATGACCAGTGCCAAGTATGTAAGACTACTGATACTCCAGAACACGCTGTGTTTTATTGCAATAAATTTCAAGACCCCAAAATAAGGGAACTTAGAGCTAAGCTAGAACCAGACCTTGTAAGACAACAACTTACTTGTCAACGAACCTTTCCTACAATTAATGCTTTGGCTGAGCTGATATCTACGCTTGAGGAAATGGAATTCAAACACCATCAAGAGTCACGAGCCCGACAAGTGGTTCCAATATCATCATTTATTGAAAACATGGAACCCACTGGAACTAAGACTAGATCGAGCATGAGACTTGCTGCCCAATTAATGGGAGAAAGCAGCTGTGCACAAAATAATTGCTTAAATGAAATAAGATAGTATGAAGAAGGACCGGCTTCCCTGAATAGAAGAAAACACTACATTACATCCCTCAGAAGAGAACCCGACATACCAGAATTGGATGACTGAAACCAATATATACATTTCCAGTATCCGGATGCTGTCTACCAGTTGAGGACTGCGAGTAGAAGATTGAAGACAGAAGAGGAGGCTTGAGAACTCCCTATTCTTCAGGGATGTCTCTTCAATATAACTCTTATGAATATCTACTTGTCTTCTGATCTAAGGATTCCTCATCAAGTGCCATTATTATTCTCTTATTTATGGGATCTAAGGGTTCCTCGAATATCTTATTCTATATTCTCATTCTTATATTGTATTCTTATATATTCATTATTTTATTTCTATGTTATATGTATCTTTATATTTCATATCTTGCTTATTGTTTGGAGCTACTCAATTTCACAATATTAATTTTTCAAAAACGTCTTGGTTTAAATCTTAGGTACCAAGACTCAGAGCACTTGCCTCTTCTCTCTTACGTACCTTCTGACCTCTCCACTTACCAAGTTAATCCTTATATCCTATTCCGGGATACGGATACCACACTCAGATAAGATCAAGAAAGAAGATCTGAGTGAGAGGGTACCAAAAGTGAGAGTGGCGAGTGGAGGCGGAGGATCGCCGCTCCGTATCCCATCCTGTTATTATACGATATTATACTCTTAAAGAAAATGAAGTATTTTGAAGCCGATGAAAGTTCGAAGCAACTACGGGAGAAGGGGGTTCGGTCTGAGAATACTGAAGATGGAATTAGTTTTCACGTCTTTCTTGCATTATTTCTTCCAGAGACAGAGGGACAATTGCCCCCTCGACTTCTTTTTCTTACAGTCTTGTCAAGTTCAGAGCAGTAGTAGCTAGGGGGCTCCTACGCCGAACGATCTGAATGAGAAAAATTGTAAACGAGAATTCCATGACTTCGCGTGAATTTTTTCCGCGCTATTAAATCAATACTATTCTCAATTTATATAAATTTGTATCGGAAAATTGTCTTGCTCGCTTCGCTCGGAATTTGTTTTTTTCTGTAATGCATTGTGAATTACCAGAGGGACAAGTAAGAACAACTAAGTACTTCAGACAGTTGCTGCTTTAACAGTTTGGTTTGAAGGAAAAGGAGCGCACACATTTCAAAGACAATTTATATCATTCTTGCATTTGGTCTGTTATGGAGCGGATTAATTCATTTTGTAATGTAATGTATTTAAATAATATGTTTACATATATATATATATATACTCTATGTGATCAAAAGTATCCGGACACACCGCGAAACGTGTGTTTATCATAGAGGGCGACACAATACTGCCATCTACCGCGTAGAACACATAGTCAGCGAACTCAGTAGTCTGCAGACAGTGTGAGACAGCAGTATGGGATGGTCTGAGGAACTCTCAGACTTTCAACGTGGTCAGTTGCTTGGGTGCCACTTGTGTAGGAAGTCTGTGTGTGAGATTTCCACCCTCCAAAACATCCCTCTGTCCACTGTTTCCAATGTTATAGTGAAGGGACGTGTACAACCCAAAAGCGTGCAGACCAACCTCCCATGTTGACCTCAAGAGACCTTCGAGTGTTGAAGAGGGTCGTAGAGCATTATCGTCAATCATCCATCGCCACCATCACACAGGAATTCCGAACTGCATCAGGATCTACTCCAAGTACCATTACTGTTTGGCGCAAGGTGCGGCAACTTGGTTTCCATGGCCGAGCAGCTGCCCATAAGCCAAACATCACACAGACAAATGCCAAACGCCGCTTCGTGTGGTGCAAGGAGCGTCGAAACTGGACCATAGAACAGTGGCAAACCGTTGTGCGGAGTGATGAATCACAGTACACAATGTGGCTATCCGATGGTAGGGTGTGTGTGTTGAGAAAGCCTGGTGAAGACATCTACCAGCCTATATAGTGCCGACAGTGAAATTCGGAGGTGGCGGGGTTAGAGTGTGGTAATGTTTCTGCTGGAGGGGGCTTGGCCCCCTTGTTGCTTTACATGGCAATGTCAGAGCACAATCTTACGTTGGCATTTTAACAGCTTCCATGCTTCCTACCATCGAAGACCAGTTCGGGGATGACCTTTGTGTCTTGCAACACGACCGAGAACCCGTCCATACGCCAGGGCTTGTGGGGGAGTGGTTTGACGACAAGAACGTCCCACTAATGGACTGCCTTTCGCAGAGTCCTGATTTGAATCCCATAGAACATCCCTGGGATGTTCTGGAATACCGACTTCGTCTAGACCACACCGGTCCACATCAGTACCTCTTCTCATTTTGGCGCTCTGCGAGGAATGGGCTGCCATTCCTCATGAAACCTTCCGGCACCTGATTGAAAGTAGGCCTGTGAAAGTGAACGCTGTCATCAAGGCTAAGGGTGGGCCAATACTGTATTGACTGCCAGTGTTGCCGATGGAGGGTTACCCAAACTTGTACTTTATTTTCAGGTGGGTGTCCGGATACTTTTGATCACATAGAGTATATACACACACACACACATACACCCATCAATGCAATAAAACTAAAAGAGTGAGATAAAATGAGATTATTTTCCCCGACTGAACTTTAATCAAGGCTTTTGACCCCTCTAATCAGAGGGGCTGCGCACGCCTATGGTATAAGAATGAAATACTTCAAACTAATGATCAATATTTTACCTAGCTTGTAACCTTTTATATAGCTTAGATAAATATTTCGTTGAGAAATCTTTATTTAATTATACTTATATAATCCTGCTACAGAACAGGTAAAAAGATTTGATAAAACAGTGATCTTGATGAAACTTCAATTCGTGAAGTATCACAACCTAAGTATACGCCTTCATTCGTCTTGATTCAACTTAGTTTCATTAAGCAACGTACTATATGGAATATTACTTTGCACGTGTTCCATTTCTATAAATTATTTTGCTTTGTCAACTCAATATAGAAGTCACCTTTCATAATATATTACTCTCGTAAAAGTGCGAAAAAAAGATTTTAAATTGAAATGATTTTTAACAGACTTTTCACTAGCAAATATATCTTTTAAAAGCCTGCCATCTATGGTATAATTTTGATGTGTCTCTTTCACAATATTAAAGTAGTGCATTATAAAATGTTTGGTCATAGTCAGAGTTAGGATTTTTAGGGGAAAATTTCATTGGGAAAAACGAAGGGAAAAGGTGCTAAAATAAGACCCAAAAAGGGGCAAAAAAGGTGCTGATAATTATACTACTTATTAAAACTTTCCCTCCTATTTTATTAGTCTAAGCTATTCACTCGAAGCTGTGTACACATCACACACATAGGTTGTGTTACGGTTATTCACCAGAATCGGGAAAAAACACAAAGCTGTTGTACCTTACAACATTAAGTATTTCTAAATTTTTAAAAGTGAGTTTGTTTCTTTTCGGAGATAAAATATCTTTATATAAGCTGAAGCTTCTCTCTACATCCACAGAAACAAGTGGGGCAAACTTAGTATTCACTTGGAATGGCAACTCTGTGGAAGTGGCAAATTCCACAACATCCAGATTCTTGTCAAGACTAGCCTCAAGTTTGTCTCTGGCAAAACCATCTAACTGCCCCCTCACAGTAGTAAAGATATCCCATTGTTTTTCCCTTTCGATGCCTTGTTCTTCTAAGCTTTTGATGGCTGTAAACAGGTACTTGTAGGAATGTACACAAAATAGTTCTTTCTGCAAATCATCTATCTTGTCTGGGAGAAGTTGCTGTGCCTTGGAAATTGCACCTGCGTTGGTTGAATCCAGGGAAAACACAAACTCCTTAATTTTTCAAAATTTCACAGAAATGCAGCACATTCAATCCATGATCCCCAGCGAGTAATAATGGGGAAATGTGTCAGGGGCAGGCAGGTAGTTTCTCTGTAGGCAAGAATGCGACTTGGGGCCTTAAGGAGTATTTTCTTCAGATCAGATATGAACTCATTTACAATGTTGTATTCGTTACTAATAGATTCAGAAACCCTATGAAGCGCATGAGCCAAACATGTTACATGCTTTAACTTAGGGAACAACGGCTTTAATTGGTTAAATGCCGAAAGCATGTAGGGAGCCTGGTCAGTAACTACAACAACAACTTTTTCGAACTGAATTCCACCGGCCCACAGTTTTTGACAGAAATCCATAAATGACTGCATCACTGTACTGGCATTGGTTTTCAGCAACTCATACATGTTTAGTAACGTGGGCTTAACTTCCTCACCTGTCAGATGAAAAACCAAAATGTTCAAAACATATTGTTGCATTGAGTCTGTCATCTCATCCAGAATGACACCTATATTGCAATCTGACACTTTCACCTTAATTTTACGAACAGTTTCTTCATACACAGGTTCAATATAGTTTTTATTAATGAACTCTCATCGGCACTGACAACCGTGTGTACTTTTCAAGGAACCCCTTCAAGGCCGGACGGTTCACCTTGTTGAGTGCCTGTGTAAAAGATGCACACAAGTCAACATTAAATTCCTTTAAATTTTACTTCTTGGAAGAACACTGCTCAAATGCATTGCGTATGAGAGGCTGCGGAGATTTACTTACTTGCAGATTCTTGTTCTTTTGATGCTTAGAGCTGGAATCTCTGGTGTTTTTCATCTAAGCCTAATGTGATTCCCATATCACAAACCGTGTATCGAATCGTACCTTGCCCTGTTCGATTAAGAAATATTGACCCTGGCAGACCTTGTCAGCTCCTGCTCAGAAATGTGTAGAATAAGCTTTCTACAGGAAATGGTAAGAACACTTTCCTTTGGCAAGAGGTGACGAGAGGCCAAGCGAGGGTTTAAATAGGTGCGCATGAGAGCGACACGAGGTCTTTTAATCTGGAATCATCTGAGAAGCAGGAGCTACTGGTCTTATTTCTAAACCGAACAGGGTAAGCTAGTCTACACCCATTCTGCCATTTGCATTGCTCAATTCAGTCTAGAAACGAATCATGAGTCTATTTTTATGAATAGTTAGATATTTGTACCTGCCCGTTCAGGGCTGTCTCTACCATCAACTAGTACTAATAGTACATCCCTATTTAAGATCCTCGCGTCCAGAGGAACGCTACGTGGTTTGAGATGCGTGGGTTTTTCATCCATTTTTTCGGAAATGTGATGAAAAATTAGAGCAACGTGGTTCTTTTGGAAATGGAAGCGTCATGCCTTGTTTTCCTAAACAGACATAAAAATTGAAAGGGTAGGCTGCGGAATTTTTCATTTATTTCACTCTGAAATAAATGAAAATTGAAATGCATTAATATCATGTTAGACTTGTTTCTTCGCGGATTTTTTTTTACTAACGGGGCGTTATTTTTTTTTAAATAAGGTACGTCACCATTGTTAGTAATGCCTTATGTCATTTATTGATTTGGAGGACGAGCTTGATACCACATTGGATAGGCTCATCATTCTCGCCAATAATGCTGTTGGTCCGTCTTTTGATGTGGAGGGCATACCTTGTGCCTCATCCACCCCAATCAGAAGTCCTCCATTAACTAGAAGTCGCGCACGCGCGCAGGCTCACTTTCAAATTGATAATCGTCCCACAGTTCTTGTGGACCCACCCACCATGGCTCAACTACCTTTTGTTCATCCCTTCATGTTCGAGAGCATCCAGTTTCAGGGTGCCTCGGGGGAGGATGTTACTAAATTCATAGATCGTTTCGAAAGTGCGGCGATTCTGAACAATTGGGACGAGACGAAAAAACGGCAACTTTTCCAGGCGTTGTTATGTGGGCCAGCCCTCCGCTGGTTTAATGCAATTAGCCAGCAACCAGGCGTCAATTTAGTCAGCTATGAGGACGTCAAGAAAAAACTTATTGAAGAATTCACAGGCTCCCTTGATCAGCTGCAGATCGAGGAGCAGATCAGATATCGGTTCCACAGGGACGATGAACCGGTATCATCTTATGTTAGGGACAAGCAGACCCTCTTGTTTAAGATGGACCCTAACATGGCTGTAAATAAGCAGCTTAAATACATAAACGCAGGTCTTCAACCGGAATTTATCAGGGAGATATACAAAAAACAATATAATTCAGTTCCGGAGCTTTTGAAAGACCTCAAGGAATATGAAAAAGCAAAGTTCCTTATGCGCCGTAGAACGGTGCAAGAGCTCTTGCATTCGGCTCAAAAGGAAACTCTTTTTCCGTCTCCTGCTGAGTTGCGCATTCCTCACCAGAACCCCGTAGTTAGCACTACTGCGGTTGCTCCGGAATCAGCACCTCGGGCAAATCAAGACATGACTAATCAGCTGCAAGCCTTGCAAGCTGAATTGGACCTTGTCAAAAGACAACAAACGTCTCTCCCAGAATGGCGCAGAATCTTGTGAGTTGGCAACGGTGGATCAGGAAAATAGTTCTGTAACAGTTAATTTAACAAAGGAAGAATCAGAAAACGACGATATCCCACAAGTGGATATATCCAAATTTGACATTAATCCTCAATTGGAGGAACATGAGAAAAATCAACTTTTAGAGCTTTTGTTAAAATACAAAAATGTTTTCAGTTGGTCCGAGAATGACATGGGCCTTGCCACCAATTACAAACATAGGATAAAGCTTTCTGATCCTACGCCGTTCCATAAGCAGCAATATCCGATCCCGGTACATTTGCGAACAGAGATAAAGAAACAAATTGAGACTTTGAAAAAACAGGGAATAATCCGGGATAGTACAAGTCCTTATAACTCACCAGTTATTCTTGTGAAAAAGCGTGACGGAAGTTACCGTTTTATTCAAGACGGTCGCTTTTTGAATAAACGCTCTGTGTTCGATGCGATGGCCATGCCTTCCATTCAGTCTATCTTGCACGATATGGGGGGAAAGCAGTACTATTCTAGTGCCGATTTACGTTCAGGATTCTTTCAGATACCATTAACCGAAGACAGTAAACAGTGCACAGCCTTCTCTATTCCCAACCTAGGTCATTTTGAATTTAATGTTTTAAGTCAAGGTCATATTACCTCGCCAGCAGCGATGAATCGAACACTTCAATTGGCTTGTAGCGGAATGCAAAGTGATAACTTCGCCTTCTATATGGATGATTTATTTACCTGGGGCCATACCTTTAATGAAATGTTGACAATACTGGAAAAATTGTTTCAGTGTCTACAAAACGCTGGCTTGAAAATTTCTCCACACAAATGTAAATTTGGTTATTTTGAGATACTCGCCCTTGGACATTTGGTGGGTCGTTATGGCCTACGCTTGAGTGACCGTATTATTTCTTCCATTAAGACTTACCGCACCCCCTCCACCACAAAACAGGTTAAACGATTTTTAGGTTTATGTTCATATGTCCGTAGATACATCCCATCCTTTTCAGAGAAGGCCCAACCTCTCCAGTCCCTTTTGGGCAAAGGCAAAAAATTTGTATGGGGGAGGACCAAGAAACAGCTTTTACAAACTTAAAACACGCTTTAATAACTGCCCCAGTTTTGCTACCCTATGACCCTTCTAAAGAAACACGCGTCTACTGTGATGCAAGTCTGAAAGGCCTTGGTGCTATTTTAACACAGCCAAATGCAAGTAATGATTTCCTTCCTGTAGCATATGCAAGTCGAACACTCAAAAAAGGGGAAGAAAAATTGTCCATCATGGAACTAGAACTATCAGCGGTTCTGTATGCCCTCAAAACCTTTAGGTTTTATTTAATTGGGAAACATTTCGAAATTGTAACAGATAATAAAGCAGTCAGTTATTTGCGTACCACCCGTAATTTGAGTTCGAAGCTCTCGCGGTGGAGTGCAGAGCTTGATTCATACGACTTCACGGTCGTTCATTGTAAATCTACACAAAATATTTCCGACGCTATTAGCAGGGAATCAACAACCCCCCGGATGACGAATCGCCAGAATTGGGCGAACCTCGTATATTTCTCCTCCAGGATGAATCAATAGATGTGGGAAAACACCAGCGCGACGACTCATTTTTTTCAGAAATCATAAAAGTTTTGGAGGGGGCAGATGACGCCCAATCCCCCTTCGAAGGACAGGCTTTTTATTATGTGCTGGAAAATGGTCTTTTATACAGGAACCATAAGATGGGTGGGGGAAGTAAGAAATTACTTTGTATACCTAAGTCCTTACGTCATACTGTAGTTGAACAATTACATTCTCACCCGTATGGTGGTGGTCATTTAGGGTTTACTAAAACATATTACAATGCGCTCAATCGCATATATTTTCCCTATATGAAACGTTTTATACAGGACAAATGTCGCCAGTGCCTATCTTGTCAAACAAACAAGCGCCCTACAGGGCTGCCGCAAGGTGAACTCCTGTGGCCGAGCGGTTAGCACATCGCGCTGCAACGCCAAGGGTCCCGGGTTCGAATCCTGGTCGGGCTTGGTTGTTTGTGAATGTCCATTCATCAATTTCATCCTTTCATCACTCATCCTCATCTTCGCAAATTAGCCAAGAGGCACAAAACGCGAAGTAAAATAAACTAAATCAATCAATCAATCAATCAAGCAAGGTGAACTCCAGACCTTTCCAAGCTGTCGCCCTTTTGAACGCCTAGCTATAGATTTCGCGGGACCTTTCCCTCCCAGTGGCCCAAATAAATGTAAATACATTTTATCATGCATGGATTTTGGTACCCGATATATGATTGCTGCTCTTGTGGTCGATACCACTGCTCAAACGGCTGCTAACTTTCTCTACGAGCACATAATATTAAGATTTGGTTGTCCGAAAACTCTCAACAGTGATAGGGGTGGCTCATTTAATTCCTCTGTATTTAAGGAACTTAGTGCTAAACTCGGTATTCAGTTAAAATTTGTTACTGCGTATCACCATAATACTTCCGGTTTAGAGGAACGAGGTATCGGTATTTTGCAAAGTATAATTAAGCATTTTGTAACCCCGAAACATGATGACTGGATTACCTATCTACAACCAGCTGTGTTTACGTATACTGTTACACGCGGCGACTCCAGTCGTTTTAGTCCGTTTTACCTCATGCATGGGTTCGAAGCCCGTTTGCCCTGGGAAAGTATGCTTCACGCAGATCCCTGCGAAAATAGTGCGAACACAGACAAACTTGAAAGGCTAAACATGGCACGAGACGCGGCTCAAGAAAATTTACGTAAACGATTTGAGTCCCAAAAGAAGTATTATGACAGACGTCATCAAGCAACAAGTTACGCTCCTGGTGAATTGGTATTATTATATAACCCCACTCAGAAGGCAAAAACGGCTAAGTGCTTTTCAGGTGTTTATTTTGGGCCCGCGGTAATAGTAAGAAAGGAAAATGCCTATTTAGTGATATATGAAAATAAGCGCGCCAAGATTGTGTCCGATTTAGTGGCTGTACAAAGGTTAAAACGCTATCACCGCCCTTCAGGGGGTGAGGAAGAAATGAATATCGTATCTCTTCAAAAAGAATATTTCGAACCAGTAACCGGCCATACGTAGCCCAAAGCACATGTCGTAGTTGTTTACTTTCTGTGTGGACCTCATTTTTATAATTTTATATTTTATTTTAATTTTATTTTTCGTTCCATTTCCCTAAAAGTATCAATACGTCAATTTGTTTTCTCGCCAAACGTATAAAACCTAATGTACGCACCATTGTTGTTTTCTCGTAGAAGTAAAACTATTTTGTTAGGCAGTGGCATGTTTTATATATGAAGTTATTTATAAACACGCTCTGAAATATATGTGAATTTTTTCCATCCATGCATGAGTTATAAAAAGAATTAAATATGTTGTCAGTGAGCTCACTTAGTTAATTAAAGCAACGAAAGTGCGGCACGAGCGTTATCTAGTGTATATTTGTCTTTTCTATTGTGTATATTAAACCTACCGGTAGTATGTGAAAAGACCCGTTATTATAGTTAATAACGTAAGAAATGTTAATGTCCCCGTGACATTTAGCCTTAAATAAAGAAAGAAGTCTGTGTAAGCCGACTAAAATGAAGCAGAGAACCAAGTTCTCATTTAGACCATGTAATTTGTGCTAATAATAAGCAAGGTGTGAAGTTTCATACGCTTGACGAGATATTTTTTTTATCTATTTTCAGTTAAAATTATTCCTGGCCGACAGTTTGACTTTATCTTCTTGACCCCTCCTTGAATAATTCCTATTTACATTGCACTAATTGCATTGTTTCTAAAAACTAACTAAAATACCCGAGAAAATTTTAAGTTAAAGTTATTTTGTGTAAAAATATGTGATTTATCAAATTTATTGATTTGATATTTATTGGCCGAAAAGTAATTCATTTATTCTCAATAATAACTAAAAATATCAGTTGTGGTCATTTTAGCAAGTTTAGGTTCAATAATTGCTACCTCATTCAACAAGATGCAGTTTTTCCTATATTTATTAATTTTAGTTGCATTTATTTCTCACGTCAATTCCCTATCCTTCAAGGAAGTGGTCATAACATCTTTCCAAGACCCGTACATCATTTGTTCAGTAATTACGTTAACACTAGTTTTTATTTGTATGTTAATTATTGCTTTCATTTGTTGTCAGGGAAGATGTAAAAAGTTAAAAGTTTTGGAAAATAATTGCCCAAGGGAAATTTAACGAGTAAATATGTCTTCAAGTGTACAATTTTTAAATATATCCCAGTCGGATAGCGACTCTTGGCACAGTGGTCCCACCCAACCCGTTACATGTCGAAATCTTGAGTCAGTTTTTACCTTTGAAGACCCCTTTTATGACCAAGCAGGTACTCCAAACAAAATTTTTCCACTTGAAATTCCCCCCGTCCGTCTAGATACATCTAATGTTGCTTGTCAAACTCTTAATCCATTAAAGTTAGATGATGTTAACACCTCATCTCGCTCTGTTCAAACTAATCCTGTTAAAGTAAAAAGAGTTAAAGGAGTTACGGTGAAAACACAAAACGTAGATGTGTCTCGAACCGACGACCCCCAGCCCCACTCTGAACCAATTGTCCCTTTCATTCAAAACATGTTTTATGACGACATATAATCAAGCTGCTTTTCCACGCACTCCCCTAGCCGTTATGCAACCGAGTTCGTACTAGCCTGGGGCGCCGAGCAAGCTTCCCCCCTTCTTTTTATTTTCCTCCGGTTCTGTCCCGAGGAGATCCAGGTACATCAAGAACCAAAAGTTCATGAAAGGTACTCTCTTCTTCTTCCTATTTGCTCCTTGGCACCGCCTCCCTCGTTACCAGTCCTAAGTTTCTATCGTCGTGTTCCTCGAAGAGAAAGAACACGTTCCTCTTATTGGTCATCACTCACGGGGGGCTCCGCCCATCCAGAACGGCCGCCATATATCTCTCCCCCCTTCCTTTTTCTACCCCCGACTCAGATCACACATCCAGCAACGTTGAAAAGATGTCTTTAGCTAGACTCCTCGACTTCCTGCTTTATGCTGAATTGCATTTTCCCTCGCAGTTATCATCGTCGAGGCCGCTTCGGTGCGCAGTTTCTACTCCACATTCGAGTTAGCGGAAGAAACATATCTTATTTCAGCCTCGGGAAAAGATAATTTGATGACACCTTTTTTTGTTGTAGATGAACTTTACACTCAGGTGGCTCCAGCAATGAAATTCCTAGCCTCCAAACAAGGTGTGAATAATAGCCTCTTCAAGGGCGCTTATTTATGCGATGTTTCCTCGTTCCTTCAGAATTTTCAAAAGTTTCCCGAATGAAATTTAATTACTTCTTACAGATTAATTTCATGTTAATCTTCGTAAAGTAGGTAATAGCGAGTAATTGTGTTTATATTTTAATCTCCCACACGTCATAGACTTTAGTTGAAGTAATATCATACGAAAGGAACGTGATTTGTTAGTATTCTATACCGTTTTTTTTTCATTTTTCTCAGTTTATTTAGATCAATTTGTTCACGTCACAAACATTTTTTTTCTCTCCCTTCCAGATACCAAGCATGGCTGACATCGCGCAATTCTATTGGAGGTGTCTTTTTCTATTCCTGACAACCCTTCCCACTTTTCAATATACAGTTGCAAATGAAAATGAGGATATTTTTGTAAGTGGGTTGGGCTTATTTTACGAACAACAAGGTCTTATGGTTCACAGTTCCGATTACATATATACAACTGCCAATATTCACATTGATATTAACATTCGGACTGATAACCACTCAGGCTGTGTTAAGTGGTTAGCTATTCAAAATGATACCCATGATCGTATTCAGCAATACTTACGCGAAATTTCACTTTACCTCCCTTGTCGTTTTAAAACCAGCGATAGCCGGCCGAATTGCCATGGGGTGTGGAAAAATGTGTCTGGGAGCTCTCGAGGGAAACGATCGATTTTTTTTTAATTTAATTAATTTATTTTCGGCGGGTCTTTCAATTTATAACTCCTTTTCAATTCATCACCTTAGCTCCTCTGTTCAAGCTCTAAAACATAATCAAGATCAGATTCAGGCAGAATTACAGGAAATGAAGAAAGACGAAATCCAGACTTTCCGAGTTGTTAATAACATTTTGGTAATCTTCAAACGTTCTCTTATTGCTCTTAAAGCGGTTTAGTTTCGAAATTTTGTGACATCTATACGGAAGAAAGGCACCTAATGGCACTTTTGCACGCGTCAGAATTATTTTCCCGTATTGATTTTATGGTAACCGATCTATCGATGAGTAAACTGTCTTATCATATGATTTCTCCCGATTGACTCCGTGTTTTTCTCAGTCTTCACTCTGACTTTAAGGACACCCTGTATATGACGGATCTTGGTCTCTTTTACACTTTAACCAATGTCTACCTTGTCAATTATGACATATCCACTCATTCTTTTCATATTTTGTTAGAAACTCCAAATTTACTTCGTAATGCTATTTCTCCAGTTTATCGGACTATAAATGTTGGCACTTTTGTTGATAATAAATGGTTCCGGGTTAAGGTTCCCCAATTATCATATAAAATGGAACATAACGGTCAAACCCAAATCGTGGAAATTCTTGATAGTCATTGTAAATTTAATTCCTTTATTTACGTTTGTATTCATACGGAACTTTCAATTCACGATAATATAAAATGCTTAACAAATATTCTATTTCATAATTCCACTATTTCCTGCTCCACAGAAATAAAATCCAACGTCGGGGGCCACCTCACGAAAGTTCGCACTCGAACAGGAGTGATAGTTTCCGGCACAGGAAAATTCCTAAAATCACAAACTTTAAACGGCAATTTAAATACACACAAAACAATAACAGTGTCTGAAGGAACATCCTTTTTCTGTAATTATAAGAATTTTGATCAATTGATCTTTGATGATGAAATCATCCACACTCGTAGAGTTTTAGATACAGAAATAGCTATTCGAGCAATTTCTCCACTTTTTAATACCTCTGTAAATTTTTCAAATGTAATTCTTCCTGATTGGACTGACTTTCAACTGGCCATGGAGAAATTAAATCAGTCAATCGCGAACGAACCAAAATTTCATGAAATATTTTTGTCCCATTTTCCCGTTACCGATATTCTATTACTAATTTGGAACTTCATTTTAACTGTTTATTTATGCTATACGTCAGGCGTATGCAAGCGCAAACAAACCTTGACTAGTGAGCGTTAACAATGCGTCACTATGTCGCCTTGATTTATTCATCCATTTTTTATGTATTTTTGTAATTAATGATCTTAACGTCATTGGAGCCATGTCATTTACTCTTTTATTATATCTTAGAGTTCCCGAATTTACTTGTGGCTAGGTCCGTTTTAACAGCTGTGACGTTACCAAATTTTGGGTTAATTATTTTTTTTTCTCGTCAGTTCCTCATTTTTTACAATGCTTTGACACTTCTGACATGATATTAATGGATTTCGTCGGGTTATTTTTCTGATACCAGGGGATATATTTTATACCATCTACATATTACTTTTTATGTATTTATCAATATTTAATTCTAGATATTTTCGTTTATTTCATTGTATATTGATCATGTCCCAACACAGGGCATTTAGTGATATATCATAACTTTAGTTTTATATTGCACATTATTTTATATTTTATATTATATATATATTTTTATATATATATAATTTAGTCAATATATACATATATTACTTTTGATGAAGTTATATTTTCATTTTAATGGTGTTCCAGTGTTAAGGCGTCAAATGACATTTTCCGCCTTTTATTTTCTTTAGCCTTCATTCAAACTTTGTTTTATACCTTATATCACTTATTGGGCAGTTTATTTTATTTTAGTTTTCCTTATTTTTACTCATGACTTTCACTTGCCTATAAAAGACGATTACTTTACACATTTTTTTATACATTTTAAATATTGAATGACTGAGAGCAATGTAGTTTTTCCAATCTGTTACCTGTTTCCTACCCTGTTCGGGAATTCCACGAGTTCAAGGAATTTCGAAAAGTCGCCCAGCGATTTTTTTGAGGCCGGAAGAAGAACGCATTCCTGAAGGCTTTGGAGCTCACCAGCCTACTTTGGGTTTCAGCGGTGTATGTCATGTAGCAGCACCGAAAACCCTATTCCAAGTGACATCCCAGGATCAGAACAGCGTCAGAAACATCAGAAGAAATGTCATCTTACAGAGCAAACCCCCCCCCCACGACTTTCACCCCCTTAAGAAGAAGCATGAATATCTTTCATGTACATCGTCCCTTTTTGCTCTGTAAGGCCAGGCAGTGTACTTCACCACATGTTGGAACTTTCCGGGTACAGTCAACGACCCAAATGTGTTGAGGCCCACCCCTGTGGATCAGCAACCTGCCAGGCCACCTGTGAACAGTTTCATCCTACCAGTGGCCATATTTACTGTTCCCTTTCTTGGAGTGATTGCAGCACGGTACACCTTCCGTTTTCGCATGCAACCAGCGTACGAAATGTGTCGCCATTCGATTTGTGCCGGAAATATGCAATGGCGTCTGCTGTGAACTTTCGGGGGCCTATCCTAACATTCCCCCCCAACAGTGTCCGCCATTGTACAACGCATATTTTGGGGCGTGGAAAAGCTACTTGGAGTGGCTTTCCATGGACTAACCTGTGTTCGCCCGCCCCACGGCCAACGTCTTTTCATCTGACCTGTACTGAACAGTATTCCTGAACTTTCCACACCGGGATTCGAATCCGGTCCCCCAGAGCAATTGTAATCGGTCAAGGACCGTGTATGTCCCGGAACAGTGCTTCGTACCCCAGGACTCCGGGGTTGAGTGTATTTGGATTGTCCTGCCTTCTGATTTCTCAGGTCATAGTGTGCACACATAGTGTGCTACGAACGTCACTGGCAAGTGAAAACATAATCTTCATCTATTTTTTAATCTTCGTGTGGTTGTGCGGAGTCCAGTGGAGTTTGGTGTTTACCACGGTCTTTTAGCTCTCGCCTCGAACTGTCATCCTGATGAGGCGGAAGATTGCGAGCATGCGGCCTTAAGGTTTCTCACGGATTGCGATCGGTGCTTAGTTAGCACTTGTTCAGAAGCCATTCGCATGTATCGCGTTACGATGCAGTGTGTTGAACTTTCCGCTGACTCCACGGACCTGCGAACAACACTTTATATCGCATGTTGACCAAACGTCAGCATTGTTGATTACGAAAGACTCTTCCAGCGTGTGGCTAATGTAAACATAGGACTTTATTTCAGCATTCAAGATTGAGCTTAATTCTGTTCCATTTACTTTTCGGTGAAGGGTCTCCGACATTTTTTTTTATTATTATTTTATTTTATGTAACCTTTTTTGTTCATGTAATAAACAAAACCTTTTAAATTTTGGTGAATGGCAGAAGGTTCAATTTAAACTTTTCATTATTACAATTTCAATTTTGGAAATTGTTTCGCAAGAGGGGGTGTCGTACCATGCCCTGTTCGATTAAGAAATATTGACCCTGGCAGACCTTGTCAGCTCCTGCTCAGAAATGTGTAGAATAACCTTTCTACAGGAAATGGTAAGAACACTGGCCTTTGGCAAGAGGTGACGAGAGGCCAAGCGAGGGTTTAAATAGGTGCGCATGAGAGCGACACGAGGTCTTTTAATCTGGAATCATCTGAGAAGCAGGAGCTATAGTCCGGCCAAGGGAGACGAAACCCTCTGGGATGGACTATTCCAAACGCGAGAGGGGAAGCAGGTAGAAGCACGCTGTAAACAATGCTGCGGGATTTCGTTTGAATGCGTTCGCTTGTTTAGTTTATTTTCGCTTGCTGTGATGTGTTGTGTTCGCGATTTGTGAATTCTGATGGCTCTTTCACCTGGTAACAAACCGTTTCGAAGTGGAACTAAAACAATTCTGCAGAACGTAATTGATTTTTGTGACCGAGAAGCAGAAAACGGTGAAGTTTTGGTTCCTGTTACTCACTCTTCGAAACGAGCAAGTCAGATTGCTGGTGTGTCATTGTCGGCTATAAAGAAGATTCGTCGTGAAGCAGGCAAACAAGAGGTTCCCGAATTTAGTTCTCCCAAAAAACGACGAAAGAAGGATATTCTGGAGACAACAGGAATAGATGAATTCGATTGCGACATAATTAGGCGTACGGTGCATGACTTCTATGTCCGAGAAAGAAAGGTTCCGTCCTTAAACAAATTGCTGGCAGTTTTAAAGGACAAAATCAACTTTACCTGGAAAAAAGAGACGCTAAGAAAAATTCTGCATAAAATCGGTTTTAAATGGAAACGATGCCAAAATAAGAGGAAAGTCTTGATTGAGCGGGATGATATAGTTTTAAAGAGGATTCAATTTCTGAGAAACATAAAACGTTTCCGAGAAGAAAGAAGACCTCTTGTCTACATCGATGAAACTTGGGTCGACAGTAACCTGACGTTTGGTAAATGCTGGCAATCAGATGAAACTGATGGAATTCTACAAACGGGAAACGCTTCACGCAGAGTCATTGTTTTGTGTGCGGGCGGGCTGATGGGATTTATACCTGACACCAATCTCGTGTACAAGGCAAACACGACCACAGGAGATTATCATGGGCAGATGAACGCTAATATTTACGAGAAATGGGCAAAAGAAAAACTCATCCCAAATTTACCACAAAATGCCGTTGTTATAATAGACAATGCTCCATATCATTCCGTTCAGATTAATAAGACGCCAAATTCAAGCAGCACCAAAAAAACAATCACAGACTGGCTTGCTACGAATAACATCCCCCATTCACCTGATTCTCTTAAAGTTGAGCTGATGGAACTCGTGAAATTACACGCTCCGAAAGTGAAAACATATCGATTTGATACCATGTTATCAGAGCATGGATTTACTACACTTCGGCTTCCACCATACCACTGTGATATAAATGCTATAGAATATGTGTGGGCAGAAATAAAAAGATACGTCCGCAATATTAACCCCATAGGTGACATAAATATGGAAAAACTTTTTAAAGTGACAGAAGATGCTATACGCAGCATATCAGTTGAAAAATGGCGCAAATGCTGCGAACATGTAATGAAACTGGAAACCAGCTACCGCGAGAAGGACGTAATTATAGAAGAAGTGTGTGAACCAATCCACATTTTATTGAATGACAGTGAAAGTGAAAGTGACTGCAGTTCGACAGCTTATTCTAACTAGGGGTGGCCAGATCCGGATCCTTGCGGATCCGAAATCCGGATCCGGTTGGTTCCGGATCCTTAGGATCCGGATCCTAAAATTTTTCGGATCCGGAATTTTCAGATCCGGATCCGGATCCGGAATTTTCAGATCCGGATCCGGATCCGCGGATCCGGAATTTTCAGATTCGGATCCGGATCCGGATCCAGAACTTTCGGATCCGGATTCAGAACTTTCGGATCCGGATCCAGAATTTTCGGATCCGGATCCAAAACTTTCGGATCAGGTACTTTCGGATCCGGATCCGGATCCGGAATTTTCGGATCCGGATCCGTTTTGCCATCCCACATGCGCTTCTTTGGAAAGTAAGAATGTGCTTATAACATATTGTTACCTGCTAATATACATATATATATAATATACATACACACACATATATATATATATAGTGTGTGTGCTCGCGTGCGCGGTTTGTAATTAATTAATACACTTACTTACTAGGGAGGTCTAAGTCTCCCCCTCCGATTTCCATGAAACTTGGCAGGTGTATAGAGCCCCCCCCCTCAAATGTCAAGATGAGGAGAAATTGAAGTCCCCGAAACCGAAACCACGTAAATATGGCATAGGAAGAAACAGGGGGCATACGGCCTCTCTATACACCTGTCAAATTTCATGGGAATCGGAGGGGGACACAGGGGTCAGATGATTCCCACGGCAATTTGTCCTAATCTTGACATTTGAGGCGGGTTTTGCCCCCTAAAACAGTATTTTAGCCGAAACAAAAAAACACGTATTTCTTCCTTTGGGCCCCTCTATACACCTGCGAAGTTTCATGAAAATCGGAGGGGAACACAGGGGTCAGATCCTTACTTCAATTTGTCCTCATCTTGACATTTGAGGGGATTTTGCCCCCTGAAACAGTTTTTAGCTCAAACAAAAAAACACGTAATTCTTCCTTCGGGCCCCTCTATACACCTGCCACGTTTCATGGAAATCGGAGGGGAACTCAGGGGTCAGATCCCCACTTCAATTTGTCCTCATCTTGACATTTGAGAGGAGGTTGCCCTCTAGAACAATTTTTTTTCCGAAACAAAAAAACACGTATTTCTTCTGCCAAGTTTCATGGAAATCTGAGGGGGACACAGGGGTCAGATCCCCACTTCAATTTGTCCTCATCTTGACAATTCAGTGGGTTTCGCCCTGTAAAACCGTTTTTTAGCTGAAACAAAAAAAAAACATGTATTTCTTCCTTTGGGCCCCACTATACACCTGCCAAGTTTCATGGAAATCGGAGGGGGACACACAAATCAAATGCCCACTTAAATTTGTCCTCATATTGACATTTGAGGGGGGTTGCCCCCTAAAATCGTTTTTTAGCCGAAACAAAAAAAAACACGTATTTCTTCATTTGGGCCCGTTTATACACACACCTACCAAGTATCATGGAAATCGGAGGGGGACACAGGGGTCCGATCCTCACTTCAATTTGTCCTCATCTTGACAATTCAGTGGGTTTCGCCCTGTAAAACCGTTTTTTAGCTGAAACAAAAAAAAAAACATGTATTTCTTCCTTTGGGTCCCACTATACACCTGCCAAGTTTCATGGAAATCGGACGGGGACACACAAATCAAATGCCCACTTAAATTTGTCCTCATATTGACATTTGAGGGGGGTTGCCCCCTAAAATCGTTTTTTAGCCGAAACAAAAAAAAACACGTATTTCTTCATTTGGGCCCGTTTATACACACACCTACCAAGTATCATGGAAATCGGAGGGGGACACAGGGGTCCGATCCTCACTTCAATTTGTCCTCATCTTGACATTTGAGGGGGTTGTGCCCCCTAAAACCGTTTTTTATCTGAAACAAAAAAACACGTATTTCTTCCATTGGGCCCCACTATACACCTGCCAAGTTTCATGGAAATGGGAGGGACACAGGGGTCAGATCCTCACTTCAATTTGTCCTCATCTTGACATTTGAGGGGGTTTTGCCCCCTAAAACCGTTTTTTATCTGAAACAAAAAAACACGTATTTCTTCCATTGGGCCCCACTATACAGTATACACCTGCCAAATTTCATGGAAATCGGAAAGACACAGGGGTCAGATCCTCACTTCAATTTGTCCTCATCTTGACATTTGAGGGGGTTTTGCCCCATAAAACCGTTTTTTAGCTGAAACAAAAAAACACGTAATTCTTCCTTTGGGCCCCACTATACTGCCAAGTTTCATGGAAATCGGAGGGGGACCTTTAGATAACCTCCCTTGTTAGTCTTACACTTTGTAATTATTTAACACTACATATATTATAATGTTTTATTTTAATTTGTAAAACTGTAACTGTAGAACAATTGTATAATTTTTCTATAACATTTCTATCTTGTTATATGTGTTAAAGGTTTCATCCTGGAATGGAATGTCTCACATTTATGTGTGTTTTCATTTCCAATACATTCGAATGAATACATATTCGTTTCAATGGCATTTACAAAATCACTTCGGACATTTGTGCACGAGTGTGTTAGCCGATGCGTAGCAAAGTATTTTAGGAACAACACTTGAAAAAAATTCTTGTAGGACTAAGGTGTGGTAATATTATAATGGGATTGAGATACGAAACTCTTGGATCCGGATCCGGATTTTCGGATCCGGATCCAGATCCGAAACTTTCGGACCCGGATCCGGATCCGCGGATCCGGAACTCTCGGATCCGGATCCAGATCCGAAACTTTCAGACCCGGATCCGGATCCGCGGATCCGGAGCTCTCGGATCCGGATCCAGATCCGGAAATTTCGGATCCGGATCCGCGGATCCGGAACTCTCGGATCCGGATCCAGATCCGGAACTTTCGGATCCGGATCCAGATCCGGAATTTTCGGATCCGGATCCGAATTTCTCGGATCCGGATCCGGGATTTTCGGATCCGGATCCGGATTTCTCGGATCCGGATCCAAGCAGATCCGGATCCGGATCCAAACGGATCCGGATTTTTCGGATCCGGATCCGTTTGGCCATCCCTAATTCTAACATTGATGAGGACACTTTTTAGAGGTATGCCAAATTCCTTACAGATATTTTCCTACATTTTCTTTAATTTGCGATATTTATAGTGCTTAGATATTATTAGTGAATAATATCCTGATTAATGACACATTAGGTTGTTCTATTATAGCCTAATATTTGTCAAGGAGACCAGTTTAATTGAATTATCTCAAATAAAGTTACTGGTTTACATACAATGTAAACTTCTAATGTGAAGCGATGAATACTTCCCAGATATATTCCGTTTTTTGGTGTAGTATACGGTTAGCTTTCATTTTATTCTGAAGCCTTCCACTATACGTGAACGTCTCTGTACTTATTTTGCCGACGATATTATTGCGCTTGAAACTTCATTGTTGTTTCCGCAGCAGACGATTTTCCCGCAGCCCGCTTCTTGCGCCGAACATACTTTCTGCCGTCACCCCTATTTTGCCACTGAACACGTCCAGTTGGCGCATGCGCACTTCCGTCCATGATCTCAGCTAACGTAGCCAGACAGTACTGGTCTTATTTCTAAACCGAACAGGGTAAGCTAGTCTACACCCATTCTGCCATTTGCATTGCTCAATTCAGTCTAGAAACGAATCATGAGTCTATTTTAATGAATAGTTAGATATTTGTACCTGCCCGTTCAGGGCTGTCTCTACCATCAACTAGTACTAATAGTACATCCCTATTTAAGATCCCCGCGTCAGAGGAACGCTACGGAATAACAGTTCCATCACTTTCTATGAACTCGTGCTTAAAGTGTTGAGCCAGACTGAGAAATCGGGATCTGGGCACTTTCAGCATTTTAAAGTACATGCACTAACAGGATCTAACAGTGAAAAAGCAGGTAAGGAACTTACATCCACAAACAGTATCTGTCCACTGCGCACACATGAAACCTGAAACACACCACTTCAGAAACACATTGTTGCTTCACTGCTTCCAATACCAAACTGCGTTTCTTTCTTCCTTCTATCTTAAAAAAAAAATAACGGCGATCTGGTGCATTTCAGTAGCGGTCTTTCCATTGTTGATTTCAAATAGGCAACAATCAAGCACAGTTTAAATACATTCAATTTCAGTTAACAATGTGAAAACATCTTAAAGACAAAAGTGTCGGGAAAAAAGAAAATAAAAATTCAATGATTTGCTGAGGAAAAATATTTAACAACACCAGTAAAAGGAGACAAAAAGGGGAGGAAAAACGATTAAGAACACAAAAAGGGGGAAAATAGATAAATGTCCCAGAAAAGGGAGGGAAAGGTTATCAAAAAAGGGGAAAAAAGGTGCTGAAAATTAGCTCCATTCTTACGTTGAGGCAACATTTCACACACTGAAAAATTCCAGAGAAGTCTCACTTTCACTACGAAAAATAGGTGCCCACCTAAAAATCCTAACTCTGGTCATAGTACTTTTAATTTCGAACCCTAACCTCTGGGTTACAATTGATTGATTTGATTGATTTTACTTCTCGTTTCTGCGACTTTTGGATAGTCACGAAGATGTACATGAATGGTGATATGATGAAATAGTTGAAAGGAAAATCACAAACACAAATCGAAAACATACAATGAGAGCTACACAAGAGGATTATAGTGGGTCCAGACGGCAAAACCTCGTTAGTCTGCACAATGGCGTCCAACTTGAACTACGTGGAAATTTAGGTGTTTTCTCATAGGGTCAGCCCTTTTACAGCTTTTTGATTACAAGGGAACAACGCTAGCTACCACTCTATAGAAGAATTTGTCCTTAAATGAGAGGAGACTGTCCCGTCCCATGCGATAGCATTCACTCACTCGGACTGACCAGTAGGAGATCGCAAAAATGAAATTACGATAGTACCGAGAGGAAACGAGACTCGTTCTCGTCTCGATTTATAAACGTGAACATATTCTATTTCCTGATGAAAATATTTATTGTAAAGCAAACATACTTCGAAAGTTTGAAAACAACATGACACGAATATGTAGGCTATATCTTATCTTCGAGATTTATTTTCCTTACATTACGAATTCATACACTTAAGTGTAACTCGGAGCTTATACTTTACCTTTTGTTCCTCTTAATTGTTTTCCTAAAGCTATTTTAACATAATAATGAACTGCAACATCATATTCATGTGGTCTATGTGTAAGGATATTTAAAATACTTGCAACTAAAAAGGCTCACAATCCTTATATCGCTAATATAATGATTTCGTTGGGAATTCTCTATTTATTTCTACTTATATTATCCTGCTGGATAACAGTTAGAGAACCTTGGTAAAACAGCTTATCTTCATATAATGATATCTATGCAGTTGAAGTTACTACGCAACAAGCAACTTTTATGCTTCTTGATTCAACTTAGTTTCATTAAGCAGTACACTATAAGCAAATGTGGATTTAATATCGTCCGTTTTTACGAGTTATTTATCTTTGTCAACTTAATGTAGAACTCATTGTTATTACTTTATTACTTTCATGTAAAATTGAAAACCGACACTCCATCATTGGAAATATTTTTTAAGGTTTGCCATCTATGGTACATTTTTGATGTGTCTCCTTCTACACCATTATAGTAGAGAATAGTGCATATTGCACTACAATATGTTAGTACTTTTACATCCGAGCATCTCTCCGTCCTTCTAAATGATCATGGGGGAAAAAGATGTTAATTCTCACACACACAAGTAATATACATATCTATTAGCTATGTTGTTACATACAAAAATATTAGCTTTTTATTAATTAAATCAATTAGATTTTACACTTATATTTGTTATACTTTCTTGATTTGCTTTTGTTGTGCATATATTATTATCGGTGTAGATCCGTTAATGGAGTCTTGAGAGCTCCAGAGTATGGAAAACTCACAGACACACAAAGCGGCATACGTTATCTTTCGTTTTCTTGTGTGTGTTTTTTATTCGTTATTATCCTTAATAAGGTATGTTTAAAGTCAACACTATTTGCTTATCTTGGTTGTTACAAAGCCCCTCCCCCCAAATATTTTTGATGGACTTTTTAGGACAGTATTTTTGGTGGGGAGAAATTCCCCTGTCCCCTTAGGATTTTGTATCCTGGACAGCAAGGGGCTTACGACAGGGTGAGCAGGGAGATGGGTGCATATGCTTAATACTTCTCAAACTGAAGATGAATATTTTATCTGCGCTTTTAAATTTTTTATATAGCTTACGGAATAATTTCGTTCAGAATTCTTTAATCATTTTCCCGAGTTCGATACCCAGTGAAGACACATAGTGGTTCGTATCCCACTTTAAACTGTACGCCCAGTCCCGATTAGCCTTACTGTGCATTAAGTGACCTTAAAACACCAACTCAAACAAAATTAATCTTCATTCATTTATTTACACTTATATTATCCTACTACAGAACAGGTAAAGAGATTTGATAAACCAGTTGATCTAATTGTGATATTTATGGACTTGGCGTTACAACCTAACTATAAATTATTATGCATTTTCATTCAACTTAATTTCATAAATCAATACGCTACATGCAAATTAATTTGACACGTTGTCCATTTTTACAAGTTATTTACCGTTGTCAACTTAATGCAGAACTTTCGATTCATACATATTCCATTAGTTTTATAAATAACTGAGTAGATGTTTTAAATTGAAATTATTTTTAAACTGACTTTAAACGATTATATATATATTTTAAAGGGCTGCCATCTATGGGAAATTGTGATGTGTCTCCTTGATAACATTAAAGTCGTGAATAATGCATATTTGATTATATAATGTTTGATCTTGGTACGTTTCATATCGAACCCAGAACCTCTTGTTACGATTTATTTATTTTACTCGCTTTTCTGCCACTTTTGGCTAATCGCGAAGATGATGAATGGTGATATGATGAAATGGATGAAGGGACAATCACAAACACAAATTAGCAGCACAACCTGGACACAAGATTATACTGACTGTGTCTGAAGACTCCAAAACATCTACAGAATACAGTCCAGAGCGTTCCTACGCGGAAAAGAGGAAAATACATTTAAGTGTTTTCTAGTAAGGTCAGCCTTTTTACAGCTTTTTGATTCTAAAGGGACAACGTTAGCTACCACTCTACTGAAAACTAGCCCTTAAATTATATACACCTATTCTGTTACTTGTGATATCACTCATTCACTCTCACGGATTGGCTAATAATAGATGGTCTAATTTATTTCTCAATGAAAACTAGGATTTGACCCATCACCAAAATTCTAATCAAATTTACCTCCCGTGTTTATTTAGACCAGAGGTGTTCACCCTCCGGAGGGTGGTCCTCGTGAGGGCAGACCTCACCCTCACCCTCCGGAAGACTCGTGAGTGTGAAGGCTAACTCGGAGGGTGAGGGAGGTTGATTAAAAATGAACACCTCTGTTATAGACACTACAACCTGACACGGACAGACCGGAGTACATGAAAAAATGAAATTACTTTTATGAAAATGTTTATTCTTAAGTTTGAAAGCAATATGACACGAATATGTGTGTTAGCTTTGAGATTGATTTTCTTCACGTTACGAATTCATATATTAAGTGTTTCTCGGAGATTACACGTTTTGTACCTCTTAATTGTGTTCTTTAAAGCTATTTAAACCAGGATACAAGAATGAACTACAACATTGTAAGTATATTTTATTCATGTAGTTGAAATGCTTCCAACAAAACTGAATATTTTAACTAGGCCTATAATATTTTATGTAAGTAATGCTATGATTTTGTTAATAATTCTTTATTCATTTATACTGAAATATCATTCTGCTGGTGAACAGGTAAAGAGTTTTGGTAAAGCAGTTTATCTTAATAACATGACACGTACGGATCTTGTGTTACTACCTAACAAGTAACTGTTATGGTTCTTGATTCTACTTACGTTCATTAAGTCATACACCATATGCAAATTTGGTTTGAATGTTGCTCATTTTTACAAGCTATATACCTTTGTCAACTTAATGTAGAACGTATATTTATTATTTTAAGTTTCATAAAATCTGAATACATATTTTAAAATGTAATAAGGAAAAGCAGGCTTAGGATATTTCCATCATCTTTAATATTGTTACTGCGAATAACGAACGTGCTATTATGGCATTTTTTTAAAAATAAATTTTAGAATATCAGACACCAATTTATATTTTCTGGTGCTTCACCTTGCAAGCATAATGGGGTATTCCAGATGTGCTGGAGTTCTCTTTGAATTGTGGTGCTGACAAGCCTTCAAAAAGCGATCAGTTCCTCGTCAAACAGAACTAGATGATGAGCCTTACAACAAGCATTTCAGAAAAGCATGCAAACATCTTGATGTGAACATTCAAGCAGTACTATATGTGAAGGAGGATGCAGGGAGTGGTATCCCCCAGTTAGCAAAGTGTTGCAAATTCTGTATCAAATTTCTTCTCATCTAAAAATTTCCACTTCAAGCTCTGCATTCTAGTAAATGTTTTTCCATTCAATCTGGATGCTACTGTAGTTTCCTCTTCATGCATATTTTTGTGCAGTCACTTGGTTCATTTGTAGAGAAACTGAATTCTACGTAAGTAATCTCTGCAAACTCTCAACTTCTCCTCATTACAGCTATTATCTCGAAGATTCAGAAAGAAACTGTATTATTCAGGTCTTCAGTTCCTTTTTCAACTAATTCAACTAGGTTCCCATGTATTCACCGTTCAGTGGCTTTCAATGATTTGTGAAGAAAATTGATTTTACCTTTCTATGGACGAAATGGCTTCACCTCTTGTTGAAGACATGTAGGTTTCGTTATCTAGTTCTTGGAAGGTTTGTCAGGACCACAATTCAAAGAAAACCTCAGCACATTTGGAATACCCCATTATGTTTGCAAGGTGAAGCACCGGAAAATATAAATTGGTGTCTGATATTCTAAAATTAAAAAATACCATTATAGCACGTTGGTTATTCGCAGTAACAATATTAAAGATGATGGAAATATCCTAAGCCTGCTTTTCCTAGCCATATTTGAGATTCATATTGGGTTATTTTACGTCGCTTTTCTGTCACTTTTGACTAATCGCGGCAATGAGGGTGAGTGATGATATGAAATTGATGAATCGACACTCACATAGAACAATCAATAATTCCCAGTCCAGGAATCGAGCTCGGGTCCTCTGGCGTCGTGGCGTGCTGTGGTAACCACTCTACCACGAAGATCGGCTCTTAGGCCTACCTGAATTGAAATCAGTTTATTTGGGGAACCTCGCACACACAGCATAGTGCCACGTCTACAGACTTTTACAAGGAAGTTAAGTTTTCTTTGGTACAATAATACAGAATATTTTGCAAACGTACTCTTCTCGCAATATAGAGTGTGGTATGCCTGGGGGATGGGGTTGGTGCGGATAATAACCCCCCCTTCCTGTGCGCCAGTAAAGAAATGAATGTCAAAGGCAGGAAAGATGGCAAAAGATGACTGCCTATTAAGAAAATGTATAGGTGGAATCCGAACAACTTGTACGTCAACCTTGCATCAAACCCGGGACCCGTTTATTACAAGGATGCGACGTTACCACTACGCTATCCATCAAAGAAGGAAAAACGGAAACTGTCCAACAAATTGTGAAGACATTTGCTGTTCCATTTCGAACAAAGAAAAGTAGGAGAATGGGCCCTTCCCCTTTTTGATAGGGGAGGAAGTGTGATAATTTACATTGACATTTCTTAACATTTTAATTTATTTTTTCTCGAAAATGGGACGAGGCCCAAAAGTTTTTCATTTCAATGTGTTAGAACATATATTCAGCTAAAAGATGGCATACTTAGTTTATTTTTGACTTGATGCTCTTTTGAGATAAGTTTTTTTTGCAATTTTTGAGTATTCAAAGGGTTATATCTGCTAACAGCATCAATATACAAGTAATGTGCTATATCAGATAGCTTGTCCTAATAGTGAGCTTCAATGCCCAGTTAACAAATCTTTGGGGTACTGTTGCTTAACCAAGATATTCAGGGTGGAAAACAGGAAAAACTGTATTTTGGACCCTCTTTGTTGCAGCGTGACAATGGAAAGCAACAATGTCCCATCAAAACAATTCAATATATATAAGCAAACAGTCGTAAATTAACAGTACATCAAAACAAAAGTTAGGGAGGTTGTTGATTTCCAAAATACAGCACTCTGAACTTACCAATGTTTCACTTTTCATGAAAAATGAGTGGTCTGACCTTGAAGTTTGACACTTTCTACAAGAGAAGGAAATTTTTTTTAAGGTCTCAAATTGCACAATATACATTTCTCATGACATAATTCAACATATAAAAAATCAAGCCAATCAAAAAATACAAGTATCCAAATATCCCCTTTTTTTCGAATTTCAAAATAATGGATCTTTAAGTTTTGTGGAGCAGTGTACTTGAAACTAAAGATGGATATTTTATGTAGGCTTTTTACATATTGATTGATTGATTGATTGATTGCATTGAAAATGGTGGGTTTGTCAGCACTTAGGCTATTTTGCATCCTTCACATTAAACGGGGACCAGCCCCTTACCATATCTAAAATAAATACATGTCTGCGGGTATAAAATATCCTTACCTGGGACAATAGCTGAGGCTGTAAAGGAACACTCACTCAGCACACGACAGGTCAAACACAGGACAACAAACAGCCCTTCAGAGGATTATACTGGCTGTAGGTCCAAACGCCAGAGCCCCGTTAGACTGGAAAAAGTAGTTACCAGTGCGTACTAGCAGAAGATCACCCCTTACACTTCCTTTTTATTATTATTATTATAGTTTATTTCATGATTTCGTTGAGGATCTTTTAATTAACTTGCATTTATTGGGACTGGAAAGTGGTAAAAAGGACTTAATAAAGCAGTTCAGTTCATCTCGATACACCTACTCGTCGGGAGCTAACGAACAAACGACATACGAGTCTCTTGACACAACTTAATTTTACTAAGCTATACATTTTGTGCTAATTTATTTTGCTTGCTGCCAGTTTTTACAAGTTATTTAACTTTGTCAAGTTAATGCAGAACTTAAGATTAGTACTCCAATACTTTCATAAAAATCTGAGTAAATATTTTGAAGCAAAATAAATTTTCAGCATACGTTTCACTATTTGAAATATTTTCTAAAATTCTGCCATCTATGGCACACATTTGATGTGTCTTCTTCAAATTTGTGAATAATGCATATTTCATTACAAAATGTTTGGTCTTAGTACTTTTAATTTCGAATCTTTGATTAAACAATTGATTGATTTGTTTACTTTACTTCGCTTTTCTGCAATTTTGGCTAATTGCGAAGTTGATTGGATGAAAGGAAAATCACAATCGTAAATCTTCAGCACACAGCACGAGCCTCACAGAACATTATACTTACTGTTGATCTAGACGCCAGAGCAAGTTCAGTTGTAAATGGCCAGATAGAGAGAAGCAACACTTTGGTCGATATTGTCTTAAATGCATGAACAAATGTTTGGAGGATAGGAAGCGTGCCCATTTATGTAATTTTTGCTGTTGGTTTATTATGAGATGGATAAATTGATTGTTGGTTGATTTGGTATTTTAAGTCCACTTTATGCACAGTAAGGCTAATTGGGACTGGAGCTACAGTTTAAAGTGGGATCCGAACCACTATGTGCCTCCACCGGGTATCGAACCCTTCGATTACAAGGCAACGACGCTACCGATAAATTGATTGTGTAATACACGTTGTGTGTATATATATATATGTATTAAAGAAACTTTGAACATTTACACAATTTAGTGTTGGCACGTTTCATATTTTCATATTTTGCGTGGCTCCATGTTGGATATATGTGCAACATACATCGTGCATGAAATTATACATGTTGATGTTAAAAAGAATTACATTCGGAATGCATTTATCAAGCAGTTGCTGTCTTTGAAAAATAGTTTGTGTGCTCGGTTTTCATTATTAATGTGAAATTGAACGTGTTAAAAAAATAATTCAAATCGGTTGTTTTAACGCAAATGCTTTAGCACCGACTTGTACCTCCTTCTTGCATAATTTTAAGTGAAAATAACGTTTTTAAACATCCATGCCCAAACCGCGACCCCTGCCGTCGTAGCGCGATTTGGTGACCACTCCGCCACTGGGACCGGATAATCTTTTATATAGTTCATACCTACATATATGATTTCTTTGAGAATTCTTTATTTATGTATATTTATATTATCGTGCTCAAAAGAGACTTGATAAAACAGTTCACACTGATATAATGATGACATCTTTGCTGCATGGACCACTACTTAACTATAAACTTTCATGTTTCTTGATTTTACTTAATTCCATTAAGCAATACACTATATGCAAATATAGTTTGCATGTTGTCCATTTTACAAGTTATTTATCTTTGCTGCCCTGATGTAGAACTTACGATTTGTATTCCATTACTTTCATTAATATCTATTTAAATACTTTAAAAAGAAATTATTTTTAAAACGCACTTTTCACGATTAGAAATATATTGTAAAAGACTGCGATCTACGGGACAAGTTAGATTTGTCTCTTACTTTAACATTATAGAGAAAAGTAGTGAATAATTAACATTAAAGTAGGGAATAAAGCATATTTCATTGTAAAATGTTTGGTCTTAGTACTTTTAATTTCTAACTCGGAACCTGTTGATTACAATTGGATAAGTACCAGATGGAGCAAGATGTTGATGTGACATATAGCATGAGCTTCTTCATTCAACTTAATTTCATTATGTAGTACGCTACATGCAATTAATTTGACACGTTGTCCATCTTTACAAGTTCTTTACCGTTGACAACTTAATGTAGAACTTACGGTTCATATTCGATTAGTTTCATATATATCTGAGTAGATGTTTTAAATTGAAATTATTTTTAAACTGATTTTTCATTATTGGAAATATATTTTAAAACTCTGCCATCTATGGGACAATTTTGATGTGTCTCTTTCATGACATTAAAGTCGTGAATATTGCATATTTGCAGTAGCGGCTCGTGCCTAAAATAACAGGTGAAGAAGTATATTTATAGGCAATGAAAACAAATAGTAAGTGCCAGTGCCCCCCCTTCCAATTTAAAACGTCTTTTTTGTCTTCATCCGTCCATCTGGAAAATGGTGTCTGCAACAAATTACACACTAAGTCATTTACTGGGTTCATTGTAGAAACCACAGCTCAACACATGAACACAACACACGATAGGAAACGCGAAACACACACGCGGAACAAGATCTCGCGAGAACGCGAAGATTTTGCCACAAGCACTGGATGCGATGTTTTCTCCGACGAGAGAACTGATTCACGTAGAGGGCGACACCATGTTCAAGGCCAACGCTAGGTGACGTCACCGTTGCCATGACAACCGGCTAAGTCTTCCGCACCCTGGCGAGGTTTGCTCTTCGACGAACTCACGTGCGTAGCGCAGAGCGGCGTAATTTGAGTATTATCGCGTACGTTCTGCTGAGAAATAGTTTAATTTAACAAGCAAATGAAAAATGTCAATATTAATTTGAAAATTAGGTGAAAACATCTGCACTTGTTGCACTTGGCCAGCCGCCACTGCATATTTGATTATAAAATGTTTGATCTCGGTACGTTCAATATCGAACCAAAAACCTCTTGTTACGATTTATTTATTTTACTTTGCTTTTCTGCCACTTTTGGCTAATCGCGAAGATGATGAAACGGATGCAAGGAAAATCACAAAGACAAATCGACAACACACAGCCTCACAGAAGATTATACTGACTGTGTCTCAAGACTCCAAAACATTGTTAGTGTGTAAAATACAGTCCATAGCGTTCTACGCGGATACGAAGTTAACATTTAAGTGTCTTCTAATAGGGTCAGCCTTTTTACAGCCTTTTCATTCTAAGGGGACAACGTTAGCTACCACTCAACTGAAAACGTAGCCCTTAAATGAGATTGACTTGCACTTTTACTTGTGATATCTCACTCACTCTTACGGACTGGCTAGTCAGTAGGGGGCGGATTTATATGCACTAAAAAAAGCCAAAATATGCATGCAAATATGCACTAAAAAGGCCAAAATATGCACTAAAAATTTTCAAATCAACCTATTTTAAGGTTATGTACGCCGTACATGCAAAGTAAATGTATCAGTAACTCACTGAACGCAATTACAGAAATGAAAGTGTGATATATTGGGCTATTTAAGATCACGAAAAAATACTAATTTACACATGTTTTTAGTCTCATGTAACAAAATCATTATATTACATGCATTTCTTTGTCTGTAGGCTCGCTCTAAAAACTGCAATATTGCAATTATAATAATATACATATATTGTGGGAAATAATACCCTAATATACGTATCTTGTGGGAAACACTGTAGTTTTTCATTGCATTAATCAATATCTTTTTCTTTTACATTAGCATTTCAATACACTAGACATTATTTATCGTTGTTTTCATGTAGACTGCATTAGTAGTGGCAATTAGGGGATCAGTTGCCCCCCCCCCACTTTTCGCCACTTTTGCACCCGCACTATGCTAAACCTTATCTACAAAGGGAAATATACTGCCCTTGCCCCACCCCCAGTTTTGGCATCTTGCCCCCCCCCCCTGGTTTTGGAACCCATTCGCCGCCACTGTGCATTAGATATATCAATAAGTAGACAAATCCCAAGGACGCTATCTCAGTTTCTATAGGGCTGCCATTTTTCTCCTTCAAATTACTTTAATAGTAAAATTAGCACTTAAGTCACTACTACCTTCGTGAAAATCACCCAAAAATCATGTTTAATCCTCACCAGTATGTTGTTTGATTACATAGCTGCAATCCATCGGCAGACATAATCGCACAAAAGTTATTGCATTTTTATTATGTCTAATTTAAGAATAAAATACGTTCATAATGCATATTTTCATCATCTGACCATCATTCCCTAGTTTCTACTGTATTCTTTTCTTTGTACACAAATAACAGAATGATCCTTCACTAGGTTATACAGCAGCATTGTCTGCAAAAATGAACATAAGTTTATAAAAATTAGTGTCCAGGCAAGAAATGTTTTCTGTTACAAAAAATGAGAGCTCTGTTTGAACATGGTCAATTTGAATTTCGGCAAAAGTCCATTTAAGCTGTCAAAAAGTACTCTAAATACCGGAAATGTATTACATGTTTTGAGCATACTTGACAATCAATAACCCTGCCTGCAGTGGTAAATGCATCATTGCCTTCTACCCACTGTTGGAGCAATATGCTACTTCTCTCCTTCAACATTTCTTGTCACTTCTGTAGCACACACATACGCATTCACACATTTATTCACATTGACAGATAATCCTCAAATAACAAACCCCAATGTTTTCGCTGGAATTTGGAAATGTGACTCACATCTCTGAAAGATCGTTGGTTGGTTGATGAAAGGGTGCGTTTTCTGTATCTTCCCAACCAGACCACCTGCAATACTACGAGATGAGTTTACGGACGTCCTTACCTGACTAGTGCCCAAGACCAGACGAAATAGGCTATTTTTTAATGCTGACTCAAAGAACGGAAAGAATGAAGCAGACAAAGTTGAAACGAACAATTACATGAAAATTGCTCCCAAATTCCCAATATATGCAAATTATATGCACGTTAAGTTAAAATATGCACTAACGTCCCAAATATGCATTTATATGCACTATAAAACTTTACCAAAATAATCCACATCAAGTGAAATGGATAAATCCGTTGAGAGCATATGAATTTTTCTTAAGAAAGAAAATATGCAAATATGGAAGGAAAAATCCGGCCCCTACTAACAAGAGATGGTCTTATATTTCCCAATAAGAAATAGGATTTGACCCATCACCAAACTTGTAATCAAATTTACCTCCCGTGTCATTTTAGAGCAGAGGTGTTCACCCTCCGGAGGGCGGTCCTCTTGAGGGCAGACCTCACCCTCACGCTCCAGAACACTCGCGAGGGTGAGGGCGGTGGAGGTGAGGACGACTGCTATTTCGGAGGGTGAGGGAGGTTAATTAAAAATGAACACCTCTGTTATAGACACTACAAAACAATTGAGAGGAATACGTTTGTTAGCTTTGAGATTTATTTTACTGACGTTACAAATTCATATATTACGTGTTTCTCGGAGATTACATGTTTTGTACCGCTTAATTGTTTCTATTAAAGCTATTTTAACTCGGATAAAAGAATGAACTACAATATTTTAAGTATATTTTATTCATGTAGTAGCCTATATGTAGACTACAATATATTTGAAATGTTTCCAACAAAAACTGAAAATTTTATCTAGTCCTATAATATTTTATGTAAGTATAAGTAGTAGTATTTGTACTATTATAAACTCAAGAAAGTACGAACCCCTCTCCAGCAGATTTGCTATACTTAAAACTTGCTCAACATGCCTACATGAGCTTTTTGCTCAAGTGTGGAGCTCTTATAATTCAAGATTTTTGTAAAAAATGCCCTCGGGAATTTTTCAGAAAGTACGAGCCTCCCTCAGAAAGTACGAGCCTCCCTCAGAAAGGAAGAGCTCCCCTGAGAAAGGAAGAGCACCCACCTATACACACCTACACCCACCCACACCCACCTACACATATTTACTTCCGGTCTACTTCCGGTTCACTTCCGGTTTACTTCCGGTTTACTTCCGGTCTACTTCCGGTCCACTTCCGGTCCACTTCCGGTTCACTTCCGGTTTACTTCCGGTTTGCCTGCTACGGACAGTGCGAGAAAGTACGAACCTCTCTCCAGCAGCTTTGACCATACTTAAAACTGCTCAACATGCCCATATGAGTTTTTTTGCTCAAGTATGGAGCTCTTATAATTCAAGATTTTTGTAAAAAATGCCCTCGGGAATTTTTCAGAAAGTACGAACCTCTCTCTAGCAGCTTTGCTACACTTACAAAAGTTGCATGAGCCAGATTTTTGTTCATAAATTTGTCAATTTTTGGCTACACCAGAAATTAAGCTTATAGTATGTTTTTCTGTCAAAATCCCAGGAACCTTGAATTGATATCTATTGGGTTCTGAGACCGAGTGGAGTGTGGTGCATTGCCTTGTAATCAAAAGGTTCGGGTTTGAGTCCTCATAAAATCTGATGGCAAAATGTTAATATTGTTGTTTTGTAAACAAGGGGCTTTGGGTTCGAGTCCTGATAGATGTGGCATTCCATACGTGAGATTTTGAGAATAATTACTGCTAGTTGATAGCCCCCAGATCTTAAATTTGGTAAAAATGTTGTACAACATAGCAAAATTATTCTCTATTAAGAATCACCATAGTTTTGTTATCTGGGTAACAACAATACGGCCGAAACTGCCTAATCAATACAATAGAATGGAGCTCAGGTAAACATTGCATGTTCTTTCCAGGAATTAATGCTTGCCCGGGAATTGTATGCCACCAGATATAATCTATATTGCGTCTTTTCAGAGAGAAATAACATCATCAAATAGTAATTGCCTTCATTCTGTATGCCTGAGTGATTTTATCTGTTGATATTACCTCTATTGTGCCTTTTCCGAGGAAAATTACATGTCATTTGTCATGGAACTCAAAGAGAAATTCTTATCTACACTATGTACCCTTTTAGGGACCATCTATCATATTGAGAAATTGCCTTCTCGGATATTGTTATTGCAAACTGAATTGCATTTAGGCTTGGTCTTGTTGTACATAAGTCTGTAACTTACAGAATGGCAAATGTATTGTATTTTAGGTAGGTATCTGCTCGTAAGCACTATAAAATGGGTAGGTAATATGTTTTCTGACGGTAAAGTATTGTTTTATATCCAAAGGGTTTCTGTGTTTGAATTGTGCTTCTAGTTCGAGTTGCTGTTTTAAGTCCACTTTATGCACAGTAAGGCTAATCGGGACTGGCCCTACAGTTTTAAAGTGGGATCCGAACCACTTGTGCCTCCACCGGGTATCGAACCCGGACCCCTTGATTACAAGGCAATGACGCTACCACTGCGCCATGGGGGAAGCCCTGAATCGTGCTTCTAGAACTGCTCCGTGACTCTCTCATTTCTTACATCATAAACATATGATTTTTCACCTATGAGAATGACACTACAAATGGTGTCGTCGGGTAAAGCCTCGTGGAATTCACAGATAATTTTAATGTTTGTCCTGTCATTAACCACAACTTGTTTCCTTTTTGAAGTGTTAATTACAAACATGGGTCTCCGTGCTTTGAATTCATCTGGTGAGTAATACAGATCAGTACTGCCAGTAGTGACTCTTTTGAAAGCCGAAAAAGCTTCATATAATTTGAGAAAATCATCCTTGGAAATGTCTAAATTGTAATTTTCTCTAGGGAATACTTCATTTCTACCATTTTTAAGATATATGTTCTTGATGTTGCAGTTATCAAATCTACTCGAATTTTTTTCCTGATTGTTGTGTCTCCCAGTCTGAAACAGTACCACTACAAAATCGGGCATGTCAAATTGAATACTGGAGAATGAATTTGTGGCATCAAATTCATAATAAGTACCAGAGGCAACCTTCTGTACGCATTGATATGTGTAAAATTGCAGAGGAATCTGGGGATTTTTTACTATATCTGCTTTGTATTTAAGAGTGTAACTGGCTTCATATTCAACAACTGGAATTCTTAACTCCATAGTCTGAATAATGCATTTGCCTGCATCAGGTAAGGTATTAGGCAGAGCTTCTCCCGTAGAGTTTAATGTACTGTACCTCATCAAAGCATTATTATCATTTGCAGCTCTTCTAAATGTAATTCTTAACCCGCCCTTCCACATAATTTCTTTGTAATCGGAGAAGAATCCTGGCAACAGGCGCATGGGGAACAGCACTGTGTGGCTCTTGGTTAATATCTTATCACCAGCTTCAAAACCACCTATTTTGTAGTAAGAAGCCTCGGTTTTGGATAATTTTAGAGTGGCCAAAGCTGTGGAGGTAATGCCGGGATAATCTATTCTGTTTATAACAACGCCATGCTTTCTGATCTCAATTTCAGAGAACAGATGCGGCACAAAATTATCTACAAGTCTTATATTTGAATTTGCCGGGTAATCTGTACCATCGAGCTTTACAACATCAAATTTGATGTATAGATCTGCTCTGTGGGGGTGTATAAAGCCGTCCCCTACATCAAGATCAACCTCTATTTCCGTGTTGGGTTGATTTAAATTTGCAAATGTCCTCCTGTTTGGAGGGAATGATTGTAGCTCATAACTCTCAATATTTTCCATTGTATGTATTTTTATTTAAATGTTAATCTCTATGATAGCAGTTGTTGTGGCTCCAGCAAAATCAACTAATTCTTCTTTTTCATTAGTGACCATCAATTCAATGTAATCTATTCTATTATGACACACAGGAAAATATAATGTTGGGGATGGATTGTAGATGATGGGCTCCATGAATTCGGAATTAGGTTTGAATGTTGCAATGATGCCAGTTTGTTTGTGAGTGCCTATGCCATTTGATTTGGTGATCATACCCTCAGCCACATTACAGTGAATATTCAGAGTCTCTATGGCTAAGAATTTAGGTATATTAATAGCAGTGTGTTTGATGGCTGGTTCAAGTTTTGTGTTGTTCTCAAAGCCTAACAGCTCTCCTATAGTACCCAGATCCACTGTTTCTGTAACAGATACAATCTCTACTCTGTGAGTGACAGAATTTTGAGTTAATACTATACCTCTGGGTAATTGAGCATTTAGAGTGGACAGATTATACTGCCCTGGAGTGATGACAATTTTTTGATCCCCTACTGCAATTGTATTGTTGTGGTGCGTAATATTAGGGATCAGGTACATGCCGTAAAATGCTCTGAGAGCTATTGTTTTGGGATACACTATATCATCATGTAATTTGAGTTTCAATATTGAATTTTGGCTGGTGAGATGGAATACTCCCATGATGTTTCAAATACCACAGGGCCTTTTGAAAATTTTCAATTGATGGTTTATTTATTTGAGACATATATCTAAGAACAGATAAACACAAATGTCCGCAATTAACATCTTTGAAGTTTTGAAGACGGGCATTATTGTAATAAAGATTAGCTGATTTTAGATATTTTACTAAATTTTCAGGTGGAACACCTCCAAATGAATCAAACACAAATGCCTCATTTTTTAAATATTTAAGATAACAGATCCAGTGAGTGCCCTGATTTTTGTACTCATCCAAATTAACAATGCCACACTCTTTGTTGAGTGGTTGTTCTGGTAAAGAATCAGACATGTACACACCCCTAAAATTTTTGATGCCCAGTGGCTTGATTAAAGCTTCAATATCTTGGTTTGTAAGCGGCTCTTGTTTTTTTTAAACTTATTCATGGCTCTCTTAACACCTTTGCCTTTTTTCTCCATGGCGAGGTTATGGCGCCTCTGCTCATCTAATTCTGCCCTATTTTTCTTGGCATCTATTACTGTTTTTGCTATGGCGGCTGATCCCCCAGCCAAGCTCCCAACAGCCCCGAGTGCAGCTAAGATGGCAGGGATAGTAAATATGAATCCCCCTGTATGTGATTTTTTTCTTGATTGCTGTAATTTTTTTAATTGGGGGGTACTAAGCAACAATTTCATACCATGTCCCTTTGCAATACAAGAGCTTTTTTTCTTGCGCTGCTTTTTGGTCAAGAGACTGTCAATAGTTTTAAGAGATTTGAGACCTGCATAAGGTATTTGATACATAACACCCTTGGCCTTCATTGTAGGTTTATTATATACATGTTCACAACCCCCACCCCAGTTTTTGTTTGGTGCTCATAGCTATGGTGGTTCCCAATGCTGATATTCTCTCACTCAAAGAAGCATCTTTGCTTACAAATCTACCAAATGCAGCCTCTTCTAATTTCTTGTCTGCAACATGTCTCTTGTCAAGATCAGAATGTGTGTTGTATGCTATGTCATGGTCTCTACAAGCAGCATCTAGGGGATTAACACCAGGATCACCTCTGTTTAATCTATGGTCTAGTTTTGTACCTGGACCACAATACTGATAGCCTGGAATGTGTAGTTCAAATGGCAGCTTGTTTATAATGTCATTAACCAAGCCCCGACCCTCAGAAATATTCCAAAATTTGGGGGGTAGAGTATTAATAATTTTTATGAGATATCCAATCCCCTTAGTGTCATTCACTATAAAATTAGACAATTTTGTGCTTATCATGTCCATAATTCCAACCTTTTCATTGTAAAAATTGTGGTTGCCAGCATTTTCCTCCCCAGCTATCACCAATAACCTATCTACAAGTTTCCTGACATCATCAACCCACACAAATTCTTTGGGCAGGGTGTTGTATTGTTTGATTCCACTACCAGTCTTGATCTGTGACCATATGGGCTTGATTAAATTATTGTATTTTGCCCCACTGCTAGACTTGACCCTTTTTTGTGTGGGATCATTGTTCTGGTATAGAGCATCTGATTTTATTAATATTTCTTTGTAGTGCTCATAATCTTGATCTGTATAGCTGCCAGGCCTTTTCCTAGTCATCAGTTCCCACAACCCAGGTGTGCCGGGATACTTAACAAAACCACCTCTTTCTCCGAGACGAGATTCTGAATAAACAATTATATCATCCCCCATAAATGTTACTCTGAAATTGCCAATTCTATGTATGATGCTCCCATCAAGCTCTGTGTCAGCATATAAGCCAAAGACCTCATCTTTGTTGTCTTTAGGTGTAGTTAAATATTTTTGAGCAAGAAGACCCAATTCAATAGGATCCTGAGTAGCTTCAATTCTTCTAGGAGCAACAGGACTAGGTGTATGAATACTGGAAAGTGGGGTGAATGGATAATCTAATATGTTCCTAGCAGCTACAGGTACAAGCTCCGTGATCAAATCTTGATTCTGCTCTGTAACAGTTTTGATATTCTTACCTAAATTATTAATAGCATCAATTACAGGCTGTTCTGTTTGCTTGTGTTTTTCATAAATTCCTCGGTTCTCTGATTTCCATCCCTTAAATCTTTTTACAAGATAATCTCTTAACTTAAGATCGTCAATGACTGGTCGTTTCATGGTTATTTATATACGTCTCAACGTCTAGAAAATCGTTGATTTTATTTCTGTATTTGCCGCTATTGGGTGTTCTTGTCATATCAATAGTGACAAACCCATAACTGTCCTGGTTCCAGCACCTGCTGCAAAACTTGGAAAAATCATTGTAGCTCAAGTCCCCACCTACATATTCATCATGTATGTGTTTGAGGTTGGTATGATCTTGATGAAACACACATATAAAATTGCTGTTGTCTCGGATCAGTTGCTTCGGAATTTTAGAAAAAGTCTGTGCCAGGTAGAAGCAATCAATGTTTTTGTGTCGGCCCTGTGTAAAGAAATTTCTAACCTTGTTTTGATTATCCAGTATAATGTCATCAAACACAACAACAGAATTATCGAGACATTCATGGAGTGGCTTAACATCTGGTTCAAAAGTGGCAATATCTAATCCATCATATAGCTTCATCAGCTGCTGATATTTTAATTGTTCCAAGCTCTTAGAGAAAACATACAAGTGCCTGTTTTTCCAGTCTAACCAGTTGGGTGCCAATTCAACCATTAGTGTAGTTTTACCACAAGCAGATGGCCCAACAATAAGACACCTAATATTATCAGGCAGCAAGTTGCCATTTCTCTTATTCTGCTGTTCAGGTTCTGGCAGCCTTTTTATAACATCCCAGGTGCTCATATTATCACTTTGTCTGCATCGATCCAGCTGTTTTCCGGATGACCCAGCCATTTGACAAATAACTTGTTGCCTTTTCTGCGGATGACTTTTTCTATGAGATATGTGTCAGGCTGTTTAGTTTTGCTGAGCTCTTGTTCATAGAATCTGCCTTTGAGAATTTCTCCTCGGTGATCCTTTATTATATATGTATTAAGGGTCCCGGGTTTAACTTGAACCACTGTAAATAATTCAGTGCTCCAGTTTCTTGTAAAGCCTCTTTTGAATAAGTGCTTATATTTGCTTATTCTTACTTGATCCCCCACCCTGTATTTGGCCCTTCTTGTTGTTGCCTGGTATCTAGGATAATAAACAGTCCTGATCAATTTTTGCTCATCAGATGAAGTTACTTCAGAGGGTTTCATGTTGATTGTGGAATGGACAGAGTTGTTATATTTATGTAGAAGTTCTGGAAGAATATTAATCCATTTATAATTACCTTGGAGGGTAAATTGTTTATACATAAGATTTTTTAAGGTTTTGTTGAATCTCTCTACAATTGAGGCCTTGAGATCACTGTAACTCGAGTAATGTTTTATTGCCTGGCTTTTAATAAATTGTTGAAACACTGAATTATAAAATTCTTTGCCATTATCTGTTTGCAAATAGCGCGGTGATCTTCCACTCTGATTGATGATTGTCCCGATGGCTTCTGTAACACATTTTCCAGTCTTGGATTTGAGTGGCACAGCCCAGGCAAATTTTGAAAATGTATCTATTACAGTGAGTAGATACTTGTAGCCCTTGTTGATTTTGTCTAAGTTTTTCAACTGTCCAGTTGCCATTTCAATCAAGTCGCTCTGCCATAAATCATCTATGCCTTTTGTGACTACTGGCAGTCTCTTATAATTATGTCTGGCTTGTCTGTGTAATTCATCAACAATAATTTGTCTAGACATAATATGTAAACAAGAATATTGCAACTATGGGGTGTTCAGCAGCTGAGACTGCAGGATTTTCTAAATATAATTTGTCTCCAATATGTATTTTAAATTCCAGAGATCCATCATCTTCAGTATAGGCTGTTTCTAATGTATTGGGGTCTGTAAAATCCTCTAATTCTACACTGGTGATTTTCACTTTGTTCTCAGCATTTGTTATTGATAAGGTGGGGTAGTGGTGTGCCTGTGGTTGATGCCAATATTTGATCTTGATTGGTCTCAGTGTGCCCCCAACAAAAAACTGGTAATAAAATTGTGCAGGGGACAGCATATATATTTTGCCACCTGGTGTAAATGGAGAATCATATTCTTTGTTGGGGATGCTGTACAATTCAAGAATTACTGAATGTTTTGGATTCTCGATTATGCCTGTTATTTCCTTTTCTGCTGTGAGCAATCTACTTGTTACAGATTCAAGGTGCTCATTGATGGTCCTAACAACATCATCGTGGCCTGGCTTGATTTTTATGTCCACAATAAGTTTCTTGTATTGTTGCACAATCTCTTGAAGCTGGGTGGCAAAAACAGACAGAGCATTTGCTTGATTGGATTCCATGGTTCCTAGCTGTTGCTTGATATTAGCTACAATTTGTTGCAAATTTTCAACAACTGCCAATTTTGAATTTTGAGCAGTAAGATCATGGACCTGTCTTCTGATATCCTCAAACAGGGCATGCAGTTCATTAATATGTTGATTGGTTGGTAGAGTGGCCACTGTCTGAGTGAGTTGTTTGATCTCTGCTTGGATATTCTTGATATCTTCTGATTTCAATATCCTATTCACTGCTCTCTTAATATTTTTAAGTTCCTGTGATGTGGGAAGATTTGATACTGTATTTTGCAAAGATTCAAGTGCCAATTTCACATTGTTTAATTCAGATGCATCAGCCACATTTTGCATAGCATTTTGGAGCAGGGCTATATCTGCCTGAGAGGGTGTTGATCGTTGTAAAATTTCAAGTTTTGTTTGGATATCATCGATCAAGTGATGAAAATGAGATAGCTCAGATTCAGTGTTGAGGTTTTCAAGCTTTGTGATTTGTTGCTGGACACTGTGAAGAGTATCTACAATCCCAGGCAGGCGAGTTTCTTGTACATTTGCCAAATCACTTTGCACTGCTGCTATGGTACCTTCAAGATGGGTTATGGTACTTTGAATTTTTCCAAAATCTTCGTATGTTTCGAGTTGCAGCTTGATGTTGGCAACACTCCGAGTTATTGCATTCAAAGCATCAGAAGATGGCAAGTTGTTCATAAAATTTTCAAGTGTCTCAATTTTTTCTTTAACCTCGGCTATGGCATTGTGCAGAGGATCCAGATTAGGTATCTGGAGTGATTGAATCTGTTCTTTTAGAGTGGAAATGACTAGATCAAAATCTTCTTGTGATTTTATGCTTTTGACAATTGTTTGGAGCTGTGCCTGAACATTATTTATCTGCTCTTCCAATTGTTGTTTCAATTGCTCGGAGTTGGTGGCCTGGGTCTTAAATTTGGCTTGAAGAGCTGCTACAGCCTCTTCTAAACTTTGAAAATTATCCAATGTTGCCAGATCAGTATATTTCTGAAGCAGCAGTTTGAGTTCGGAATCAATTTTAAGAAGAGGGTCCATGCATTGTGATTGTAAATTTGTAATTTCTAATTGAAGACTGGCATTGAGTGTGGTTTGTAAAGCTTGTAAATCACTTCTTAATTTCTTGACTCTGACATCAAGCATCAGAATCTCATCACTGTGATCTTCATGCCTTGTATGGCCAAATATATCATTAGGCATTTTGTTTTAGTGGTTATTTATTATAGAGTATCTGATTCTTAATTCTATAAAAAAGGGTATAAGCTTGTCATAAGATCCAGGGACCTCAATATATAAGCAGTCACCAGCAGAAACAGTATAAACAGTGCCAGAAACCATGTTTGAGTGCTTAATTCTATAAATATTTCTCCCTACTGAAATCTTGACATCACCCTCAGGGGTTGTAATAAATTGCAATTGCCCACCTACAGGTAATTGGTAATGATTTAAATTATTGTTAAATATGTACAATGTTTTACCTGTTTCTTCATCATTATCTGTAAATATGCTGTTCAGATGAATAATTAACAAGCCACTCAGTTTAGACAGCATATCAGGAGAGGGTTGTGGTGTTGGCAGCTCCATAATAGCCTGTTTTTTGAACCCAAATAAGTTCATAGGCATGTTTATTTATTTCAAATCATGCTCTGTATTTGGGCATTGTTTCCCACTTTTCAAATCACAATGCCCCCAAGGTAAAGTATGTATGTCACATGATAAAATGCATCTCTTGTCATCATGTGGGTCCAGGGCCACTTTTCTTACAATATTTGAAGTCAACAAGTGATCCTCACTCTGAATTCTATTTTCTGATGTTCTGATTGAACTCTGTGATTTGATGCAATTTTTATAATCTTCAAATTCAAGATCTTTTTCCACAGTAACTCTGCCAACGCCCTTGGCCTTTTTGACAACAGCACTACATGTTTTAAAACTGTACACCTTGGCACTTAACCCAGCAAATTCCACAATAACATCACCAAGTGTCTCATCTTTTAACTTGCCAGGCACCTTTTTGTTGTGGGGTTGAACTAATGTATGTTCACTGGTATCAAAGTATTGAAACAATTCAGGCTGTGACATATCTTGATAAACATCTTCTGTTTGAATATCAAGAATAAAACTATCCGTATCCATGTACAATAATTTTACACGATCACCATAAAAAGGTTTCAGCACATCATAATACAATGTTAACATATGTAATTTGGACGATTCCAATATTGCAGCCCCTACATAAATAGGTTTATCAAACTTGATCTTTGTTTTCTTCATGTTGAAAAGTGCCATGTGCTCATCATAAATTCTTCTGTAATTGAAGTTGGGCTTTGCAACCAATTTTTTGCTCCGGCTGGGGTCAGTAATTATTTTAACATCGGTATGTTTCCTGACATTTTCAATTGTTTTGCCATACACTGAATTCACCATCAATTTAAACAAGCCCTTATCAAATTCGCTCTTTGCAGATGTTCGAAGCTCCGTGTTTGTGTCAATGTATGGTTTCAACCATCTTGAGTGCCTGAACCTTAAGACTTTTCCAACTTTGGTCACTTGGACACCATGTTTCATCAGGAACTGTAGGTTTTTGTAATATGTGACATATCCTTGTTTTGGCTCCAGTGTCATCATGAGCTTCTTCTGTTTAGAGCCAGGTGAGCACTTAACCTCGGGAATTGGGGGCAGATCAGAAAATTTGTTGTGTAAATTATCTGGAATTATCAGATCAACCTCTAAGAAGAGGCCATATTCACTGTCATCAAAATTCTGAAGATCATCAATATTGAAATCTTCAACCCATTCAAGCTCTGCATATGGCAATTTATCCATCATGGCATGACCATAGAGGTTGTTGGCATCCACATAAAGTATATAATTTGATGGCCGTGCTGGATCATAATCAGGCATATGCTTGTTATTTGCTCTGGCATATCTCTGGGAACATTGCACCATCCCTCCTCTTATGCATTCCTCCATAAACAGATACATATCTTGATCGTGGATCAGATCCAATTGCATTTTGGTGTTGAAAAACGTTGCGGCCCATGCTAGGCCCGGAGCACTGTAAAAATACACTGGGTCCAGTCCATAATTTTGCATGGAAGATTTTCTGAATGCTTGCAATACATCAGCTGAGAGAGTAACATCAAGTTTCAAATAAGCCATGTGATAATCACCAAATGTCTGGCATTTTAAATTTTTCCACATCAATTTGGCATGGTAATAATCCTCATCAGTGATTCCAGATCCTCTGATTTTGCTGTAAAATGCTTCTTGTGGTGGCAGGGAACACTCATCAAATTTAGAAAAATCTGTGACATAGTCATATGGATATACACCCTTCCGCCTAATTAATTTCAGGTCCAGATTTGGAAACAATGCACGTGTGATTTTCAAGTCATCATCAGATAATTGAGAGGCCAGTGTAGCCAGGCTAGCAGGTAAAAATCTGTAAGAATCAAGAAATCTTATGTGAAAAGGAACATCATTAACTTTAATTATTTTGCTAATAGATATATATTTTTCATCATTTTCAGCTAAAATATTTAAATTCTGCTTCTCTAACCCCTCGTATCTGATCAGATGATGGAAATCATAATTGGATGCTCCATGGCAAAATATGGGGATAAATCTTGGTCTCTTGATCTTAATATTACAGCTATTACACAGGGCCATTAAGAATTTACCATCTGTATGAGAATGGTGATGAACCTTGATATTTGTATCTGAAAATTCACAATCACATACCGGGCATTTTTCTGCATTGTTGAAATCCTCAATCTGTTTCTCTGTTAAAGGCAACATAGGTTTTGATATTAATATGTTGTTAGATGCTATGTCACGGCACACATTTTCTATTATATGTACAAATATTTTGATGGCATTTGGTCCCTTGTATGAATATTCTTTAATAACAACACCATCCCGTATAACCACACAACAAAAGCTGGAAGGCTCATGTTGCTGGTACGGTGTAATTGATGATTCTTCTGGATCTGGGCTACAGAATGCAAGAGGTTTGAGGTTCGATTCGAAATCACAGACAATATATGCTGGGTGTTCCAACAAGGCTTCAAACTTTTTGAATTTGCAATTTTCACTTGGATTGGGCATCACCATATGAACAGGTTTATGGTTCCCACAGTATTTCAGATGCTCAATTAACTTATTTTTAGCAATTTCTGCATTTTTTTCAGGAACCCCCTTCACCATTTTTCTACCATCAAATACAGTCAAACATCTTCTGCACAACTTGAATATTCTATGAGTTTTGTCTAGTTGTGTTCTCACTAAAGCTTCAAGATTATGTATCAGAGTGTAATGGTATGTACCATCCCCTTCAATTAGGAGCAGATCAATCGGAATTGCAGATTCATCATCAAGTGTACTGATTCTGAGAGGTGCTATCGGGCAATTGCCAGTGGAACAAATAAATACATTAATAGATAATTGTTTGCCATTGATGTGCCTAGCCCTTTTTTCAAATTTATCAATATTCTGAACTGACATTGGATATTCTAAACCCTCCATTACATCATCAAAATCATGTTCATGCTGTTTGTAATAAGTTATTCTCTCAGGATTTCTTAAAACTGGATACAAAGCAGCTAATATACACCACAGAAAACATTTCTGGTCGGCATTTTTTATATTGACCACGGCTCTTTTGTTTTTGATATTGGCTGGTAATGGCAGATATGTAGATCCTTGTAATGGGCTGAATTCAGAAATATTAACATAGAGCTTGTGTGATGAACCGCATAGGCTCCATCCGGACTCTTTTGCCGCAAATTCAGAGTGTTTGATGTTCAGTTGATTTATCAAATTGCCTATTATTGTGTCTGAATTTGCATTTGAATATACAGGTATAGTTTCTGTTATGTGGGGATGTGTAAATTTTGTACCGTTTGGTTTCTTATATTGTACAAACAATTTGAGGGAGAGCTTATAAGAGCCATTTTGTGCATTTAGAATTGCCTGGAGATCAGGTTTTTTACTGTTCAAGAAATTCTCAATGCCACATCTTGGCTCTGATACAAACTGGTGATCTGTTAATTGACCGTTAAAACTGCTACAGATAGGTTCATGGCGTGGCTGTTTTGCTGCTCTGGCATTAAGAGGTGCTTCGTGCTTTCTTTTCAGACCAGATGTAGATGGTTGAGAGGGCAATGTTGATGACTGTACAGAGCAAGTATCTTTATGTTTATATGTGAAATATTCCATGTTATATTTTCTATTGCATTTGGGGCAAATTATTGTGGGAGTTTTGTATTTGTCTGGATTACAAATTTTTTTATGCTTGGACCAATTAGAGCTGGATATATTCTTATTGCATTGGTCGCAATATTTTTGATTCGGCATTTTTGCTGTTGTTTATTATATACAATTTCCTGGGCTTCAATTCAAAACTTTATACTGAATAAAAAATATCTGTTGGGTTCAGCACTGTGATTTGTATGTGTATATGTATATATGTGTGTATACACTTAATATTTTTGGCTTTGGTATTTATATAAAATTTCCTGGGTTTTAAATATAATCTCTATGGATTAATATTATTAATATTAATCTTATGACAGGTTGTAAAGCCAATAGCTTACAAGTGGAAAATCATTCACACTGACCCAGCGCAAATGCCTGCACGAACATGCATGTATAGAATGGCAATGACCTTGTTATGTATAACAGGCTGGGACAAATATAAGCTTGACTCTAAATACGAGTGGATTACAACAAATATCAGATTTTATATTGTTCAATATGAATTTAAACCTGTAAGTATGAGAAGTACTGTATCAACACATCTGTTCTCCTCAGTCAGTCTCACATAACTGGCTGATGCAATATTCGGGAATTTCTGTAAATACTGAGGAAAAAAATCAATACTACCGTCTCGGGAATTGCGCACACTCACACCGAGGGGAAACATGCAAACACGGAGCAATTCTAGAGGTAGGCTCTGCATATTGCGTTGTTTTAATATTAGATAAGCAAATTGAATAGTATCCAATTAAACTTAAACCTGAAGTAAATATGTATAGGTAGGTATATAGACAAACTGATGCAATTTTGTAAATCTGCTTGAGGGGGGTTTGATATTTTCCGAATTATAAAATTCTTGGGTTAGGCAGGTGCTACACTTAAACAAATAGACATGTTGAGCAAGTTTTAAGTATAGCAAAGCTGCTAGAGAGAGGTTCGTACTTTCTGAAAAATTCCCGAGGGCATTTTTTACAAAAATCTTGAATTATAAGAGCTCCATACTTGAGCAAAAAAACTCATATGGGCATGTTGAGCAGTTTTAAGTATGGTCAAAGCTGCTGGAGAGAGGTTCGTACTTTCTCGCACTGTCCGTAGCAGGCAAACCGGAAGTAAACCGGAAGTGAACCGGAAGTGGACCGGAAGTGGACCGGAAGTGGACCGGAAGTAGACCGGAAGTGGACCGGAAGTGGACCGGAAGTAGACCGGAAGTAAATATGTGTAGGTGGGTGTGGGTGGGTGTAGGTGTGTATAGGTGGGTGCTCTTCCTTTCTCAGGGGAGCTCTTCCTTTCTGAGGGAGGCTCGTACTTTCTGAGGGAGGCTCGTACTTTCTGAAAAATTCCCGAGGGCATTTTTTACAAAAATCTTGAATTATAAGAGCTCCACACTTGAGCAAAAAGCTCATGTAGGCATGTTGAGCAAGTTTTAAGTATAGCAAATCTGCTGGAGAGGGGTTCGTACTTTCTTGAGTTTATAATAGTACAAATACTACTACTAGTATACAATGATTTTGTTAAGAATTCTTGATTCATTATACTGAAAATTCATTCTGCTGGTGAACAGGTAAAGAGTTTTGGTGAAGCAGTTTATCTTAATAACATGATACATACGCAGGTGGTGTTACTACCTAACAAGTAACTGTTATGAGTCTTGGTTCTACTTATGTTAATTAAGCCATACATCATATGAAAATTTGGTTTCAATGTTGCTAATTTTTACAAGCTATATATCTTTGTCAACTTAATGTAGAACTTATATTTATTGCTATATAAGTTTCATAAAATCTGAGTAAATATTTTAAAATGTAATAATTTTTAAACAGACTTTTCACTATTAGAAATATTTTTGAACAGACAGCCATCTATGGGATGTGTGTTGTCGATTTGTCTTTGTGATTGTCCTTTCATCCATTTCATCATATCACCATTCATCATCTTCGAGGTTAGCCAAAAGCGGCAGAAAAACGAGCAAAATAAATAAATCGTAACAAGAGGTTCTGGGTTCGATATGAAACGTACCAAGATCAAACATTATATAATCAAATATGCATTATTCACGACTTTAATGTTATGAAGGAGACACATCACAATTGTCCCATAGATGGCAGCTCTTTAAAATATATTTCTAATCGTTAAAAGTCAGTTTAAAAATAATTTCAATTTAAAACATCTACTCAGTTATTTATAAAAATAATGGAATATGTATGAATCGAAAGTTCTGTATTAAGTTGACACGGTAAATAACTTGTAAAAATGGACAACGTGTCAAATTAATTTGCATGTAGCGTACTGCATAATGAAATTAAGTTGAATGAAGAGACATTCAAATTTATAGTTAGATTGTAATTCCTAATGCATAGGTGTCACATCAAGATCAACTGTTTTATCAAATCTCTTTACCTGTTCTGTAGTAGGATAATATAAGTATAAATAAATGAATACAGATTTATTGAGCTGATGTTTTAAGTCCACTTTATGCACTGTAAGGCTAATCGGTACTGGGCCTACAGTTTAAAGTGGGATCCGAACCACTATGTACCTCCAGCGGGTATCGAATCCGGGAAAATGAATAAAGAATTCTGAACGAAATGATTATGTAAGCTATATAAAAGATTAAAAGCGCAATTTAAAGAAATCATCTTTAGTTTGAGAGCGTATGTCTCCATGATCCCTGCTCGTACGCCCATAGCTGCACTCCCCATCAACCCGCACCGTTGAGAACACCTTTGCTGTCCAGGGTGCGCAATCCTAAGGGGACAGGGGGATTTCTCTCCACCAACAATACTGTTCTAAAAAATTCATCAAAAACTTTTGGGGGAGAGTGGTGTTGTAACAACCAAGATAAGCAAATAATTTTGACTTTAAACAGACTTTATTAAGGATAATATGGAATAAAAAACACACACACAAAGATGATGTTTCCCGCTTTGCATGTTTGTGAGTGTTCCATGCTCTCAAGTTCCCTCTCTTTCTTTCTAGACCCCCAGTAACGGATCTACATAGATAATAATACAGGCAAAATAACAGCAAATCAAGAACGTATAAGTGTGAAATCTAATTGATTTATATTAATACAAATCTAAAATTTAACAAACACTTATGCATAATAATGCCATTTCAAGGAATCGTGCAAATTTTTTAACATTTTCACCAGTTATTAAAGGAATCAGATTGCTGCTGTATATCTGATATAAAAATTACATTTAAATTCACTAATATGTATTTATTACTATGTATTTCAAAAATATTAAGTAGGGGAGAGCGGGGTGCTGCTCTCGTGAGGTATTTTTTAAAACTATTCAAACCTGTAGAAAGGAGACATCAGTTGGGAGTGACTCATGTGGCGGTGGTGCTTACGAAGCGATTGTTCCGGCTATTATTGGGAGTTTTTCAAATTTTCAACACGTAAGTAAAATCATAAGGTTCCTTTTTATTTTTTAATAGTGATTTCGCGATGTCGTCTGATCAAGGTTTGTATGTATCATCGCAATACACAATATTTGATGTATTTGTTAAGATAGTTGTTTCTGGTGTCGGGGTTAGTAGCTGCAAGCCAGCAAACAATATGGCGTCAGGATGAGGCAAATGTAACAAATGTAACAGGGGCAGTTGTAACACTGTTACAATTGCCCCTTATGCGTTTCTTATATAAAATATTCACTAGCATTGTAATAAGAAACATTGTTCAACCATCCTGAATTATTACATTCTGTATGTTTCAGAAAGGTGAGAGACAGAAAAAGAACTACCGAACGAGGCCCTTCACAAGATAAGATGGAAGAAGCTGCAAAGTTAGTTTTGGAAAGCAATGTTTCAATCCGACACGCAGCAAAAGCGCACAATATTTGTCATGTGACATTGACCCGTTTTGTTAAGAAGAGACAAGAAAAAGGGAATCCTGTAATGGGTTATAAACCACACAATAAAGTGTTCTCTGACCCAGTTAACTGAGTATATAAAGACATGTGCAATTATATTTTATGGACTCACCCCAAAAGAAGTCAGACAGTTAGCCTACCAAAATGCAAACCAAAATCAGTGTAAGTTTCCAGAGTCCTGGTCAGGTCGTCAAATGGCTGGTGCAGACTGGTTTACCGCATTTATAAAGACAAATCCTACTTTAGCAATAAGGACCCCAGAGTCAACATCCTTAGCGCGTGCTATCAACTTTAATAAAGAGAATGTTAAAAAAAAAAATTGAAAACCTATCGAAGGTTTTGGAGAAATATCAATTCGAACCTCAAGACATCTACAATGTCGATGAAACAGGCATACCAACAGCCCCTAAGCCAGACAAGATAGTCGCACCAAAGGGAAGCAAGCAAGTTGGAGGAATTACTTCTCATGAGAGGGGCACCTTGGTAACGATGTGCTTAGCCGTTAGTGACATAGGCAACAGCATTCCACCCATGTTCATTTTTCCACGGAAGAACTTTCGGGATCATTTTCTCCAGAATGGTCCAATAGGAAGCACAGTAGCAGCGAAAAGTTCGGGGTGGATGCAAGCACCAGAGTTTTTACAATTTCTCGAACATTTTAGGAAGTATGCCAAGCCGAGTGTTGAGAGAAAGGTTTTGGTTATCCTGGACAATCATGACTCGCATGTTCAACTTCCAGTCATAGACTTTTGCCGACAGAATGGAATTGTTCTCCTTTCTTTCCCTCCTCACACGTCGCACAAGCTCCAACCACTGGACAGAAGTGTTTATGGTCCGTTCAAAAAGTTTTTCAACACCTTTGCTAACGGCTGGAGAAAAAAGCATCCCGGTACTCGCATGACAATATACAACTTGCCAGAAATTGTTCTGGATTGTCTGCCATTAGCGATTACACCATCCAATGTTCAAGCAGGCTTCAAATGTACAGGAATATTCCCCTTCAACCGATGCATATTTCAAGAGCACGAATTTGCCCCTTCTAGCGTCACTGATAGGCCTGATTCTGCGGGACGAACAGAAACTCCTGACGAGGCACCTACTAATGATGACAATGAAGTTAATGAAACAGAACAATCAAGTACCTTGGAAGAAACTAGTTGTACCCAGAACAAAGAGCAATGCAACCCTTGCAATGAACCTCTTCCGTCCACCTCAACAGCTGTTTCTCCGGCTGACATTCGACCTCTGCCTCATGCAGAACCTAAAGAATCAGCACCTCGATGGAAAAGAAAGAAAAGTGCTATATGGACAGATACAGCTGAAAAAGAACTACTTATGGCGCAGCAAAGATCGAGACAAGAAAACAGCAAAGGGAAAAAGAGGCTGTTCGACAGAAGTGACAGTCGTCAATCAAAAGAGAAGAGAACTGCAAGCAGAAGCGCAAAAAGGTGTCAGGAAAGCAGCTCTGAAGGCGACGAATGTTTTTGTTTAATTTGCCTTGAGAAGTGGTCCAATAGTGCATCTGGTGAGCAGTGGGTGCAGTACTTATCTTGTGACAACTGGTCACATGAGAAATGTACCAAAGGAGACAGCTTTTACATTTGTCATAACTGTCAGTCAGAATGATCAGATATCTCTTTGTTAGAAACAGTGTTTGGGACCTGGTATGGTTCGATTAGCCTACTTATTAACAAAAGCACAGTTAGCTAATTCTTAATCATTGTGTAAGGGTAAATGTTATTTCCAGCAAAAAAATAAATTGTATTTCTGGTAAATGTTAGTATGTTACATTTGCCCCAGTAGTGTGTTACATTTGCCTCAGTAGTGTGTTACATTTGTCCCCGAGCAAGGGTCAAATGTAACATTTGTCACACATTTTTAAAACATTAATTATGATTAGCATATTATATATGGCGGGATTGTGACTCCATAATATCAATAACAACATATTGTAGTGTTTCCATGCCGATTTTCACGCTGCAAAGATAAATAGTTTCATAGAAAATGCATCATTTGTCAAAATTGTTACAATTGACCCCGCTCTCCCCTAAATGATTTTTGCATGTAACAACACAATATGTATGTACCGTGCGTCCATTTCGATCTTCAGCCGAGAGATCGGGAGAAGCGTGGCGAGCGGCGCTGACGGAGATGCCGACATTTGCGGTCTGTAATGCCCGCTTATTTTTATGGACATATCCAGACATTGATATAAATATTGCAAAACGAGCACTGACCTGTGTTATAATTCATCATCTGTAATTCATCCAAGTTCTGCCCTTATATACACAAAAAATACGCTGTTAAGAGCCACAGATAATAAACATTTTAATCATAGTTTTGACCAGTAACGTCCTACTTAAGTTTATATCCGTGAAAGAGTTTTGTGTTGATGGGGATCGTTTGGAGGTTTCGAATGTGCAACACTGTATCAAGATTACGCTGCAGACGAAACCGTTAATGTCAATGGTTTTCGTAAGCTTCCTCGCAATCGAAATCTCTGAGCTCGAGTCTTTTGTTCCTTCCCGACTAGATGAAGACAGAGCTATGAATATAGTGGCGAGCAGATGTAAACCAAGAGCGTGTTAATTTCGTACTGTGCGCAAGAGTGTTATTTTTGGTTACTTGCCGTTGCTTGTTTGTGTTATTGCAGTGTGTATGTGTGTTGTGTCCGTGAGACGATTGGAATGCCAGCCGCAAGGTTCAAGGGGGGGCTGATAAATTCTCGGCCTGACTCAGAAGGACTTTAGCTACAGGCACGAAAGTTTCAGGCTATTCAACGAATTCTCCCCGAAGGTCTACACACTTGGCACTTTGTTACTCCAACTTCTCTAACCCCTCCGAAAAAAAAAGATTTCTCCTGGTCTGCAAAAAACTGTTCGGCAGCTGCTATAACCTCGTTATAGCTTCTAAATTTCTGTCCTTTCAGAACTTTTTTCAGTCTAGGGAAGAGATAATAATCAGAGGGCGCAAGGTCTGGTGAGTAAGGTGGATGGTCAATGCACTGAAACCCTAGGTCCTTCAGAAAATTCATTTTTCTCCCAGAGCCTTGTGAACGGGAGCATTGTCCTGCAGAAACAACACACTTCTTCTCAATTTTCCCCGGCGCTTTTCTTTAATAGCGTCCTTTAAGTTAGCCAGTAGACTGCAGTAATACTCTGATGTTATGTATGGTTTGTCCCTTTGGAAGGTAGTCTGATAACAAAACACTTTCCTTATTCCAGAATATTGAGGCCATCAGACCTGCGGACCTCTGTGCTTTGAATTTCTTTGGCCTGGGAGATCCTGAGTGGCGCCACTCGCATGACTGCTGTTTGGTCTGAGGATCAAAGTAGTGGAACCAACTTTAATTCCAGGTAACAAGCCGATTCAAAAAATCGTCCTTAGAGTTCGCAAAATACCGCAAAATCACCTGAGAAGATGCCACACGTTTGCGGTTCTCATCGGCGTTCAAACGTTTAAGCACCCATTTCGCGGAAAGCTCTTGCATGTCCAACTGATCATGGAATATTGACCAGACACGTTCTTTGGATATGTGCAAAGTCTCAGCTATCGCTTGAAGACAAATTCGTCTGTTACTCAAAATCAGGTAATGAACCTCATCCATTTTTTCCAGAGTTGACACTGACCTCCCACACCTTTCACCATCTTCTGTGGAAATATCACCACGCTTAAAGTTTGAGCACCATTTCTTCACAGTGGAGTGTGAAGGGCAATGTACACCCAATGTGTCTTGAATGCAACCATGGATTTCCTTCGGCGACTTCTGTTACAGGAAAAAGAACTTCATGACACCTCGCAACTCCTCCTAGGTAAATTCCACATTTGGCTGTACCATGCTTCAATCAAGGGCCTGTAAAGGAAAAACCGTTAGTGATAAGATCATCCCAGCTGGCACTTAAACTTCCAAAAGATCAATGGTTCAAATGCAATGCATGATTTCAGGATTACATGTGCGGAAGGGGGTCAGGCCGAGAACTTATCAGCGCCCCTTCCCCCACCCACCTCGTAGAATAAATAATTTTTATGTATGACACTTACGTGAAAACAGACTCGTGTCGAGACGTGTATAGGCAATTTGTACAGAAATTCCCAGGCGTTTCACATCCACATAGAGATACGGTTAGACATCTTGTCCTTAAATTACGAGAAACTGGATCGTTAAATTTTAAAACACCTAAGCAAAAACGACGGATTCTAACCGAAGCAAAACTCGATGAAATTGGTGCAGCGTTAGAACGTTCTCCAAACAAACCTCTACGTCGTGTTTCACAGGAGATGGGCGTGTCAAAATCATCAGCACATACAGCCACTAAGCTACTAAAATTAAAACCGTACAGAGTTTCTATAGTGCAAGAATTACGGCCCCCTGACAACGTAAGTAGAGTAAATTTCTGTAATTGGGTTTTGCAGAATATTGTAGATGGTATTGTTGATCCACAGTTAATATTTTTTTTCGGATGAGGCATGGTTTCACTTGCGTGGTCATGTTTGTTCACAGAACAATAGATACTGGAGAACTGAAAATCCCCGAATAATACACGAAGTTCAGTTACATGATGCAAAAATTGGTGTGTGGTGTGCTGTAAGTGCAAAAAGAATAATAGGGCCTATATTTTTTGAAGACGCAATAAATTCAGAGAGGTACCGCACACAAATACTCGCGCCGTTTTTTCAGTTGTTATCAGATAATGAGAGACAATATGGGTATTTTCAACAAGATTCGGCCACAGCCCATACCGCCGCTGATTCTTTGGACGCTTAAAGGGAGGAATTTGATGACAGAATAATTTCTAGAGGTTTATGGCCTGCACGTTCGCCAGATCTTACCGTATGTGACTTTCATTTGTGGGTAACCTTAAAAAATAGAGCCTACCGAAATAACCCTCATAGCATCGACGAACTAAAAGACAATATAAGGGCAGAACTAGGAAGAATTACGGAAGAAGAACTTTTGCGTGTGAATCAAAATTTCATCAAACGATGCCAGGAATGTGTGAATGTAGGTGGACATCACTTTGAACAACTCTTATAACAGAGGTTAGTGTTCGTTTTGCAATATTTATATAAATGTCTGCATATGTCCATAAAAATAAGCGGGCATTACAGACCGCAAATGTCGGCATCTCCGTCAGCGCCGCCCGCCACGCTTGTCCCGATCTCTCGGCTGAAGATCGAAATGGACGCACTGTATATTATATGTGTGTGAGAATTAAGATCTTTCTCCCCTTCCTATGTGATCCTTTAGAAGGATGGAGAGGTGCTCGGAAATAAAAGTACTAACATTTTGTAATTAAATATGCATTATTCTCTACTATAATGTTGTAGAAGGAGACACATCAAAAATGTCCCATAGATGGCAAACTTTATAAAATTATTTCTAATGGTGGAGTGTCTGTTTAAAAATAATTACATTTTAAAATATTTACTCAAATTTACATGAAAGTAATAAATTAATAACCATGATTTCTACGTTAAGTTGAGAAATATAAATAACTTGTAGAAATGGATGACATTAAATCCATATTTGCATATAGTGTACTGCTTATTGAAACTAATTGAATCAAGACGCATAAAAAATTGCTTGTTGCGTAGTAATAACTCCAGCTGCCTAGATATTATTATATGAAGATAAGCTGTTTTACCAAGGATATTTACTTGCTATCCAGCAGGATAATATAAGTAGAAATAAAAACAGAATTCTTAAAGAAAACATTATATCAACGATACAAAACATTATGAGCTGTTTTAGCTATAAGTATTTCAAATATACTTACACATATAAAACACGAATAAAATGTTGGAGTTTATTATTATATCAGAGTTAAAATAGCTTTAAAGAAAAGAATTAAGAGGAACAAAAAATAATGTATAATCTCCGAGTTACACTTAAGTGTATGAATTCGTAATGTAAGAAAGAGAAATCTCGAAGTCAAGATATATATGCTCGTGTTATATTATTTTCAAACTTTCGAACTATGGTTCAGAATATATATTTTAATCAGATAATAGAACAAGATGGCGCTCAGTAGCGTAACTAACATGCTCTGTGCACCTACTCATTTTTTAGAACTTGATTTTCTAAGATATTAATTCACTTCTGCATTTATATTAGGTATTTACAAATATGAAAATACATACATGTAATTTGAATCTATTTAAAAACTGGTACAAAAGGTTTTAAAAGACAAACTGTAAAAAAATGTGTTACAATTACAAATGAAAATGGACTGTTACTACAAAAATTAAGATATTGTTAAATGTCCAATAGCAGTCCTCTGCGTTATTTCATGAAAGCAAATTCATGTGCTAGGTTGGTCAAGTCCAGTTTTCGAGCACGATCGCTTTCAATGCTTAGAATCGTTTTCCTTATGATTTCAGTTGATTCTACATTCTGTAGCTATAGTGCAAGATCTTGTTCATATTTCTACCAGAAATTTGTAGATTTCCCTACAACAACTTCAAAAGAAACTTAACAACAGGACAGTTTCATCAATCCTTCCTAAAACGCTGGCGGTAAGTAGGGGCGGGAAGGGTGAAAACATTTCCAGCACATTTCCTTGCCTGTCGTCTACTCTTCGGCGACGTAATCTATCTGAGCTTTCCAGATTTCACCAGCGTGCATCAGACTGGTGCACCAGAAATGACGTCAAATTCGGTGAAATTCGGAAAGCTTCATGCCGAGACAAATGACAGATTTGGAATGCGCACGCATATCCGCGCTTATCAAGAAACATCATCATGAGTGACTAAATCACAGGAGATATTTTCACTTAACGACATCTTACTTAGCATGTTCAATACGAATTTAAGTGGTATTCTTATGTAAAAATATCGAATTTTGCAAATAGATGCATTCCTGCATGTTGCAGAAGAAGACGGACGCCATGTTTTGATGCATCGGCATACTATAATTATTTCACTTTGCGTGCAAGTAAAGGAGCAGTAGTATTTAAAATGTCGACAGTTTCTTGCCTGCATCCAGTTTATTCACCCTCCGTGCAAGAAAATCGGCGTGACATTCGGTACTATTGCCTACAGAATTCATATCACGAATCGGAAGAAGCTTCAGTGCAGACGACGCCATTTTGATTCACCAGCCGTACCAGCTCTTGAGGCTGGTGACGCCATGGTTTAACATGGTGAAAGCTTTGGTGCGCCCCGGTGAAATACGGAAAGCCGAAGCGTGCATCAGCGGTGCAACAGCCCGTCCACCGGTGAAATTTGGAAAGCACGGCATGACTTGAACTATTCAGCTAATGAAGGTTTTCTTCTAACCTGGAAATTCACTTTCTACTTTTCTAGTGATTAACGTTTTCTGTTTGCATAAAAATATAAAAAATATAATGTTTTCGGTTGAAAATATATTTTAACGCCAAAAGGAAAACATTTGTGAACTATTGGTTTTTCTTAATTTTTCATTATCTCTGTTTGCTGGTGTGTTATTTACGCCACTGGTGACGCTTATACATCGAGACAAGACATGTCGAGACGAGTCTCGTTCCGTCTCGGTACCAGCGGTGCCCATTCCCCCCAAGGCCAATGACGCATTCCCCTCCCAAAACCATGGCATGCGTCCCCCTCCAAATCATATCATTCGCGCCCTCTAACCATATCGTAATTCCCACAAAGTAATTAATCACGACAGCGTGTCTACCGAAAGTTACTTTCTTCTTAGCTTTACTGAACGCTATACTTTATCTGCCTCCTCCTTAAACAGGAGTACCCATCACTCAAGACAGCTCAAAATCGTTTTGATGAATACGTAATAACTGATGTATATTTGAATGAAATACCAAGTTAAACTGTCCATATTTTTTAATTGTTCGATTTTCGAAAAACCTCAAAGCTAGCACATTGATTGGCTAAATGTAGTAAATTAAATTATGTAACTATGCACAAAAATAGTGTTTGTGAGTTGGTTTATAAAACTCACAATTTGAATATTTAACACAAATTGTTACAGAACTGAAGATAAAGATAGAGAATTCAATCTTGGCAAACCAAATAACATGCTTCAGTCGTATGACCGATTCAATTATTGTTTCACAAGACATTACAGAACCCTAGCTAGAAATTCTTAAGGTCAGGGTGATACTGTATAATACGGATCCTATTTCCAAGAGCTCACCCCCATCCGTTTTCTTGAGGTAAATATATTTATTTTAGTAACACATTTTATCTTCCGTGCAAATTTAACTGGTTAAAGTAACATTTTCCTGTAACAAGAAGTTAGAAATACGTATTCGATATATTTTTGTTCCAAATGATGGATACACCTGCTTTAAATTAAGCTGTACAAACACAAAGCATTATATGTATTTAAGAAGTTGTGTGCAACGTCCACCCACGCAGTGCTCAGCACCACGGCGCAGGAGTACTGCTACTGCCTGCGTTCAACACGCTAAACACTGCAGTTGGGTGGTCGGCAAAAGTTTACTCATATGTGCTAACTGATTCAGTCGTAGTACAGAGATTCAGAAATATCTCAGGGCTTGCTGGGTGTAAAGAAAAACTAAACCAGGTTTATATATAGATGTAACAGTTTATTATAATCCTATCACAAGGATGTCCGTTAGCACACTTACACACGTGTCTTTACCTTTACCCTTACCACTCACGTGCATTTACCTGTACCACGTTTAGACTCGAAGAGATAAGGGGGGGGAGCAGGGAACATCCAATTTATTCCTCGCAGTGAGGCGCCAATGGGGAGTATGGGGACCTAATTTTATTTAGGGCCTGATCGCCGCAGTCGTCACGGGTTCCCCTGAAAGAGAGAGTAGGTTGTCTGGAAACCCAACGCCACGCTACCCTGGCGGAGTGCCGCAGGTTGATAGGAGAAGGAAACCTCTCGCAGCAAGCGAAGCGGGTCCTCTCACTCTAAAGTGGAGTTGTTGTCTCTCGCCAATAAGCGGAGTGGGGTATCTCTCACTCGAAAGTGGAGTGGGTTCTCTTGCCAAAGGCAGAGTTCAACCTCTCTCGCTGGAAAGCGGAGTGCGCTTCTCTCGGGTGCTTGGTCTCTCGCAAGAGCGGAGTGATCCTTCTTTCAGGTCCGTTGGTAAAAGAGATCTTATCGTGAGCCGACCTGAAAGCTAACTAACTCCAGGTGCGGTGCGGTGCGGTAATATGTCATAATCGATATGGAGTGTCATACTTATATTTGACTCCAATCTGTTATATTCTGTAGACAACATCTTTAACAATTAACTTCATATACATAATAACAAGAACAAGCTTCGGCAACTGTCGCTCGAAGTTTAAAATATTGTGTTCCCAAAGTGAACAAAACAATTACAATCACCACATACATAACACAACAATAAAAAATTTACTCCAATCTCGGGAGTTTAATGCGGAAATGACGAGGCCTCTCCGACCCCAGCTTGCTAATTAGTGGATTTGTGTGTCCTCTTATTTTATTCCAAAAGGATAGTTTGGCTTGTCGTAGTGCTACATCAAGAAGCTCCAAATTCAGATCTTCATGTATCTGGATTATGCGAGTAAGAAAAGGATGCCTTCCAATTGCTCTGGCAGCTCGATTTTGGACTCTTTGCAGTTTAATTAAATGAGTCTTCGTGCATGCTGCCAGGCGGGAATGGCGTATAGTAATATCGGCCGCACCATCATTTTATATAAATGCAGGCTTGTCTCGAGTGTGAGTGCCATGGACCGGAACATTGGGTATAGATATCCTACACTTTGTTTGGCCTTCTTAGTCTGGGCATTGATGTGTGGTCCGAAGGTAAGGCGTTTATCAATCAACACCCCCCAAGTATCTAACTTGTTCAGCGCTGGGTACATCTCGCTGAAATAGTTGCAAGCTGGCCCCTTTTTTGGCATTGGATAGACTAAAAACGACTGAAGTACTCTTTTCTGGATTTATCTTGATTTTCCATCGTTGAGCCCAACGTTCAAAGATCGGCAGGAAAGTTTGCATCTGTTTCTGACACTGAAGCACACGTTTGCCGGTAGTGAATAGTGCAGTGTCGTCTGCGTATGTGGCAATTATCCCTTTGTCTGGGGTGGGTACATCTGCAGTATACAGAGAGTAAAGTATCGGAGAAATCGCCGATCCTTGAGGTACCCCTGCACGGACCAATCTTGGCGTCGATATCTTCCCATTTATGGACGTAATGAAACTTCGGTTAGACAGAAAGCTGGCTATGACCTTTATATAGCTGAGTGGAAACCTCATTCGTCGCAGTTTATACAGGAGTCCAGCATGCCAAACTCGATCGAACGCCTTTTGTACATCGAGAAATAACCCTAATGCTCGGCGCTTCCAATCAAGACGAATCGCTACATAGTCAACGACGCGAACAAGTTGTTCGTTCGTCCCATGGGAACGGCGAGAACCAAACTGGTGATCTGGGAGCAGATGGTTAGCTTCTATAATCTCATGAAGTCGTCGTTGCATAACTCGTTCAAAAAGCTTGCTAAGATGAGAAAGCAAACTGATGGGACGGTAATTGTTGGCATTTTGTGTATCCTTGCCAGGCTTTGGTAGTACGATGAGTTTCGCCAATTTCCACTGAAGTGGAAAGTAACCAAGCTTCAAGATGTTTGTAAATAACTTCGCCAAAATGACGTAGCCCTTACGGGACAAATGCTTCAGTGCAGCTGGCGGTATCCCGTCTAAGCCGGCAGCAGAGTTGTTTTTCAATTTCCGTGTTGCATTTGCCACCTCGCGAGGCGAGACAGGTGGAACATCCAACGACGGAGGCTGGCGTTGAAGACGTTGGAAAGCGGCATCGACGATCTGTTCTGTAACAGCGTCATGCAGATCATTGTTTGGTTGAAACTGATCGCAAAAATGATCGGCTAGAAGCTCAGCCTGCCTCTGGGGATCCATAATTGGGCCTGCAGGGCTATTAATGGCCGTCATAGTAGGCTGTTGACGTTGATTTAAGTTACGAGCAATCTTCCAAAAAGTAGGATCAAGCTCTGTCAGTTGGCCAAGTTTGCGATCCCATTGGTGGATTCGTTCACGGTGTAAGTATTGATGAAGATGACGCTGAAGGAGCATCCAGTCTCCCCGGTGGATGGGTGATCTGGAGCGATGCCATCGTCGGCGCGGCCAACGCACAAGTCGTGTTAATATATACAAAACTGGAGTAGCCTGAGTAGAGAGTGGATCACTTGTGAATGTCGTGGATTGGCGCCAGGAATCTGCGATGACGTTGGTGAAGATAGTAACGCCCCTGTCGATGTCTGCAGGTGATGACAACGGAGTAGTTAGGTCAACAGAATTGTGGACACGAGCGGTAAAGAGAGTCCAATCAGTAGTAGCTTCTCGTAAGGTGCGGAACTGATGTTGATATAAACCATATCCGATGGAAGCAGAGACAGGGAGATGATCGGAATCGAGGTCCCAAGTTACAAATGGCATAGTGCTGAGGCCGACATCTTTGGTCAGGATGACATCTAGCACATCGGGGCGATTTCCATTGCGTGGATAATGCGTCGGTTCGTGAGGAGCAGAGATGGAAAAAGCCAGCTGATCCATTATACCAGCCAAAGCGTTCCCGGCTGTATTGGAGGTGATAGAATGCCAGTCACCGTGTTTGGCGTTCAAATCGCCCCCAGTACAATTCTATCGCCAAGTGTTTCAAGTACAAGAAAATCGTTGGTGGTCAGAACTTCTTGTGGAGGCTTATATGCTGAAATAACAACTAGGTCTTCATTTGGTGCATGGAGCTTCACCGCCAAGGCTTCCAACGAAGCTAAAGGTGGAACTGGTGAGTGAGGCCATGTTTAACAAGTATTAACAGACCTCCCTTGCGACGACCAATCCGATCTTCTCGAAATATTTTATAGTTAGGAACTGTCCATGTGATATGAGGTTTAAGATGAGACTCATTGGTAAGAGCGACATCTATATTCCGTGAGTATAAATAATGTTGAAGCAATAAGGTCTGTTTTTCGATGCCATTTGCATTAAAGACAAGCAAATTTATCTGACATAGAAGTCCATTGCGATTAAAAGCACCCATCGCTTTGCATTTCAATGAGTGTTTGCAGAACAATCGTGACATAGTTCATGCTGGTTGTAGCGCGTGACATTCGCTGGAGTCCTTTATTAATGTGTTTCAATATCTTCTCGAAGTGCATTTTGTTAACCATATCCAGTAGAGATTTGAGTATGGAACCCACATCTTTTTCGTTTTCTTCATTAGCCTTAGGACGTTGACGTCGTCTGTTGTCTGCCACACCACTCACGGTATTTGCATAGCTGGTGGCATCCTGAGAGGAGGTTACGGCTGGAGTAGTCAAGGACTCTGTGTTCGCATTCGACGCGCGTGTAGACTGTGTCGGTTGTACTGTTTGCCGTTTCGCCATGGCGGTGAAGTATCGGTAACCACGGTAATTTGCCAGGTGATTTTCCTTACAATTACAGCAGACTGCGGGTGTTTCTCTCTCCTTCTTTGGACAATCTGCGGTAAGGTGGTCACTTCCACATTTCACACAACGTGGTCGAGCTGCACAGGTACTTTGGGTGTGGCCCAGGCGCTGACATCGGTGGCATTGTAGGATGCTGGGTGGTCGATATGCCAGAATCTTGATCCGATAATAGGAAAGGTACTCTTCTGTATAGATGTCAGCAGACTTCCGGACGTGAGTTCTTCGGTCCCTCTGCGTCATGCGTTGTACATTTTGCACATCGTAGCCTTTCTTTGCCAACTCCGCAAACAAAGTATCATAGGGCACGTCGATAGGTAATTGCCTGATTACGACCTTCAGAGGACGATTTTGTCGAACCGGTGCACTTGCAAATTCAATCTTCTTGGTGGCGCATGGGTGGTGAAAATAGTAACTACAAGTACGCGTTGCTAACTATTTTTTTTTTTTTTTACATATTGCAACCTTCGTACTGAGAAACATCCAAGAAGTGACATTAAGAAAACACTCATGGGAAAATCACTAGTTGCACGTGTCAATATAAACTAAAACTGTGTGCATTCAGACAATACAATTAATAATAAGCCTCGCAGGACTCTGCAATCCTAAACATCGACTAGAACAGTGTAAATGACAATAAATGATAACATTTACCAAATACAACAACCACGCAGGGTCTAATAACACATTTAAACTAAAACCGTTAACACATTTAAACTAAAACCGTTAACACATTTAAACTAAAAGCGTACGCTTCGCAGGGACTTTTAGCATGCACTCTTTATCCAAACCTTCTTAACAAAATCTAATATTGCGACCGCGCAGGGTCGTTAAATGTGGCGACCATGCAGGGTCGTTACATGTGTTATTAATAATTACCGATTATGTTTTGTAACGCAGCTATAGTATAAAACTTGACATTCATCAGCAAAGCACCAAACACGCATTCTCGCAACATAGAAATGCTAGCAAAGCGAGGAGAAAATTTTTACATCCATTTCGTTGCAGAGTTTCAAGAATTTGAATTTTATGGTGTGTAAATACTTCCTTAGGGTCCCGAGATATTTAGTCTTTTCCAGCTTCTCTTTTGGCACGTTCGGGGTCGAAAACGTGTGGATACCATATCGCTAAATACAGTCTCCAAAATTTAATGTTCGAACTCTCTCACCACTACAGAAATCGCTTGACAATCTAAGATTTAAAACTTTATCAAGAGTTTCCTATCTCCACCTTTAAATTTCATACTCAATCCTACCACCAAAATTTCCATGAAAATTTTAGACTTACTGTTGATATTGAAGAGTGGATATTGCCTCGTGCTTCATCCGAAAAAGTAATTCTGCTTGCACACCAGAATTTCTACAAGTCTTAAGACAATAGCAATACTCAAGATTTGGATACCCCCTCAATTTAATGCTCAATCCCCCTATAACTAAAATACCCGCCATAGTCTAAGACCTAAAGTTGGATACTTCCCCCAACGTTTAATTCTGAATCCCCCTCAGAACCCACTTGTCAAGTAAGGTCTAATATGTAAGTTTTTGATATTTATCCTACCCCTTCGATAATACCCTTAAACACTTTCATTTTTTCATCTAATGGATTAAACATGGTGAATTTAATGTTTTATATTTTTTACACATATTTTGGAAGAATATATAAATGTTGAAATTTATATTATTTGAAGGAAAAAAAAACAAAAAATCTCGATGTCGCAGTCTGCGCCACAGTCCCCCCTTTGGCACCCCTTCTCGGTACTATCGTAATTTCATTTTTACAGTCTCTTATTGGTCAGTCCATGCGGGTGAATGGTATACGCAGTCATATCAATAGTAGGGCTAACTCTCCTGTAGATTGGTAGCTAACGTTGTCTACTTGTAATAAAGAGGGATGTGAAGACTGTTGATAACGTCAACCTATTTTCCACGTAGCCCACGCTGGACGCCATTTTGCAGACTAAAGCTGTTTCAGGGTCTGGGCCTACAATCTGCATAATCCTCTGTCGAGGTCGTGTTGTCGATTTGTATTTGTGATTCTCCATTCATCCCTTTCTTTACATCACCTTTCATCTTCATCTTCGCAATTAGCCAAACGTGGCAGAAAAGCTAAGTAAAATAAAACAAATGAATTCTAATCAAGAACTTTTGTGTTCGAAATTAAAAGTACTAACACCAGGGGCGCCGACTTGTCAAAATTATTGGGGGGCTCTGATCACTGAAATAAATTAATGAATGACTCCCTCCCTCCTTTTTTTAAGTTTTGGCCTCAGTGTTCGGAATCTCGGAAAAGCCCATGAATTCCTCAAAAATATTAAAATTTTCATTTACAGTACGAATGCAAAATGTCAATTGTTTACGGATGGATATGTCACAAGTTTCGTCAACTATAATAGCAAAATATTCCGGACTTTTAATATCTGCTACCACGGAGCGCAAAACAGATCTCAATATATATATCAATTTCTGAATGTCATGTGAGAGCCATTTGTAGCCCGAACGTCCCATCCACTATCCTAGTTCATGCACATCTTCTTTAGAAACTATTTTTGTTACGTACCCAATAGGACCAAGTAATGTAAATAGTTCGCCAAAGAGGAATAGAGATGGCAGCACCAGGCGGGTAAGATTAAGAATTAACATAATATATGTGAATAACTTTATAAATAAGAACAAAGCAAATTGGAAAGATCAAAAACAATAGAATCTACTATAAGAAGATAAAGAATAAATATAAAACAAATACATTAATGTATATACGCGATAAATCAAACCAGTAAATTGATCAGAAAACTAAAGAAGTCAAAGCACTGATACAAATTTGTGTCTGAACAGAATTGCATCTGTTTGATTGATTTACTATTCCCATAGCGGAAATTGTGTTTACACCTGTGGCAGCGCTTTCCAGTCGACGACCCACAGCACTTTTGGTTGCACGTTTCAACCGTAGCAGCTACTTGGATGCGCGTCTCAATCGTTTGGCACCAAGTATATACTCTGTTGTACCCAGTTAGTGTTAGCGCGTTCCAATCGCAGCCGCAAGGGAAGAGATTAGTATATTTCCTAAAGTTTAAGGGGAAAAGCTGGAAAAAGGATAAAGGAATTCATTAAATCGTCAAAAACATAAATAAATGGAAATCCAGAGGGAAGTTCACAAAGAAGACAAAAAGGAAGTCCAGATCCAGACCGTCCATTGCATTTTGTAGTAAAAATGTTAACAATACTCATAATTATATACTTAGTATATAGATATAAGTAGAGCCCGAATATATAAGCACAATCAAACAGTAAAATAAGCAAGTTAATAAGCACAAAAAATGAGAAAATAAGCACCAAAATAAACATAAACAAATACAGGAAAATCTGAAAAAAAATTGTTTATTAGATCTCTTAACTTATTCAAAGCTGTTAAAGTATGTAAGGAAGGTCATCCAGAGATATTCTTGTGTGAAGCTCCTGCGTCTGTCAGTGAAGAATGATTTGTACAGTGAAAATGTTCTTTCCACGTAGCATGGCATCACAGGCGCATGTGAAAAACACCACAGTTCTTCTTCGGTGAATTCCTCTTCAATGTTTGTTTCTTCACCAGAAATATTTTTATAAATGTGACACAGTGTTTTGTAACCGAGATTTTTCAGTAATTCCTGACTGAGCTTGTCGGACACAATTTTACCAACACCGTGACTTTCTGAAGACAACGTTACTGAAATTTCATCAATAAGAGAAAGCGAATGTTGGAATGGATTATTTCGAGCTTTCAACTGTGTTATAATATCAGGTAATTTGGAAAAATGATTATGGGTGTACTGTATCTTCTCTTGGATGCCGCGTCTCCCGCGCGGCTATTTAGAAGCATTGATCTCGTCATCCCAATGCCGTCGTGTGATTGAAATAGGATTGAAATGTGGCAGATTTGGGTAAAATATGCTATTTTAAACCAAAATCATAAAATAAGCAAGCATAACCGTTTCCTGCAGAAATATGCATTTATAAGCACTTTCAACATTAGTTAAACAGCTCATCAAGGTATGTAATACAAAGTAGCTATAACCTTTCTCCTTACCATCAGAAGTCTGGAAAAGAATATGCATTTCGCTTATAAATCCGGGCTCTAGTAATAAGTCATGTGTTTTGCTGTCTCTGGTCATAGCCCCTCCCCAAAGTTGATAGTCTAGAACATTTCAAATGTGTATTTTAAGTTAAGTTCATGTGGTACAATTCAGAGTAAACTTTACAAGAGAAGCGAAATAACACATTAGATCCTCTTAAGCAAAATTATTGGGGGGACTCTGCCCCCACATCGTTAACATTGGGGGAGCTCGAGCCCCCCCCCCCCCCAAGCCCCATGGAGTCGGCGCCTATGACTAACACCAAACATTTTATGATGAAACATTCATTATTCAGTACTTCAATTTTGTGAAAAGAAGCATCACAATTGTCCCATAGATGGCAATCTTTTAAAAAAAATATTTATAGTAATGAAAGTCTGTTTTAAAATAATTTCATTGCAAAGTGTTTATTCAGATTTTTATAAAAGTAATGGAATACAAAACATTAGTTCTTCATTAAGTTGACAAAGGTAAATGCTTGTAAAAAAGGAAAACAAATAACTAAATTTGCATATAGAATATTGAATTTTGAAATTAAGTGGAATCATGCTGCATGACAGCTACTTCTAAAGTAGTTACATCAAGCGCGAAAATGTCATATCAACATGGACTGATATTATATTAAGTACAGTAGAGCGTCGATTATCCGAAGTAATTGGGGGACATGGGTGTTTGGAAAACTGGTTTGTTCGGATAATCGAACTGTACATGTTTATTTGCCAAAAAGAAGTACTGTACAGTAAATTTATTCATAAAAACAGGCATCTCTTTAAGTATGTATTACAAAGTAACGTACAAAGGCAACTTTAGTAGGAATATATAGTATGTGGTACAGTTTATTAAACAAAAATATGTACATATTACATATGCATTTTGCATGAACAATACACACAGTACACAAAATTAACGTTTAAAAAAATCCTTTATTTTGGTCTGTCTAAGCAAGCCTACACGCTTACGAGCAGCTAAGTCACGTACTTTTTTCATTACAGATATCTGAAAGTGAGCGAGTACACAGTTCGGTTAAGCGGTCGTTCGGTTGACCGACGTTCGGATAATCGACACTCTACTGTATTTGTATGTGTTCTGCAAGAGGATAAGTGTAAAGTGTAATATAAGCGTAAACAAATACATAAGTCTCAACATAATCATTACATTGGCTATGTAAAAGATTACCCACCTAGAAAAAATTTTCATCTTTAGTTGGAAGTATCGTGTGTACAAAAATAAGGGCCCATTATTATTAAAACGTGACTGGAAACATGATCGGTTCTCCCTTACGCAGTAACATCAACTGGTAGATTGGCGAACCAACAATAATATTTTCTCTAGTCAGCTGTTAGTTACCTGTGAGTTAAAGCGTGTTAAAATGGCTGCGCGATTACGCAATCTCGTCAGTTGAGAAATACAGTCTGTGATTCGATTCTTTAACACCGAAAGTGATAATGGAGCCGAAATTCACCGAGAATTGTATGAAGTGTATGGTGCGAGTGTAACACTATCATATCAAGACGAGTAATACAAAATCAGCGACGTGGAATGTTGCGATCAGGAACTGTTCTTATTTATGACAACGCTAAACCACGCATTGTTGCTCTCCCTCTCTAGACGATTCAGAGGTTTGGAGGGAAAGATTTTGATCACTCTCTGTATAGTCCGGACCTTGCACCTGGTGACTATCACCTCTTCCTGCACCTCAAAAGTGACGTGTCTGAACGATTTGAAGAAACTAAGGTGTTGAAAACGGCAGTGTTGCATTGGCTGAACTCTCAGGCGGCAAACTTCTATGCAGAGCATACGCGTGCGCAGACCCTCTGATTAAGGGGGCAAAAGCCGTGATGAAATTTCAATCGGGATAGAAAAAACTATGTTTTTATTTTGTCACTCTTTTAGTTTCATTGCATTGATGGGTATATGTATAAGCATACATACATGTATAATTTGTATATATATATACTAGTCTCCAAAATTAAAGCAACAAACGGAAATTCTTTCCCGTGTGTCCATTTGACCACGTAATACGATCAGGTGATAGTAATGTTTATGATGTCATAGACAACTGATTTAAGATAGGAAATAAACTAACCTTAATGTGCCAGGATTCAGGGGTGCCCATCCCCCCAAAGGCCAATGGCGCATCCCCCCAAAAATCACGTCATTCGCGCCCTTAAACCATATCGTAATCCCCAAAAAATATTTATTTACGACAGCGTGAGCACATCGCGCTGCGACGCCAAGGGTCCCGGGTTCGAATCCCGGTCGGGCTTGGTTGTTTGTGAATGTCCATTCATCAATTTCATCATTTCATCACTCATCCTCATCTTCGCAAATTAGCCAAGAGGCACAAAACGCGAAGTAAAATAAACTAAATCAAATCAAAAAAAAATCAAACGACACCGTGTCTACCGAAAGTAACTTTTTCTTAGCTTTACTGAACATTATAATTGATCTGCACCTCCTCCCTAAACAGGGTGCCATCACTCAAGACCACCCCTAAAATCGTTCATCATAATCGAGAATATCGCGTGGATCCCACTTCAGACTGTAGGTTCAGTCCCGATTACCCTTATATTGCATAAAGTGGACTTAAAAAACCAAATCAATCAATCGAGAATATTGCTTGTCTTGAAATGCAGCTTTAGTATAAAAACTTGATATTCATCTCATGAAAGCGCGAAAAACACATCGTAGTAACAAGGTATTGCGAGCGAAGCAAGCAAGAAAATTTTTGCATCCATTTCTTTGCAGGCTTTGAAGAATATTAATTTAATGGAGTGTTAATACTTTCTTAAGATTCCAAGATATTTAGTCTTTTCCTTTTCCAGCTTTTTCTTTGGCACATTTGGGGTCCAAAACGTGTGGATGCCTTATCGCTAAATACAGTCTCGAAAATTTAAGGTTCGAACTCTCTCTCCACTACAGAAATCCCTTGTCAATCTAAGATTTAACACTTTATCAAGAGATGTCGATCTTCCCCTTTAAATTTCATACTCAATCCTACCACCAAAATTTCAATATCAATTTTAGACTTACTGTTGATATTCAAGAGTAGATATTGCCTCCTCCAAAACAAATAATTATCAGTCTACACACCAGAATTTCCGCAACAGTCTAAGACAATAGCAATACACAAGAATTGGATACCCTCTTCAATTTAATGGTCAATCCCCTCTAACTAAAGTACTCGCCATAATCTAAGACCTAGAGTTGGATACTGTCACCCCCAAAGTTTAATTCAGAATCCCCCTCAGAACCCACGTGTCAATTAAGGCCTAATATATAGGAGTTTGATACCCTCCCCCCTTTTCGATAATTCCCTAAACACTTTAATTTCTTCATCTAATGGATTAAATATTTAAGGTGTAAAATTTTTACATATATTTTGGAAAAGATATAAATGTTGAATTTTATATTATTTGAAGGGAAAAAATCCCCCCCAAATCTCGATGGCGCAACCTGCGAAATAAAACCCCCCTGTGGGCAGCCCTGCCAGGATTTATCAACAAAAAATCACGATAGCAACAGGTTAATCCTGGCAAATTTATCAACAAAAAAAATCATAGGATGAAAGGATTTCTGTTTGTTGCTTTAATTTTGGACACTAGTGTATATATACACACAGGGTGTCTCAAAGGTAATAGCGCAAACTGACAAAGGTGAAAGTACACGATAATAGAAGCAAAAAAGTCTCAGTAAACATGGGTCTGCTAACGAGCCGTTTTCGAGATAATTGTGAATGTGTGGTTACAAACCTCCACTGACTTCAATGTTTGTAAACGTTGTCCTAGTTGGTAAAATGTACTCTTCGTTGCGGTAAGGTTCCATTTTCACTACGAAGTACAGCACAACTGACGTGACTCCCACAGTACGATTAGACTGCGTACTGATTGTATCCATCCTGTTTGATCACAACGCCACCTCTCGGAAATGTTCTGTTTCGTAAACAAAGAGCAAATTTCGGACCGCGCAAGGAGTTAAGCACTCGGTGTTAACAAAATGCAATCAATGACGGCTTGTAACCACACGTTCGCACACATTATTAACATTCTACCAACTAGGACGACGTTTACAAACACTGAAGTCAATGGCGGCTTATAATCACACATTCGCGATTATCTCGAAAACGGCTCGTTTGCAGATGCATGTTTACTGAGACTTTTTTGCTTCTTCTATCGTGTACTTTCACCTGTGTCAGTTTGCGCTATTACTTATGAGACACCCTGTATATATAGTATAATGTGCCGGGCTCCTTTCCTCCAAATACTTGTGTTCATGCATTTAAGGCTAAACTAATTAGCAGCAAGAGACTGAAGTACTTAGTATTTATAACTTCCCTCTTTCTGGGAATTAGAATGCATTACAGAAAGCAATAAAAATGCGAGCGAAGCGACCAAGAAAGTTTTAAGATCCAAATTTTTGCAAACTGAAAACAATGTTGATTTAATATGGCACAAACATGTTTATGAGGCGCCTTGGCATTCTCTTCTAAGTAGTAATTGGATCGTTTCTAAGTCATACTTTGTAGGTATCCCCTTTTTTTATCAATTGAATATCAGTTTTGGACATATTTTGACAATTTTTTGTCGATGTTTTAGCGTTCAGCGATGTTTTAGTACAAATTTTCACTGCACCACTTTTTTCCCCACTCATACTTGGTAGGTATATCACGATCTTACGTGATATAACTTAACCTATCTTTTTTTCTTACGATTTTTTAATTTTTTTACGATCCTAAGTGATGTAACTTAACCTATCATTTTTTTTATTTACGCACCGAACTAACCTACAAGGGACTCTGTTTGTTTTAATATTTCAGTATTTTAAGGTTTTCACAAATTTTATATAACCTAAAATGTGTTGGATGTTGATTTTTTTTTAGTATGTGGCAATTTTTGTTACGAATATTTTAAAACTGTTCGGTCACCCTCTCGTTCTTCACGTCGTACGCGAAGGACTTCTCTGCTATCAGGATGACGCTGCACACGGTATCCTCGGGCAGCGCGTCGTGGAACTCGCAGACGACCTTGATGTTGGTGCGATCGTTGACCACCACCTGCTTCCTTTTTGTGGTATTGATGACGAACATCGGCCTGCGGATTTTGAATTCGCTGGGAGTGTAGTACATGTCCACGCTTCCCTCCGTTACCCTCTTGTAAGCCGTGTAAGCTTCGTAAAGTTTGAGGTAATCATCTTTGGTCATGTCGAGGTTGTAATTCTCGCGCGGGAACACTTCGTTCCTGCCATTCTTCAGATAAACGTTTTTGATCTTGCAGTCGTCGAATTTGCTGGAATCTTTTTCCTGGTTGTTATCGCGTCCGGTCTGAAAAAGTACAATGACGAAATCTGGCATGTCGAACTGTATGTTGTTGAACTGCGTCGTGACGTCAAATTCCATGTGACTTCCCGACGCTAACTTCTGCACGCACTGGTAACCGTGAAAGTGAATCGGCACCTGCGGACTTTTCAAGATCTCAGCTTTGTACTTGAGGGCGTAGTTCTTTTCGTATTCCACCACCGGCATTCTCAACTCCATGCTCCGGATGACGAATTTGGCTGCTTCGGGTAAAGTGTTGGCTATCGGCGTGCCGTCGGCGTTCAAGTTGCTGTATCGCATCAGTGCGTCGTTGTCGTTGGCCGCTCTTCGAAATGTGATCCTCAGTCCTCCCTTCCACATGATCTCCTTGTAGTCCGAGAAGAATCCCGGCAGCAGACGCATGGGAAAGAGCACCGTGTGACTTCTCGTCGATATTTTGGTCCCCGCTTCGAACCCTCCCGCCTGATAGTATGCCGCGTCCGTTTTGGATAATTTCAATGTTCCCACTGCCGTCGACGTGATGCCTGGATAATCGATTCTGTCGATGACGGTGTTGTGTTTCCTCACCTCCACCTGCGAGAACAGGTGAGGCACGAAGTTGTCCACGATTATCAAATTTGCATTGGGCGGAAACGCGTCTCCGCTTTCCTTCTTCACCACGTCGAATTGAAGGTAGAGGTCCTCTCTGTGAGGATGAACGAACCCGTCGCCTACGTCCACGTCGTATTCGATCTCCCTGTTCGCTTCGTTCAAATTGGCGAACGTGCGACGGTTGGGAGGGAAAGATTGCAATTCGTAACTTTCGATTTGCTCCATTTTTTTTTCACTATGTGTGTTATTTATTATACGTTGATCTCCACGACGGCCGTCGTCGTTGCACCTGCAAAATCCACCACGTCTCCTTTCTCGTTCGTCACCACCAACTCTATGTTGTCTATGCGGTTGCGACATACTGGAAAATAGATCGGCGAAGAGGGTGTGTAGATGATCGGTTCCATGAATTCGGAACTGGGTTTGAAAGTGGCTATGATTCCCGTCTGCTTGTGACTTCCCAACAATCCGTCCGAAGATTTCGTGATCATGCCTTCCGCTACGTTGCAGTGAACGTTCAAAGTCTCTATGGCTAAGAATTTAGGAATGTTTGCTCCCGTGTTTTTGATGCCAGCTTCGAGTTTGGTGTTGTTCTCGAAACCTAAAAGTTCTCCTATGGTGCCCAGGTCCACCGTCTCCGTAGCGGATACGATTTCCACTCTGTGCGTGACCGAATTTTGAGAAAGGTACGTGCCTTTGGGTAATTGAGCTTGCAAAGTGGAAAGATTGTATTGGCCTGGCGTGACGACGATGTGTTCGCTTCCGACGCTAATTTTGTTGTTGTGCTGCGTGGCGTTAGGTATGAGGTACATGCTGTAGAATGCACGCAGAGCTACGGATTTAGGATAGACGATGTCGTCGTGCAGCGTGAGTTTCAAGATCGAAGATTCGCTCGTGAGATGGAACACGCCCATCGTGATGCTGTTTCAGGTTCCACAATGCTTTCTGGAAATCTTCCACCTGCGGCTTATTTATTTGAGAGAGAAACGCGAGCACGGAGAGGCAGAGATGACCGCAGTTCACGTCTCCGAAATTTTGAATGCGTTCGTCGTTGTAGTATATAGGATTGTTCGTTTTCAGATAATGAACTAAATTTGTAGGTGGAACACCTCCGAAAGAATCGAAAACGAATGCTTTATCATTTTTGTGGTAACATATCCAATGCGTGCCTGGATTTTCTTGACTGTCCAAGTTGACTACGCCTCATTCTCTTTTTTTAACGGTTGAAGGTAACGAGTCGGACATGAAAACTCCTCTGAAGTTTTTGATTTGTAATGGTTTGATCAGAGATTCAATGTCTCGGTTGGTGAGTGCTGATTCTTTTTTTTAAACTTCCTCATGACCCCCTTCCCTTTCTTCTCCATGGCCAGGTTGTGACGTTTCTGTTCTTCCAATTCCGCCTTGTTCTTCTTCGAGACGATGACGGTTTTCGCGATGGCGGCGCTACCCCCAGCCAAACTTCCAACGGACCCCAATGCTGCCAGGATAGCCGGGATGCTGAATATGAACCCCCCTGTCTTTTGCTGTTTTCGCGAACGCTGCAACCGTCTCAATTGTGGAGTGCTGAGCAGCAATTTCATTCCATGTCCTTTGGACAAGCAAGAACGTTTCTTCTCGCGTTGTTTCTTGGTGAGTAACCCATCGAGGGCACCCAGCGTTTTCAGATTCGAATATGGTATCTGGTACACGACACCCTTGGGCTTCATGTTTTTTTTTCACGGTATGTTATTTATATATAAATGTTCTGAGATTTTTTTTGTTTCCCTCTCTCGTGTATTTTTTTTCAACGTATGTTATTTTATATACTCCGCGCAGCCCCGTTACACAAATTCTATTACGTGCTTCGTTTTCTTACCAAGAAGTTCCTTTGACCCCTTGTACACGATTCGAGTTTTGTTCTCGATTAAAATAGATAGCTTCTCGTCGGATAACATGGTAGCGTATCGATCTGGTAAAAATAGACTGTATTGTCCGTTGAGCAACAGACGCACCTTGGGAAAATACTGGGTAGAAACAATTGAACCGGAAGTTATCGTGTAAGGTTTGTCGACTTCCAATTCCTGAATTTTTACATACTCGACTGACAAATTTAGCATTTGTTTTAATGCTTGGATTTCACTCATTTTCTTTTCAGTCATATCGAAGAGAAATTTCAGGGTGTGTGTGTTAGAGAATTTTAATTTTTCATAATGTGTGTTATTTATATACCGAAGAATTTTTTTTGATCTCGTAGATTTTTTTTCAGGATGTGTTATTTATATATCAAGATTTTTTTTTACTTGTACATTTTTTTTGGCACGTACATTTTTTGTCTTGTATATTTTTTTTGACACGTATATTTTTTCTCGTATATTTTTTTTTGACGTACATTTTTGGGACACGTACATTTTTTTGTTGCACATTTTTTGACAACTTTTTGTCATATTTTTTTTGACACGTACTTTTTTTTTGACACGTATATCTTTTTACACCTACATTTTTTTCTCACATTTTTTTTGACAGGTACATTTTTTTTGACACGTACTTTTTTTTGTTGCACATTTTTTGACAACTTTTTTTTGACGAGACAACTTTTTTTGACGATAAAAATTTTTTACGATAAGGCAACTTTTTTCTGACGGTGATAATTTTTCCACGTCAACTTTTTTTTGGCGTGACAATTTTTTTTTGACGATAAAAAATTTTTACGATAAGGCAACTTTTTTTTTCTGACGGTGATAATTTTTACACGTCAACTTTTTTTTGGCGTGACAATTTTTTTTTGACGATAAAAAATTTTTACGATAAGGCAACTTTTTTTCTGACGATGATAATTTTTCCACGTCAACTTTTTTTGACGAGACAAATTTTTTTGAAGATAAAAAATTTTTCCATGGCAATTTTTTCTTGACATGTACATTTTTTTTGACGTATATTTTTTTTCTCATATTTTTTTTTGACACGTACATTTTTTTGACACGTATATTTTTTTGACACGTATATTATTATTTTTTTCACAGTGTGTGTAAGAGGAAGAAAGTTCGTGCTTCGGAAAACGCGATGATGTGCGTTATGATGTCTTCCGTCTCCTGTTTAGATTTCCGCCAATCATCCGTGTATCGTCTTCTCCCCTGCCTCTCCTCGTGAAGTTCGTCCATCCTATCATTTAATTTTTTCCCTGCGGCCGAAAGAAGAGTGTCGAGATCACCGCACCTCATGCCGCTTATCTCCCGAAGATGGTCCTTGACAACCATTTCACATGGGAATCGAAATGCCGGCGTTGTATTTGCTATGATTACAAGTTTCCCTACGTCCTCACAATCTCCGTTTACTGCGTGTTTGAATATTTTACATAGTAGCTCGGGCGGCAAATCAGTTATACGAGACATGTTGTTTTTTTAATGTATGTTATTTATATACCCCACCCAAATTTTTGTTTCGTGTTCATGGCGATGGTCGTACCCATGCGGCGACCCGTTCACCCAGCGATACGTCTCTGCTGACGAATCTTTCGAAACCGGCATGCTCCAATTTCTTGTCTGCTTCGTGACGTGCATCCAGATCGGTGCGAGTGTTGTTGTAAGCGATGTCGTGATCTTTGCATGCCGTGTCCAACGGATTCACACCCTTGTCTCCTCTCTCCAATCTTTTCTCGAGTTTGGTACCCGGTCCGCAGTACTGGTAGCCAGGTAAATGCATCTCGAAAGGTAACTTGTTGATGATGTCGTTCACGAGTCCCTTTCCTTCGGCCACGTTCCAGAATCTCGGAGGCAGCGTGTTGATGATTTTGATCAGGTAACCTATGCCCTTGTCGTCGTTCACGATGAAGTTGGAAAGTTTCGTGCTGATCATGTCCACGATGCCAACCTTCTCGTTGTAGAAATTACGATTGCCTGCATTCTCTTCGCCGGCCATCACCAACAATCGGTCCACGAGCTTCCTCACGTCGTCCACCCAAACGAATTCTTTGGGTAACGTGTTGTAGCGTTTGACGCCGCTTCAACTCTTCACCTCGTTCCATATCGGTTTGATGAGATTCCTGTACTTCTCGCCGCTGCTCGATTTCACCCTATTCTGCGAGGCGTCGTTGTTCTGGTACATGGCATCCGTCATGATCAGAATTTCCCTGTAACTCTGGTAATCTTCGTCGGTGTAATCTTTCGGCTGCTTTTTGGCAACGAGTTCCCACAGTCCCACCGTACCCGGATAACTGGTCCAACTATTCTTCTCGCCTAAATTAACTTTAATGTCGTTGCCTTCGAAGGTGACTTTCGATTTCCCAATCTTCCACACGACACCGCCTTCGTTGGTTTCCATGCTCGGATACAATCCGAACATTTCATCCTTGTCGAACTTCCCCGTGCTCAGGTAGTCTCGTGCCAAAGGTCCCAACTCGATTTTATCCGAAGACGTGCTGCTTATGGCTCGGCGTCGTGGTACGTCCTTCAGTTCGAACGGCGTCGAAGGAATGCTCGAAATGGGCGTGGGTACAGCGTAACTTTTAGCTGCAAGTGGTACGAGTTCGTTGATCAAATTTTTATTTTGTTCCGTGACACCATTAATTTCTTTACCTAGATCGCTGATGGCATCGATCACAGGTTGATCTTGACGTTTCTTTTCTTCGTAGAATCGCGATTCTCGGATTTCCAACCTTTGAAGCGTTTCGCGAGGTAATCGCAAAGCTTAAGATTTTCGTCTTCGATTTTTCGTTTCGTCATAACGTTATTTATACACGTCGTTTCTCACAACGTTTAGAAAGTCGTTGATTTTGTTTCTGTATTTTCCGTCGATGGGTTTCCTCGTCATGTCGATCGTCGCGAATCCGAAATCGTCACTCTTACAGCAAGAAGAGCAGCGTTCCGAAAATTGATTGTAGTTCATGTCTCCGCCTACGTAGTCATCGTACGCGTGCTTGAGGTTGGTGTGATCTTGACGAAACAAACATATGAAATTAGCGTTGTCGCGTAGTAACTGTTTTGGAATTTTGGAAAACGTTTGAGCTAGGTAAAAGCAATCCATTCCTTTGTGACGACCTTGCGTGAAAAAGTTACGAATTTCATTTTGATTTTCCAGGATGACGTCGTCGAACAACGACTGAATTTTCACGACAATCGTCGAGTGGTTTTATTTCCGAAGCGAACGTTGCAATGTCCAGACCATCGTACAGTTTCGTCAGTTGCTGGTGTTTGGATCGCTCCAAACTTTTCGAGAACACGTGCAGGTGCCTGTTCTTCCAATCTAACCAATTCGGTGCGAGGAGAAAATTGTCCACGAGCAGTGTCGTTTTCCCACACCCCGAAGGACCTACGATTAGACAGCGGATGCTGTCGGGAAGCAACTCGCCGTTCTTTTTTTTCGTTTGACTTTCCGAATCCGGTAGACGCTTTACCACGTTCCACGTACTTACAAGATCACCTCGTTTGCGTCGATCCAAATCTTTTCCGGAAGTCCCAGCCATTTGACAAACAGTTTGTCACCTTTCCTACGCAATACTTTCTCGATGAGGTACGTGTCGGGGTGTTTCGTTTTAGAGAGTTCCTCTTCGTAAAATCTTCCTTTCAAAATCTCGCCGCTACTATCTTTTATTATATACGTATGTCGGTTTCCGGGTAGAACTCGAACCACCGTAAAGCGTTCCGTGCTCCAATTTTTTGTGAATCCCTTCTCGAAGGTGCGTTTGAATTTGCTGATTCTCACCTGGTCTCTAATTTTGAATTTTGATTTCTTGGTAGTCGTGGGAGTTTACTTTGGACAGTAAACTGTCGAAATTAAACGCTGCTCGTCGGACTTCGTAACGTCAGCTGGCTTCATGCCTATCGTTCTGTGTACCGTATCATAATAGGTGTCGATGAGTTCCGGCAGGATGTCGACCCATTTGTAATTTCCCCGAAGCGTGAATCGCTTCCACATGTGTGTTTTCAAGGTTCGATTAAATCTTTCCACGATGCTGGCTTTGATGTGACTGAAGGTCGAATAATGTCGAATGTCATGTTTTTGAATAAACTTTTGGAATACGGCGTTTAAAAATTCTTTACCGTTGTCCGTTTGCAAAAACCGAGGTCGTCTGCCGCTTTTGCGAAAAATTAATTTGAATGCTTCCGTGACGCATGTTCCCGTTTTGGCTTTCAAAGGTAGAGCCCATGCGATTTTCGAAAATGTGTCTATGACGGTGAGGAGGTACTTGTTGCCCTTGTTCAATTTATGTACATTTTTCAAATTGCCGCTGCTCATCTCCACGAGGTCACTTTGCCAGAGGTCGTCGATTCCCTTGGTTACCACCGCCAAACGTTCGTAGTTGCGGCGTGCAGGTTTATGCAATTCTTCGACGATGGCTTGCCTAGACATTTTGAAGATTACGTTTGAAGAGAAGCACGAGCGTGATGGGATTCAAAGAGGGTGGCACCTCGCTCGTGTTTTGAATGATCAGCTTATCGCCGGCACTCACGTCGAAAACGGTAAGATCTTCGTCTTCGTGTATCTACACGCTTGGTGTTGCCGAAAATGTCGTTAGGCATTTTGTTAACGGTTATTTATTAAAGGATAGACGATTCGTAATTCTACGAAGAGAGGAATGAGTTTGTCATAATCTCCGAGGATTTGAACGTATAAACAATCTCCTGCGGAAACATCGTACGCCATGTTAGAAAGCATCTTGTCGTGCTTGATTCGAAAAATGTTCTTGCCGGTAGATATTTTGATTTCGCCTACGTTTTCCGGATTCACGATGATTTGAAGTTTCCCACCGATCGGAATTTCGTAAAAATGTAAATTGTTGTTGAAGATGTAAAAAGTATTGCCGACGTCTTCATCCAATTTCGTCCAAATGCTGTTGAGGTGAATGATCAACAGACCGTTGAGTTTAGGTAACACGGAAGGTAAGACTTCATGATCTGGTATGGACGATGCAGTTTCCATGATGATCTGTTTTTTGAAACCAAAAAGATTCAGTGTCCTTGCTATTTACTTATTGTGTATGTGAGACAGTTAAAGTTTTTTTTTATTTTAGTTATAGTTATTTAAGTTTATTTTTTTTCATTTGCATTGCCTACAATTTTTACTAATTTCTAAACGATAGTGCCCCCAAGGCAACTTGTGGATTCCACAAGACAAAATACATCTTTTATCGTCATGCGGATCCAGCGCAATTTTCTTAACTTTGTTTGTGGTAAGCACGTGGTCTACGCTTTGTATACTTGTCTCCAAACGTAGAATCCTCGACTGTGAATAGAGGCAATTGATGTAATCCTCGAACACAAGCTTGTTTTTCACGGTATTTTTACCAACACCTTTGGCTTTTTTGGTGATGCTGGTTTCTGTTTTCACCACATACATTTTGGAACGTAAGCCTGCGAACTCCAGAATGATTTCTCCGTTGCATTCATCCTTCATTTTACCAAGCACTTTTTTATTGCGTGAAGGGAGATCAAATCTGTTTGGTTGAGGGAAGGAAGATGTGTCGAAATGATCAATCATTTTCGGTTGTTTCAAATTGTTGTAGAGGTCAGATGTCTGTACGGAATAAATAAAACTGTCCGTGTCCGTGTACAAAAGTGTTATATTTTCATTATAGAAGGGTTTCATGACATTATAATGAAATTCAAACATATGCAGTTTAGATAAATCCAAAACCGTCGCCCCCACGTAGATTGGTTTGTTGAACTTGATTATTTTTTTATCCATCACAAACAGGGCCAGGTTTTCATCATATATATTTCGTGATTTGAATGTCGGCGATGCTATCAATTTTCTACATTTATTTGAATCGGGAACTAATCTCACGTCCCCGTGCTTCCTGACATTCTCCATTGTTTTTCTGTAAACAGCATTATTCATGAGTTTAAAAAAATCTTTATCTAAATCTGACGTGGCGCGTGTTCTATGATACGTATTTTTTTCAATTTAAGTTTTTAACCACTCGGAATGTTTGAATTTTATTATTCTTCTCACGTTTATTACTTGAACTCCCTTCTCAATTAAGAATTGAAGATTTTTGTAATGGAGAACGTATCTCTCTTTCCTATCCAATGTTAACAGAAGCTTACGTTGATTTGAATCAGGCGAACATTTTAGTTCGGGTGCAGGAGGTAGATCTTTGAAGTAATTGTGTAGATGGTCGGGGAATTCGAGGTCCACCTCTATAAACAAGCCAAATTCACAGTCGTTGAAATTATTAATGTTAATGGAAGTGGTATCCACCCATTCGAACCCGCCGTAAGGAAGTTTTTGTATCATAGCATGTCCGTATAAATTATTTGCATCCACATAAAATATGTATTTCGATTGTTCATTAGGATCGTATTCTTCTGTCATGTGAACGTTATTTGCTTTTTCATGTCTCTGTACGCATTGCACCATTCCACCTCGTATCCCCCTCTCGATAAAATATAACATGTCCACGTCCGGTATCAATTCGAGTTTTATTTTTGTCTGTAATAACATGGCAGACCACGCTAAGCCCGAGAGACCGTAAAAATATGCAGGATATGATTTGTAAATATTCGCCGACGTTTTCCTGAATGCTTGAAAAACATCCGCGAGTATTGTCACGTCCAGTTTTAAGTAGGCATCGTGATAATCGCCGAGTGTCCTACATCCTAATTTGTCCCACATCCTTTGCGCGTGTTCGTATTCATCGTCCGTGATTCCTTTCTCTCTGAGTCGACTGTAAAATTCTTTTTGAGGTGGAAGAGTGTCGTCGTTAAATTTAGAATTATCACTAACATATTCGTATGGATAAATACCTTTACGTCTAATCATTTCTATGTCTACGGTGGGAAAATTAGCTCTCGTTATTCTAAATTGTTCAGGCGAATGTTTGCTGGCAAGAGCGTCCAGGCTGGCAGATAAAAATCTGTAAGAATCTAAAAATCTCATCTCCACAGTTTCGTTTGTTCCCGGAATCAATACTCGCTTGCTGACACTGATGTACCTTTCTTCATTCTCTGCTAGAATATTTATTTTTTGTCAATCATATCCAAGATTCCGAATTAAGAGATGGAAGTCGTAACCGCTGCCATTATGAAGGTATATGGGGACAAACGTAGGTTTTTGGATCTTTAGATTACACGTGTTACAGATTCCACCGATGTAGTTTCCGGTGAAGTGATTATGGTGAAATACTTTCCGGTTCTCGTCGGTGAAAAGTTGATCGCACACCGGACACGTTTCAATGTTATTGTGAGATTGAAGTTCATCGCTGGATAATGGAAGCATTGGTTTCGATTCGCGTAAGAGGCTGCCATTGGTCTCAACCTCTTCAACCATCTTTTCAAAAAAATGTTTGATTACGTCTGGTCCTCGGTAAACATACGGTTCATCTATCCTATCCTGTCGCACGACAACATATCCGAAACTCGAGGCTTCGTGCAACTGATACGGTGTTGTGGAAGAAAGTTCGGGATCTGGTTCGCAGTACGACAACGGTTTGAGAAAAGACTCAAAATCAGCAATGATGATTGCGGGATGTTCCAACAATGCCTTATGCATCCTAAATTCTTCGACGTCTTTTGATTTCGGCATCAACATGCGAGTCGGTCTGTTGTCACCGCAATAAATTTTATGTTCGGCAAGTTTATCGATAGCAATTTGACGACTATGAAGATTTTGATGATCACGTCGGTCACGATCGTCGAACGTGGTTAGGCATCTCGGGCAAACTTCGATGCAATGTTCATACTTGGTAGTTTGACTTCTGACCAAACGTGATAGAGAACGAATTAGCGTGTAATGATAGACATCCTCGTTGGAAATGAGAAGGAGATTTATTACACAAGCATCGTCATCGTCGATATCGCTTATCCTGACGGGATGCACGAGATATTTATCTGACGTGAAGGAATATACATTAATAGCGATGCGTTTTCCTGCACGATTTTCGAACTTTGTTATATCCGACAATGTCACCGGGTATTCAATGTCAGACATTACACTTTCAAACTCGGACTCGCATTGTTTGTAATGATAAACCCGTTCTGGATTATTTGACCAATGAATCGGGTGAAGTTCTGCCAACACACACCAGAGAAAACACTTTTTATCGCTGTTCTGTATATTTAACACAGCCCTCTTGTGTTGAATGTTCGGTGGAAGTGGAACGTAGCTGGAAGCGCGAAGAGGCGAGAATTGGTTCACGTAAACGGTTAACGTGTGAGGACTTCCACACAGAGACCATCCCGACCCTTTAGCCTCGAAATCGTCATGTTTCTTAACCAGCTCGTTGGAAACTTTATAATAGAAGTTGTCCAAATTTTCGACGTCAGCAAAATAAAGTGTCTGGTTTTTTGTACGATGATAAAAAATACTCGTTGTGCCATCAACTTTCTCGTATTCAGAAAACAGAACAACGTATACTTTTATAGACTTGTTTTCAAGTTTATCTTTCAAAATATTTAGTACAGATGTTTTTGTTTCGTCCAAGAAACTTAGAATGTCACGGCCTGATTCTGACTTAAATGAGAAATCCTGGAGTTGGTCGTTGAATGCAGATCTAATTGGTTTGCGTTTATTAGATAATTTAATTTGCTTGGAAGTGGAAGCTTCCGTATCTGCATTATCGATTTTCCTTTTCGATGCTTGTCCGGTCGATGGTTTGCAAATTTTGAGGTGTTTACTTAAATTTGCAATGCTGATCATTTTTCCACATCGAGCACAGGGCTTAGAAGGTAACGAACGATTAATTCTCGAACCTGTTTCGCTACATCTTGCCCTGTGTACCGATAAATTGTTCCTTGAGATTAGCTTCCCACAAGTGACACATTCAGTTTTATCATTTTTACGATTGAAACTGGTGGTGGATGCCATTGCTTTTTCGAAAATCACAGAAATCAAAAAGTCTAGTATATAGCGATACAATTTTCAGGTATGTTATTTATATAGAATTTTTTGGGGTGAAATAGAAAACGCACGATCACGTCAAAATTCAATCTGGTCGAAATTACTATGAAAAACCACGTGAAACACCTTTGAACTTGAAATAATAGATGGTATGTAGCTGCAAAGAAAGTTAAATACCTATTTTTTTTTACAAAAAACGAGGAGCGCTGCGACAGGACGTCCGTACTCTTCGGCTGCTCTCACGAGACTGACTGATCTGCAGTGTATGCCGTCTATATATAATAAAAGCGCGGACCGTATTGAAAACACCTGTAATAATTAACTAATCAGAAGACGCCACGTTAGATATGATTCATCACATTACGTCATAACTTGTTGCAATATGTTGTGTAATAGTTTACTCCCTTATAGTTAATACAACGAAGGACATTAGATATGAGTCATCACAATGTTACGTAATAACTTGTCGCGCAATCAGAAGATATGAGTCATCACCTGGGTCAAGAGTGGGCCAATTGCCAAAATATTTATTTTTTTCATCGCTCGTAACTTTCGAAAGGATGATCATAGAGAGCTGGGATTTCTTGCGTTAGCATCGTCTAGGTGTCCTCTGTCCTCCCATACCAAAATAAACATAGGTCGTCATGTAACCAATCAAAAATTTTCTAAGTCCAGCGTTAAAAAAATCTTAAATTGCAAATATCTCGAAAATGGTAAGAGTTATCGAAAAAATATATCGATAAAAAAACCATACGGCATCGTTAGATGCCCCCTGTCGATTTTGGAGGTGTAGAATACGTATACCAAGTTTTGGTGGTCCTGGGGTCAAGGGGTAAGAAGTTAGCCCACCACCTCCCAAAAACTTTGATCACTCGTAACTTTTGAACAAATAGTCGTAGAGAGGTCGGGTTTAGTGCGTTGGTCGAGTCTCGGTGTCCTCTGTCCACCCATATCAAAATAAACATAGGTCGTCATGGAACCAATTTTTTTCATCAATCGAAAATTTTCTAAGTCCAGCGTTAAAAAAAAATCTTAGGACAAAAAAAAAACTACAAAGACAGAGACATGGACATAGACATTACATATAGACATAGACATTACACATAGACATTAGACAACTTAACCTAACTTAACCTAACTTAACCGGGAACACGAGCCCGGGGACAGGGGTAGGACCCCGGGGACAGGGGTCCAGGGACAAGGGGAAAGGGACTCCCGAGAACACGAGCCCAGGGACAGGGATAGGACCCCGGGGACAGGGGTCCAGAGACAAGGGGAAGGGGCAACACTGCGTCCACGTCGCCGGTGGCGACATCTAGTAGCAAACACTAGAACTATTTCCTCAGTTATCGTCTTCATGTTCTCGACTGAAATATTAAAACAAACAGAGTCCCTTGTAGGTTAGTTCGGTGCGTAAATAAAAAAAATGATAGGTTAAGTTATATCACTTAGGATCGTAAAAAAATTAAAAAATCGTAAGAAAAAAAGATAGGTTAAGTTATATCACGTAAGATCGTGATATACCTACCAAGTATGAGTGGGGAAAAAAGTGGTGCAGTGAAAATTTGTACTAAAACATCGCTGAACGCTAAAACAAGACTGTAAGAAAAGCAAACAAGAAAGTTTTTCGTAATGTATTTTTATTTGTATAATATTTTATATATGGAGGCGGAGCAATTGCTCCTTTGTGTCCTCCTCCGTAGTCGAGCGGGTTAAGGCGTTCACTCTTCTTGAGATCGTTCGCTGCGGGACGGCGTAGGTTCGAATCCGGCCTTGGTCGGAATTTATTCGGCCTGCGTATAGGGCCGGTGGCAACCCACCATCGTGAGGAAATTGGGGAGCTCCGAATGAGTGAGTGTAATCCGGTCGAGAAGACCTACTATAACGGCTGGGGATACGTCGGGCTGACCCCCCGACTATTCCAATACTGGTTGACGATCTCCACGCTTAGAGGTGACGCACGACAAGCGTGGGAGGGAGACTGGCAGTCGGTAGGTATGCCTTGGCCCTTCATGGGCTGTTACGCAACGGATTATTATTATTATATTATAGCGTTTCCCTGCAGGTGCTCTTGGCCGTCTGGAAGAAATTATGCAAGAAAGACGTGGAAACTAACTCCATCTTAAGTATCCTTTGTCCTGCTACTCTTAGATTCGACTAGTCTAGCTTTCTTTTCCTCGTTGTTTGCCCTCCTAGAATTGATTTCCGTCCAAGGTTGGGGAGGGACAATGTCCATTGCCTCCTGTGGATGCACCCCTTCCCCCGTAGTTGCGCACGCCTATGATGCAGAGGTTGTGAAAAAGCTTATTCCACGGTACCAAAAAGTGCTTGGAAAATAATGGTGATTATGTTTTAAAATGAAGTAGATATATAGGGTAAAGGTGAAACAGATGGCGCACCACGTGACTAGCAGAGAAGGAGCAGGCTTTCAGCGCCATTTTTCCACAGTTTTGGAGAAGAGAGAAAAGGACAAACGAGTGAGCGTTGTGTTCCCGATAAATCAGATAGCAGAGATATTACAAGGCTTTTACGTCGTCAGGACATAGCTGGTAAGTGAAATAAATGTATTACTACTATTTTGTAATCATCATAGATCTCATCTAGGAAGGAATTAAGAAATTTTCAAATGCGTTTTCAGGAAGCTTGTCTGTTGCACTTCCATCGTTGCATTGTATATTCCGGTCAGTGTTGCCACCTGGTGAGGTTTTGTAAAAACATTCATCTGGGCGTTGTGGGGTAAGATGCCGCAATGTTGAGTGCGACAGTTGGCGGCACATTTTTATATTTACATGAAAGCTTACAAGATCAGTAATCTGCTACGGAGTCATATGCTATCGTTTTATCAAACATAAACCAAATGTTCTACGCGTTTCATTACCTCAGCCTTTACTCTTTCCACTTTTTTACAGAAATATGTCCAGAAAGCGCCAGAGAACAACGGAACGAGCATCTTGGACGGAGGAAGAAGGGCTTCAGAATGTTGCGAAGATGAAACTGCGGGTAGCGAGTAGACACACACCAGAGTTAAAACGGGATCCGAACCACTTGTGTCTCCACCAGTATCGAAATCATCTTCGCTTATGTTCTGTGACAGCAACGAATATTTTAACGACAATGAAAATGAATGAGTGTCTACAACCGTACCAAGAGTTAACGTCCACAGCAGACTGGATACAATACACAAGTTGGTTCCACGAAACTTGTTCAGTTTATCCTGATAAGTGCTCTGCGTGTTGAAGAGTGAAAAAATAGAACCACGGGCTGCCAAAAAGTTGTGAGGCGCTAAACTGAGCTATTCAGATCGCAATCCCACTGCGCCATCTTACTCACACTGGTGGGACAGATTTATTTGATTGAAACACAACAGGCACATGCCCAATTACAGTGTTCCATATGGTAAAACATCATTACATAAGCAAGATCATAACTTATAAAAATAACAACAAATGTGAATGACGTAATATACATTTTACATTTAATAAGAATTGTGAAAACAATTTAATTATTAGAGTATAGACAAACGAAACACAGATGTAATACAATAAAAATGACTCTAAACTGTTGGATATAATCTTACAAGGTGAATAAAAACCAAAATTCTCTGAACAAAACAAAACATACAAAAATTCAGTGAAGAGATCTAAAGTTACAACAGGGTGTCTACAAAAATAACAAATCCAAAATTCTTGACTTTTTGATGACTTTTCTTGACCTTTTTTTAACCTGTTTCTGAACATTTATTTAATATCCCCCTACTTAGGTACAGTTGCAAAATTAAGAAAAGTAGATATTTTTATTCAATGAAAAACGCCTACCAGAAGGCTGATTAAGATCAAAACTGAAGCTGTACTTTCACAAGATATTTAGAATTGCTTTAATTATTAATGCATGTAAACATTAATGCTTCAGACTTCATCCTGGATGTGGAATGGCCACATTATTTAATATTTTTCCAAAACTTCACACGATACAAGAATGTAATTCCTAAGAAACAAAGTTAACAAATCTTAGCCACAACTCAATACAATTTTAGATTTCCAAATATTCAATTTTATAAAATTCCAGTACAGGTATATAACAATGTAAATGCACTATATTGTGAAAAATAGCAAAAAATTCTTGACCAAGAGCATAATTTCATGACTTTCTTGACCTATCAGTTAATTGCTTGACTCTTTCATGACTTCCTTGACATTCTTGACTGGTAACATCCTGTTCAATTACATTTAAGTAGGTCGATGCTTGGGTTGTTCTTAGAAACTAAATTAAATAACTTGCACATTCTCCTTATTCTCCTCATAGCTAAAAGCTAATCTTTTCGTGGGTGCATATTGTCGCTAGATGGTGATGCAGAACTTAGCCATCGTATATTTTTGTAGTTCATCAACAAGTAAAAAATGATGTTAAAAGCATTGAGAATAAATAGCAAGATAAATGAACAGCTTTTTTCGTTGACTGAAAATGTGCGCCATTTATCCCCCTTTACCTCCTGTGTTTGTAACCACTAATACAGTGTTGCTACACTTCTTTTCTAGTCTGATATAATCAATCGGCCCTTTCTTTTCAAATGCGCCTCGTATAACACAGAATACTCGTCCGGTCAAGGGGTTCCGGGTTCGATACCCTGTGGAGGTAGCAACAGTGGTTCGTGTCGAGTCCCGATTAGTCTATCTGTGCATAAAGTGGACTTAAGACAACAACGCAACCACATAAACAGGGCAACCCCGTGTGGGTGCGGGGCCTGGGGCATACAGTAAACGCGGGACATACAACTAAAATTATCAGCAATTGTGATACCTTAGTCTAAAGTGCAGGTGTACGTAGATAATAAATATCTACTGTTATGTCACTATCCTTTTACCGTACTTTTACCAATTCATGTAATAAAAATATAATAAATGGATTTAATATTTTCATTAATACTGTTAATTAATTTAATATAATTAAATGATTTTAATTTAAACAACATTATTCGGACCCCGCCCCTTCAAAATATATTTCTAGATACGAGTCTGACACACACACACACATGAAATGTAACTAATATATATATATATATATATATATATATATATATATATATATATATATATATATATATATATATATATGTGTGTGTGTGTGTGTGTGTGTGTGTGTGTGTGCGTGTGTGTGTGTGTGTGTGTGTGTGTATATATATATATATATATATATATATATATATATATATATATATATATATATATCGTTACTCAGTTCTAGTCTTTTTTTTTTACTTCTTGAACTAATTAATTATCAAATTTATAAATTATATTTAATATTTCACTTTATGTATTCATACTACATTATATACCTTCATACAGACACATGTGTGCTGAAGGAAATAAGCCTATCTAAAGTAACAACAAATAAGGAATATATGCAAAGTGTGAGAATATACGTTAATTTTTATACATCGTAATTGTTCTCTTCTAAAGCTATTTTGTCCCGGATACATGGGCGTCGCCAGAAATCTTTGCAGGGGTGGTCGGGCAAATGATAAAAGTTGAATAACAGACAAGTAATCAGTATTATTACCACGGTTATAACTGTTATGATACAATAATAAATATTATAAACTAACAAAAATAAATTGTATTCGAAATAATAATACCAGCACAACTATTTTCCATTATTTATTTTGCATTTTATGCAGTTAGTATCTGAAATGCATTTTGATATTAACTTTCGCACATCTAGTGCAAGAAATGGCTTTAAATATTAGTTTTTTTTTATAAAGTTTGTAGTGTGACCTTTCACCTACAATTAGAATTTTGAAAACTGTGGAACGATTTGTTCTTTGGATGAAATGGTAGAATATTACCTTGTTATTGTATTTTCACTCCAATGTTTTGGATCCATTGAATTATTACTTTGATTTTTCTATTCGAATACTAACTAAATGAACTTTATTTCTGTTGTTAACAATAAGAGTAACAAACTTACGGCTTTCTTTTATCTCTAAATGAACGATGTCAATTTTCAGGGGCCTCCCCGATGGCGCAGTGGTTGCGTTGTCACCTTGTAATCCAGGGGTCCCGGGTTCGATACTCGATGGGGGCACGTAGTGTTTCGGATCCCACTTTAAACTGTAGGTCCAGTCCCAATTAGTCTTACTGTTGAATAGAGCGGACTTAAAACACCAAATCAATCAATCTATCAATCAATTCTCAGGGAGGTCCACCGACCCGTTCTCCCCCCCCCTCCCATAGCCCATGCCAGGATATTGCAATATTTTAAGCATATCTTATTCATGTGCTACACGTATAGACTAAGCATATTTGAAATACTTCCAACTAAAGCTGAATACTTTATATAAGCTTATAATCTTGTATAACTCATATAATGATTCCGTTAAGAATTCTTTATTTATTTGTACTATATAGTCCTGCTGGGAACAATTAAAAAGCATTGATTAAGCAGTTAATATTTATATAATGACGTATTTGGAATAGGAGTAACTACGAAACAAGCAACTTTTATAAGTCTTGATTCAACTTACTTTCATTAAGCAATGCAGTACATGCAAATTTCGATTTAATGTTGTCCATTTTAACAAGTCATTTGTCTTTGTCAACTGAGTGTAGAGCCAAAACTTATTATCCTATTACTTTCAAATAAACTTGAGTATCCATTTTGAAATCCAGTTATTATTACACAGACTTTCCACTATTAAAAGCATATATGTTAATATACTGACATCTATCGGACAACTTTGATGTGAATTTTGATAGTAGTTCTCCAACCTAGTACTTATAGATGATTGATACGTATTATAATAATTAATAATTTCGATAGAATTGTTACTTTCATTTGTTGAACATCAGTGTGCATGTGTGCCGGGCCCCGAGGAGGAGTGGTTAGCACATTTACGACGCCACGGGTCCCGGGTTCGAATCCCGACCTGTGCCTGGATGATTGTGATTATCCATTCATCAATTGCATCATAATTTTCACTCATTCCCATCCTCGCAAATTAGCCAAAAGTGGCACAAAGCGAAGTAAAATAAAGCAAATCAATCTATCAAAAGGACATGCATGTGTGTACTATAGTAGATGCGACAACGTCACAACAGAATTTGTGCGGAAGCGTTACATTTTTCTTTACATTTCCACACGCTTTCACTTGTCTATGTGTAACTGCCACATTTCTACTAATTGAACGTCTCGATCAAGCAAGGGTAGTTCGTTAAACATTACTAAAGAGCTTTCTACTCTTACGGTGGGCGCTCCACAAGCTGGCAAGGGAAGTGGGGAGCTGGGAAGCGACCAATCCAACGCGATAAGAAACGCTGAACGAGGTGGGGGCAGTACCTCCTCCCCTTGACGTAGTAACTCTCGGCGTCAACGCTGTTGTCTGGTTGGTCTGCCACGTGTTCCCCGCTACACACTTCCCTTGCCAGCATGTAGAGCGCCCGCCGTAAGACTAGGAGAGACCTATACGAATTAAAAATATCGCCATTACGCACTGTAAAACGTGGCCCAATTTTATCATGTCCGCAATGATTGACTCATTTCGTTTATTTGACTTCGTCTTTCTACCACTTTTGGCCGATCGCGAATATGGGGAAGAATGATATGATGGAACTCATGAAGAGACATAAACAACACCCACATCCAGGACGGGATTCGAACCCGGGAGGCAATGCGCTGTGATACACTCAGCAACGGAGTTAGTCCACGTCTGCAACGAGAAAACTTCTTCGAAAAGTTTGCAAGTCTTGGCAACCATTAATTTATTTAATTTATGCACGCAATAAATTACTTTTTAGTTGAACTGTAATTGTCTTGTGTATGTATTACAATGCGCGCTATTGTTTATGCCTTTGATAAATTTAATTCGGTGTTTCTAAATATGACGTATCCTATGTCTCTCGTGGAGAAAGTTCATGTGCTTGCCGATAGTTGTCAGACCCTGTTGTTGAATTGCGTCGGCACCTACCGAGGGAAGCCTGAACTACTAGAAAGTCCAGTTCCGTTTTTCTGTTTCGAATAATAAAGTAAGGCAGAAATTTTCTTCCGTCTTTCCAGAACAAATATTTTATAACCTGTTTCCTCTTTTTAAGTTTGCAGAGTTTTCTAAACAATTCTTCACATGCATTCATATGTATTTTTGACACAGTTGCAGGCACGTATCCAGAGAGGGGCGGGGTTGAACAATATATTTTTAAGGGGTATAGATAGAACCTCACAAATATATTTTTAAGATGAAACTCCCCCAAAACAGCCTGGCCACCCCTTCAACTAATTTACGAGGATCGCCACAGGCTGCGCAACAAGTGGGGCCAATTCGATCTTCATTTAGCGAGAAGGGGCCAGCGTGTACTCTCGGGAAATTCTTGACCAACTTTCACTACCCAAGTGGAAAAGAACAGTTTCTGTAATGGACAGGGAACATTGATTTTTCTCGAGAAGCTGGGAATAGTGGGAAAAAATAGAGGCAGTTATATCAGGTATTAACAATGGAAAATTACGTAGAGGATTACTACGTTGGATAACAGACGGTCACCGTGGACGTGCTAGGACACCAAGGGTACCGGGTTTGAGTTACATCCACAACAGCCTGTGAGGGCCAGAAACTATACCTAACGACTGCACCTGCCGAGATACGAGATCATCCAAGCAGTTACGGGCTGACGTGTGGTCAGCACGACGAACCCATCCTCGCTGTTGTACCTTTCCGTGACCGGGTTACGCTACTCATTCATAGCATATAGTTGCGTCTGCCTATAGATGAGCCCAAGTTAAGAGTTCAGTATGGGCTGTTATGGGCTTTTAATTTTGAGATTCCCACCCCTGAAAAAGTGTGTTTCTGTCAGAAACAAAAGTCGCTAACATTCGAAGAGATAATAATAAATACGTAGATTAAGTTTTGATAAAGAACCTATGTCCGGAAACGTACCGTTTTGGTACTACACAGATGAGAAGATCACATAATTTCACATCTCCATCATCATCTAATCGGGCAAAAATGGTATGTGAGGGAGTGACACGATGTGGAAAACACTCTGCATACGGACGTTGCGCAGCTCTACCATTACGTCCAGCTTCGCCGTAAATTAACAACATGTCGCTGTTCTAGGCAAACGTGTAACTATTCAACCATACTGTACTGTCTTCCGCAACGACTGATTAGCAACTGACTTGAAGGTCGAAGCACATCGGTTTGTAATCAGAGGACGTTGGAAGCAGCACACATGACATCAGTTGACTGAAGACATTGCATTCCCTCAATGTGGGTTGCCTGCCGTGAAGCGGGAGATGTGTAATTATGTGATCTTGTCATCTGTGTAGTACTAAAACGATATGTTTCCGGATTCCTTATCAACAATCTACTAAGTCCCCTTTACAACCCCTATGTAGATGTGTGTTACACGCAGCATTACATTTAGTTATATGCTGACAGCGTTGCTATCAGGCTATCCAAAAAAAAAAAAAACCTTTATTTGTTCTATAGCCTTAGATCTTTATTATAACCTAAAATTATTCCTAAAAGTTTTATATACAGGGTGTCATAAAAATAAGCGACATAACTTCAGGAATCTGTTCCTCGCATGTAAACAATGAAAATAGTTTACATAAACAAAGGTTCGGAAATGCTTTGTTTCACAGTTATTAAATCGAAGTGATTTAGTGGCGTAAGATGACGTCATAATGAAATAATGTTAACTGTCGTCTCCAAGGGAACAAAATCCTAATAATCGACGGTAGTATACGCTAAGGTTATATTTTAGATCCACAGATGTCGTGAGGGATATCGGGACGAAATTCTACAAACTCTCATTCTCGAGTAGGTCTTGGAGGTCTGTTCTCGGTCCAGTCTCGACCTCCTACCCCAGTTCACATTCTCCCTGTTCACCCCTTTGGACGCCCCCATGGCTGTGGGTACCATCAACCTCCATCGCGAGTACGCCCTTGCTGCCTACTGAATTTTGGGGATTATGCAAGATTCCGGGGACTCATAGACAAGATTTTGGGCCCGTTGCAAATTACGTCGTTTCTCCCCGATTTTCATAATTTAGGATGATGGAGGTTTACATATATATGACTAGGGAAAGGATTTTAAGGAGCAAATTTATGGTCGGGAAAGGGGAAAAAAATTTCTGAAAAAGTTTTTAAAAAGTTGCAAAACAACTGCTAATAAAATGCCCATATTCAATCCTCTCTTTTTCTGGGCCTTCTGTATATAATACGCGGGGACCGCGTAGAGAACTCTGGTTCTGCCGAATACGTTTTGTTGAAGTTTGTGTTTTCTCTCGCGGGTTTTGCTACATTATCTCGAGAACTATGGGGGCTGCAATGATTATATTATACCATTTTATAGCTCTCGTTCTGCTCTACAAAATGAGACTACGGGATTTTATGTAGCTGCTCAAGAAGAGTGAAAATCATTTATTTCTCTGTCCAATTTTTTTTAACAAAACATGGAAGAAAATGAAGGAAAATGGTGCTGAAGCATCAAAGAGGGGGGGAAAGGAGTTAAATGAGCTAATCTCACGAAAAGGTGTAAAAATGTGCAACAAAGTGTGTTCATTTTACTCGATTTCATGTCCTAAAATACATATCTCAAACGAACGGTATGAAACCAGCCATATTTTTGGAAAGGGACTGCACCTTAAAATCAGTTCGCTATATAAAAGCAATACATGTTCGAAATTACAAGTATTAAGACCAATGTACTTTAATATTGTAAAAAGAAACACCTAAATGTTTACGCATAGATGGCAGTATTTTGACATATGCATATGAAATAGCGGAGATTTGCATAAAGAATCATTATATTTTAAAATATCTACTCAAATTATGATTATAGTAATAAAATACGAACCTTGAGTTCTACATTAAGTTGACAAAGATAAATTACTTGTTAAAAATGGGAAGCAATATAACCAAATTTGCATACGATGTACTGATTAATGAAATTAAGTTGAACCGAGATGCATAAAAGTTTATGTTAGGAACTAATGCCAACGGCGTACATGTCGTTCATTATATCTAAATATATTGCTTTAGCTCTTTACCTGCTCCCCAGCAGAATAATATAAAGTATAAATAAATAAAGAATTCTCAACGAAATCGTTATATCAGCGATGCAAAATAGCGTACACCAAAATTAAATATTCAGGTCTAGTTGCAAGTATTTCATTTTCTATGATTTGTTGTATTTAAATCGGATTTTATATTTATATGGATTTAAAAAACATTCATAAAATTGTTTGTATGTTTCTTGGCACTATACATATAGATATAGGTTATCTTTGAAAGGTTTTCCTAGTAAACGGTCCTGTAAGATATTTGAACAGTTTGATTAAAGCAAGTAAAAAATGATATGGAAATATAAATTTTTCTGTTTCTGATACTGTACCTAGGTATAACATGAACGTATAGTATGGAAATGTTTCTTAAGTGTGTTAATGAAATTATCATAATTTCAGTAACATTTCTTCCTGTGAAAACAAAACTTTATAGATGTACTCTGTAATTACTACTTAAAATATTTTTTATAGTCGTTGTAGCAGAATTTTGCAAAATATCAGCTGACATGTTTATTTACAGTTTAATGATAATGACACTATTTGCAGTTTAACATTATTAGTGTTTTGTATATTATTTTACACAAACTAATTGCCATTTTTGCCAATAAAAATTATGGAATTTCAAATCAAGAGATATTTAAATGTGTTTACAGTTTGCATATTACATTTACCTTCCTATGAGCTTCACCCCATCAGTGCAAATATTCTGTTTCCATTCTTTTTCTCTCTTAGAGCCTAATAAACACTATTAAATGATTACGAGATTAATGCACTTTCACCAAAATTAATTCTGATATCTACAAAATTATTGTAGAATCTCAGAGTTACATTTAAGTACATGAATTCTTAACGCGAGGAAAATAAATCTCAAAGCTAACACACATATTCGTGTCATCTTGTTTTCAAACTTTGGAACTATGTTTGATTTAGAATAAATATTTTCATCAGATAATAGGACAGGATCACGTCTATAAATGGCGACAAGAACGAGACTACTTTCTCCTTCACGAGTCGAGAGGAGTCTCGCTTCGTGTCGGCACTATTGTAATTTCGGTACGTTCGTCTTGATTTTAGTGTGTTAAATAATACGGGACGTAAATTTGGTTAGAATTTTGGTGATGGGTCAAATCCTAGTTTTTATTGGGAAATAAATTAGACACATCTCTCATTCTTCACTTCGTGGGAGTCCGTGCTATAACCAGTCATATCACTAGTAAGGATTTTATAGTCCTGTCTCATTTAAGGGCTAATCTACAGAGTGGTAGCTATTACAGTGGCGGCGATTAGGGAGGAGCAGTTGCCCCACTCCAGTTTTCGACACTATTGGCCCCGCACTATGTTAAATCTTATCTACGAAATGAAATGTACTCTCTTTGCCGCCCCCAGTTTTGGCACCTTGCCCCCCTCCCCCGTTTTGGGACACAATTGCCGCCACTGGTAGCTAACGTTGTCCCCTTGTAATTAAGAGGGGTGACCTTAGGAGAACATATCTACACGTCAACCTCTTTGCTACGTAGTCCACGCTGGACACCACGACGTTTTGGCAGCCTAAAGAAATCTCTGTCGACCTCATGTTGTGGATTTCTCATTGTTGATTATCATTTCATAATATCACCATCTTCGCAATTATCCAAAAGTGGCACAAAAGGCGAAGAAAAATAAATCAAATCAATCAATTGTAATCAACAGGTTCAGAGATAGAAATTAAAATTACTAAGACCAAACATTTTACAATGAAATATGCTTTATTCCCTACTTTAATGTTAATTATTCACTACTTTACTCTATAATGTTAAAGAAAGAGACACATCAAAATTGTCCCGTAGATGGCAGGTTTTTACAATATATTTCTAATAGTGAAAAGTGCGTTTAAAAAATAATTTCATTTTAAGGTATTTTCTCATATATTAATAAAAGTAATGGAACACAAATCGTAAGTTCTACATCACGACAGCAAAGATAAGTAGCGTATAAAATGGACAACATGCAAACTAAATTTGCATATAGTGTATTGCTTAATGGAATTAAGTAAAATCAAGAAACATGAACGTTTATAGTTAAGTAGTGACCCTTGACACCATAGACGACATCATTATATCAATGTGAACTGTTTTATCAAGTCTCTTTTGAGCACTATAATATAAATATAGATAAATAAAGAATTCTCAAGGAAATCATATATGTAGGTACGAACGATATAAAAGATAATCCGTTCCCCGTGGCAGAGTGGTTAGCGAATCGCGCTACGACGGCAGGGGTATCGGTCTGGGCATGGATGTTTAAATACGTTATTTTCCCTTAAAAAATTATGGAAGAAGGAGGTACAAGTCGGTGCTAAAGCATTTACGTTCAAACAAACTATTTGAATTATTTTTTCAACACGTTCAATTTTACATTAATAATGGAAAACAAGCACACAAACTATTTTTGAAAGACAGCAACTGCTTGATAAATGCATTCCGAATATATCTCTTTTTTACATCAACATGTATAATTTCATGCACGATATATGCTGCACATATACGCAACACGGAGCCACGCAAAATATGAATGCCAACACTAGGGTAGACCAGGGCATTACGGATCACAGGGCAATATGGATCAATGTAAGGTTCACGTGACCTGCAAAGAAAACTGTTGCAGGCACAAACTTGAAAAATATAGCGGATCATGCTGCCATCTGTCCGCTTACTAGCTGCCTGTCTTTGTTCGCTGTGGCAGTTGGCGCGCGTCTTTAACAAGTGATTGTTGTAAGCAAGTTGGTGGAGACGGTGGAGGAAAAGTACCCATTGTAAGTTTTGTTCGACGTTTGGTAAGGTTGCATTGTAGAATGTAGGGGTTTAAGTGCTCTACAATTTAACATGTGATAAGGTAGGGTGTGTTTTTGCGATGTTCCAGTATATGATATGACTAACCCTATTTGTTATTATTTAAATTAACATATGTCGAGAATATGCAAATCAGGGCATTACGGATCGGCCAAAACGGGGCAAAACGGATCTCCCACTTACAGTACGTTTTACGTACTTTTACTTAACAGTATCTCTTCTAACACGACGCTTTCAATTTCCAGATGGTTCGCGATTATCAAAAGAAGTCCACCAGAAATTCGTGGTCTGTAGTAGGAATGTGTGAAGCTGTGCGTTTGGTGACATCCGGAGAAAAGACTATTCGGCAAGCTGCGGAACCTTGTGGTGTGCCACATACTTCATTGCAACGAAGAACATCTGGTGGATCTGATGACGTTGGTCGTCCTGGTGTAAAGCAAGTGTTTAGTGATTAGTTTGAGCAGCCTCTTTCTTCGAGATTGTGTGATTTAGCTCGAACAGGATTCGGTCCAACACCCAAAGCTGTGCGAAGATCCGTTTTCAAGTTTGCAGAGAAAGAGAACATACCGCATCCCTTTAATAAAGAAAAAGGACTAGTCAGGGCGTACGAACAAATGTCATGTCGAATGTAGACATGATTGCTAGCAATTCTTGTAGTTTTTGTAACATTTCATATGATGATCCAAGATGTGCACAGATGGGAGATTGGATTCAATGTCAGTCCTGTCGTAAATGGTATCATGAGCGTTGCGTAAATGCTGTCGGAAGAAAACAATTTGTGTGCGGTATATGTCAGATCCCAAAACTGTAATACAGTATACGGTACTTGTTTTTATGTTTTTTTATGTTTTTAATCTTATGTTATATACATAAAATTAAAATGATCCATATTGCCCCGTTAGTGATCCGTTTTACCCCTGCTATCAGGGCAATACGGATCAATTGCAGTGTCTCACAAAATATTTTTTTCTGAATTGTATTTACAACCTCTGGTTCTTTCAATGCTATGCACATGTATTAGAAACTATAATTAATTTTTTGGTAGAGTTTTGTGTTGCTAGCATAATTCCTTGGCCAATAAAAACTGTTGTAAAGAAAAATTGATCCGTAATGCCCTGGTCTACATATATTGTGTACATGTTCAAAGTTTATTTAATACATATATATTCACAAGATAAATTACACAATAAATTTAACTGTGGCGTCGTTGCCTTGTAATCGAGAGCTTCGATACCCGGTGGAGGCACATAGTGGTTCGGATCCCACTTTAAACTGTAGCTCCATTAACAATTAGCCTTACTGTGCATAAAGAGGACTTAAAACACCAAATGAACCAACAATCAATTTATCCATCTCATAATAAACCAACAGCAAGAATTACACCAATGGGTACGCTTCCTTTTCTCCAAACAATTGTTCATGCATTTAAGATAATTTCGTCAAAAGTGTTACTACTCTCTTTCTGGTCATTTACAATGCATTACAGAAAGCAACCGAATATTGCGAGAGAAGCAGGCGTTGCGAGCGAAGCGAACAAGAAAATTTTACGAAAAGTATTTTTATTTTCCATTAAATTTATAATTGGGGTGCTACCTTCATTTGGTGCAAAGGTTCATAAACCTTAATCTTAAAACTCAGCTAGCTTATCTACAGGGTAGCGTTCTTTGTAGACAACGAAACCAGACAGGATGCCTTCCAATGGAGACGTTTAAACGAATATATTATTTAAACACAGGATACATGGAGTAAGAATATTTACATCATAAGCTACTTTCTTCTATGCTTTTTATTATTTTATTTTCTCTATCTGTATATTCTTCTATCTGGACTTCCTTCTCAATGGACAGATCTGGATGTGGACTTCCTTCTTAATGGACGGTCTGGATCGGGACTTCCTTCTCAATGGACAGTCTGGATCGGGACTTCCCTCTTAATGGACGGTCTGGATCGGGACTTCCTTCTCAATGGACAGTCTGGATCGGGACTTCCTTCTCAATGGACAGTCTGGATCGGGACTTCCTTCTCGTCTTTTTGTTAACTTCCCTATGGATTTCAATTTATTTAGGTTTTGACTATTTAACGAATTCCTTTATCCTTTTCCAACTTTTTCCTTTAAGCTTTGGGAATAATACTAATATCCTCCCTTGGGGCTGCAATTGGAACGCGCCACCACTAACTAGGTACAACAGAGTGTATACTTGGTGCAGCCGATTGACATGCGCATCCAAGTAAGTGCTACAGTTAAACTGCGCAACCAAAAAGTGCTGTGGGGCGTCGATCAGAACGCGCTCGCCACTGATGTAAACAAAATTTCCCCTATAGGAATGGTAAATCAATCATACAGATGCAATATTTGTCCAAAGACACCAACTTGTATCAGTGCTTTGACTTCCTTAATTTTCATATTAACTTACATGTGATCACTGATTTGATTTATAAAATATATATATTAATTTACTTCTTTCATATTTATTCTTTGTCTTCTTATAATATATTCTATTGTTTTTCATCTTTCCAATTTGCTTTGTTCTTATTTACAAAATTATTCACATATATTATGCCAATTCTTAACCTTGCACGCCTGGTGTTGCCATCTCTATTCGTCTTTGGCAAACTATTCACATTACTTGATCCTATTGGGTACGTAACAGGGGGCAGTAATTGCCCCCTGCAGGTACCCTTGGCCGTCAATGTTTCCCCCCTTGCTGAACCCCCCTGGAAAACACTTCCGTCCAAAGTTGGGGGCATTACCACCTGCCCCCCTCCCCTGTGGTTGCGCCACTGAACGTGGCTCTGGGATATAGATCAACAGTCGGTATAATGTTCTGTGAGGCTCAATTTTTGAATTAAAGATTCGAAATTAAAAGTATTAAGACCAAACATTTTATAATGAAATATGTATTATTCACAAATTTGAAGAAGGCACATCAAATGTGTCCCATAGATTGCAGAATTTTAGAAAATATTTCAAATAGTAAAAAGTATGCTGAAAATTTATTTTGCTTCAAAATATTTACTCAGATTTTTATTAAGGCTGGGATACTAATCTTAAGTTCTGCATTAACTCGACAAAGTTAAATAACTTGTAAAAATTGACAGCATGCAAATAAAATTTGCATAAAATGTCTTGCTTAATAAAATTAAGTTGAGTCAAGAGACACTTAAGTCGCTTGTTCGGTAGTAGCTCCCGACGAGTATGTGTCGTATCAAGATGAACTGGACTGCTTTATTAAGTCCTTTTACCACTTCTCAGTCCGAATAAATACAACTTAAATAAAAGATCCTCAACGAAATCATGAAATAAGCTATAATGATAATAATAATAAAAAGGGAGTGTAAGGGGTGATCTGCTAGTACGCCCTGGTAAATGAACTTTTTCCAGACTAACGGGACCCTCCGTCTGGACATACAGCCAGTATAATCCTCTGAAGGGCTGTGTGTTGTCCTGTGTTTGAGTTGTCGTGTGCTGAGTGTCCCTTTACAGCCTCAGCTATTGGACCACGTAAGGATATTTTATACCCGCAGACATGTATTTATCTTAGATATGGTAAGGGACTGGGCAAATATTCTAAAATGTATTTTTAGAAAATGCGATTATAATAAAAATAGCACGTTGGTTATTCGCAGTAACAATATTAAACATGATGGAAATATCCGTATGCTTTTCCTAGCCTATTTGAGATTGATATTGGATTATTTTACGTCGCTCTTCTGTCACGTTTGACTAATCGCGGCAATGAGGGTGAGTGATGATATGAAATTGATGAATCGACACTCACAAAGAACAATCAATAATTCCTAGTCCAGGAATCGAACCCGGTCCCCTGGCGTAACCACTCTACCACGAAGATCCGCTCTTAGGCCTACCGAATTGAAATCGGTTTATTTTGGCAACCTCGCACACACAGCATAGTGCTACCTGTACAGACTTTTACAAGATGTTAAGTTTTCTTTGGTACAATAATACAGAATATTTTTCAAACGTGCTCTTCTCGTAATATAGAGTGTGGCATGCATAAAAGGGAAGGGGGTTGGTGAGGATAATACCCCCCCCCCTTTGGCCCAGTAAAGAAATGAATGTTAAAGGCAGGAACAGATGGCAAAAGATGACAGCCTACTAAGAAAATGTATAGGTCCCCATCTCTTTTTGAAAGTCTTTGGCACGCCACTGTATATAGAGCTTAGTAGAGCATTGCTTTTAAGCCCAATCTATGCACAGGAAGGCTAACCGGGACTGGGGACTTGCAGTTTAAAGTGGAATTCGAACAACTTGTACCTCAACCTTGCATCAAATCCGGAACCCGTTGATTACAAGGATTCGACGATACCACTACGCTATCCATCAAAGAAAGAAAAACGGAAACTTCCCCCAAACTTGTCAAGATATTTGCTGTTCCATTTCGAACAAAGAAAAGTAGGAGAATGGGCTTTTCCCCTTTTTGATAGGGGAGAAAGTGTGACAATTTACAATGACATTTCTTAACATTTTAATTTCTTTTTTCTCGAAAATAAGACGAGGCCCAAAAGTTTTTTCATTTCCATGTGTTAGTACATGTATTCAGCTACAAGATGGCATACTTAGTTTATTTCTGGTTTGAAGCTGTTTTGAGATAAGTCTAATTCTATAGTTGCGGATTTCGCAAATTTTGAATATTCAAAGGGTTATATCTGCTAACAGCATCAATATCCAAGTATTGTGCTATATCAGGTAGCTTGTCCTAACAGTGAGCTTCAATGCCCAGTTAACAAATGTTACTGGGTAGTGTTACTTAACCAAGATATTAAGGGCCGAAAACAGGAAAAAACTGTATTTTGGACCCTCTTTGTTGCCGCATAACAATGGAAAGCAACAATGTCCCAACAAAACAATTCAATATACAGGGTGCTCGGAAATTCCCCTTACAAACTGCTAGGGCTAGTAGAGGGGACTGAGTAGACAATATTTGGAATAGGAACCCATGTCCGGAAACGTACCGTTTCCGTGCTACAACCTTGACAATGTGTGTGATGTGCCTGTGTTGGTATGCAACCGGGTAGGCAGTACATGACGTCTAAAGTGTAATCATTTATTACAACCATGTTAAATGAGGAGTTACGTAAGGTAAAGTGAATGACGTGTGACTCAGTCCATAATACAAACGAATTTATTTGGTAACAATGCCAAAGGAACAAAAAAGAAACGTACTATTCATTGATCAACACCTGTGTCGACAGTGGAACGCAAAATTTGTACACGTCACGTGCCATCAGGTGATCTTCTGACGTCAAATATTGCCTACCCGGTTGCATACCAACACAGGCACATCCGACACATTGTCATGGTTGTAGCACGGAAACAGTACGTCTCCGGACATGGGTTCCTATTACAAAGATTGTCTACTCAGTCCCCTCTACTAGCCCTAGCAGTTTGTAAGGGGAATTTCCGAGCACCCTGTATATAAGCAAACAGTCTTATATTAACATTACATCAAAACAAAAGTTTGGAATGTTGTTGATTTCCATAGATACAGCGCTCCTAACTTACCCATGTTTCACTTTCCATGAAAAATTGGCAGTCTGACCTTGAACTTCGACATTTTCTACAGGGGTAGGTCTGAAAATTGAACAATATTCATTGCTTATGACCTACTTCAACATATATAAAAATCAAGCCAATCCAAAAATACAACTATCTCACTTTGTTCGGATTTCAAAATAATAGCTCTTAAGGAACAAAGGGATTATGAGAGCAGTAGCGTATTAGCGAATATCGTAAATCTTGAGAATAACATTATAATAAAATATATCTTTCGCACATCATCGTCTCAAGTTTATTTAAGCTTTGGCACGCTACACTGGAATACGAAGAGAGGGGTTGATGAGGCTTCAGCCCAATCCGAAATTGAGAAAAACAACATTTTGCGTAGATATTCGCTATTTCCGTATAACATATGGTCCGGAGTTTCTGTTTATGGATGACAATGCTCACCCGTATAGAGTGGCCTTCATGCTCGCTGGACTTCAATCATATCGCTCATGTTTGGGATGCTCTTGATCAGGGCTGATGAACACCAATAACGTGCAGATTCAACATGCAACGAAAATGACCAGAAACATTGCAAAATAGCGTACAGGGTGTATACAAAATGGTATACATATCTGGACACTGTTCGCCTAATCGTCGAATTTTCATGTTCCTGTTTCACAAAATCGATAGGAAAAACAGCGCCGATGGTATCCGATGCGCTGACCGCGCATCACCCAATGAAAATCTGCTTTGGCAGGGCTTGGTTCTTCGAGGGCTATTGCGACACGGAGTTTGGGAGTTCTTTCACAGAAACTTTTAAGCACATCTCAAATTAAAGGAAATTCCTTATATTTTAACACGGATGTTATTTTCATTATATTTATGGGAGTTTCTGCTTTCTAGGGCACATTAGGAGGTACCCAGACACCCCTGGAACCCCGTGCGCATCCCTATGATTAAAACCAAACATTTTATAATGAGATATGCAAATTTTCTAGAAGGAGACGTATCAAAATTATACCATAGTGGCGGCCTTTTCAAAAATATTTCTAATAGTAGAAAGGCTGTTCAAAAATTATTACATTTTAAAATATTTATTCACATTTTATAAAACTTATATAATTATAAATATAAGTTCTACGTTAAGTTAACAAAGGTATATAGCTTGTAAAAATTAGCAACATTCAAACCAAATTTGCATATGATGGATGTCTTAATGAAAGTAAGTAGAATCGAGACGCATAACACTTACTTGTTACGTAGTAACACCATATGAGTATCTCGTATGAAGTTATTAAGATAAACTGTTTTACCAAAACTCTTTACCTGTTCACCAGTAGAATGATATTTCAGTATAAGTAAATAAAGAATTATTAACAAAATCATTACATTACCTACATAAATATTATAGGCCTAGATAAAATATTCAGTTTTGTTAGACACATTTGAAATATATTTGTAGTCTATTTCTACTACATGAATAAAATATACTCAAAATGTTGCAGTTCATTCTTGTATCCAGGTTAAAATAGCATTAGGGAAAAAACATTAAGAGGTACAAAACATGTAATCTCCGAGAAACACTTAATATATGAATTTGTAACGTCAGGAAAATAAATCTCAAAGCTAGCACACATATTCGTGTCATATTGTTTTCAAACTTTAGAATAAACATATTCATAATAGAAAATTCATTTTGTCATGTACTCCGGTCTGTCAGTGCCAGGTTTTACTGTCTAAAATAATACGGGAGGTAAATTTGATTAGATTATTGCTGATGGGTCAAATCCGAGTTATCATTGAGAAATAAATTAGACGATCTCATAATTTGCCAGTCCGTGAGAGTGAGTGAGTGATATCACAAGTTAAAGTGCAAGTGTATCTCATTTAAGGGCTAAGTTTTCAGTTGAGTGGTAGCTAACGTTGTCCCCTTAGAATCAAAAGGCTGTAAAAAGGCTGACCCTATTAGAAGACACCAAAATCTTAACCTCCTTTCCGCGTAGAACGCTATGGACTGTATTTTGTAGATAACAATGTTTCGGAATCTTGACCCAGAGTCAATATAATCCTCTCTGAGGCTGTGTTATGTCGATTTATGTTTGTGATTGTGAGGACTCTAGTCTGAACTTCTACACAACGCCAAAGTATTTTCAATCCAATTTGCATTTTATGGTTTGTAATGTAGTAGTAACTAATAATAATAATATTCAGTATAATGAAAGAACATAATGAATATATTATTTATATCATGTGTGTGTGTGTGTGTGTGTGTGTGCGTGTGCTAATTAAGATCTTCCTCCCCCGAATCGCCAATCTTCAATGATTTCACATCTTATTGCTGTCTACTGAATTTTAGGCGTTGTGCTCAAGTCAGCTTATGGAGGTTTTGAACTTCGGGACCATGCCAAATTAAGGGTTTGCAGAAGTTATTTTTTTCTCCCTCTTTTGATCGTTCAGAATGATAGAGGTGCAGTATATATGACCCATATGCTCAAAAATAAAAGTACTAAGACCATAGGCGTGCTGAGACAAATTTATTTTGGTGGTTGTCTTAAGAGGGGTTTGGATTTAAATAGGCCATTCATATCTGGACACTGTTAGCCTAATCCAGTGGCGCAACCACAGGGGGGCAGGAGGCATTGCCCACCCCAAACCTTTGTCGAAAATGAGTTCTAGGGGGCAAGGGGGCAAACATTGACGGCCAAGTGTACTTGCAGGGTGCATTTACCGCCCACAACTTCAAATTTTATGCAAACAAAAATACTTTTCGTAAAATTTCTTCCTCGCTTCGCTGGCAATACCTGCTTTTCTAATTTCTTATCAAGTTCAGAACCGTATCTAGGGGCTACGGGAGACGGCCCTGGGTGCCGAACGATCTAAATGAAAATAAGTTTTAAAATTGATTGATTGATTGATTGATTTGTGGTTTTAAGTCCACATTACGCACAGAAAGGCTAATCGGGATTGGTCTTACAGTTTAAAGTGGGATCCGAACCACTTTTCCGTGTGCCTCCACCGGGTATCGAACCCGGGACCCTTGATCACAAGGCGACGATGTTACCATTACCCCATCGGGGATGCACAAAAGTTGTAAAAGAGAGAATGTGTTGTCATCCCGTGATATTATTTGCGCCCTGTTAAATCAATATTGATTTCAGCCTGCAAATAAATTGGATCCCAGAAGGTTCTTCCTCGTTTCGCTCGCAATCTGGCATTCTTCTCTGTAATACATTGTAAATTACCCAGACAGAAGAATAACACTTGTCTTAATTGATTCTGTTTTAAATGCATGAACAATTATTTTGAGGAGAGGGAGCGTGCACATTTGAGAGACAATTTATGTAATATTTGCTGTTAGTTTATTGGGAGATGGACGAATGGGTTGTGTAATGTATTTAAATAATATATGTTGTATATAATATGTATTAAAAAAAATTGAATGCGATCCGGGTTGCATATACGTGAAACATATATCGTGCATCAAAGTTATACATGTTAATATAAACAATATATTTAGAATACATTTATCAGGCATTTTATGTCTTTCAAAATATAGTTTGTGTGCTTGTTTTTGATTATTAATGTCAAATTGAACGTAATGAAAAAAAACAATTCAAATCTTTTGTTCGAACACAAATGCTTAAGCAACAACTTCTACCCCGTCTTTGAATAATTTACGAGGGTAATAACATCTTTGATACTACCACTACTAATACTACTACTACTAATAATAATAATAATGCTGGTCCCGGGTTCGAATCTCGGCTTGGGCATGGATGTTTGTGAGTGTCCATTCATCAATTTCATCATCCTCATGGTCGCAAATTAGCCAAAAGTGGCACAAGAAGCGGAGTAAAATAGAGCAAATCAATAATAAAAATAATGTTATAATAACATTATTATTATTTTTATTATTAACATTATTATTATTATTATTATTATTAATATGATTGGTACGTTTATTCTGGTACTTGGCCCCTGACAAAAAATCGTGGTTGCGCCTCTGGCCAATCGTCGTATTTTCATGTTCCTGTTTCACAAAATCGATAGGAAATACAGCGGCGATGGGATCCGATGCGCTGTCCACGCGTCACCCAATGAAAATCTGCTTTGGCAGGGCTTGGTTCTTCGAGGGTTATTGCGACACGGAGTTTGGGAGTTATTTCACAAAAACTTTTAAACACATCTCAAAATCTCAAATTAAAAGAAATTCCTTACATTTAAACACGGATGTTATTTTGATTTTACTTATTGGAGTTTCTGCTTTCTAGGGCACATTAGGAGATTCCCAGACATCCCTGGAGCCCCGGGCGCACCCGTATGATTAAAACCAAACATTTTATAATGAGATATGCAAATATTCTAGAAGGAGAGGTATCAAAATTATCCCATAGATGGCGGTCTGTTCAAAAATATTTTTAATAGTAAAAAAGTCTGTATTAAAATTATTACATTTTAAAATATTTACTCTTATTTTATGAAACCTATATGCGAATAAATATATGTTCTACATTAAGTTGATAAAAATATATAGCTTGTAAAAATGAGCAACATTGAAACCAAACTTGCATATGTTATATGGCTAAATGAAAATAAGTAGAACCAAGACGCATAACAGTTGCTTGTAAGGTAGTAACACCATCAGCCTATGTATCATGTTATTAAGATAAACTGATTCACCAAAACTCTTCACCAGCAGAATGATATTTCAGTATAAATGAATAAAGAATTCTTTACAAAATCATTGCATTACTTAATTAAGATATTATAGGCCTAGATTCCGCACACTTGATTGCCTGTTCATCTTTTCTCTTGTGAACAAACCCTACGTGAGGAAGCGAAGTGTCAAAGTGTTCAGTGGTGTTGTCAGAGTAGCAGTTGTGTACAGTGAGTGTCCTAGTGTCCAATATGGATTCCTTTGATCAGCGGAAGGTATACCGCGTTTGATCACGAAGAATGGAGTTTGAAGAGTATATGCTTCAAGTCCATTCTATGTACAAATAGGCTAATCGGAACTGGACATACATTTAATGTTGAGTCCGAACCACTATGTGCCTCCACCAGGTATCGAACCCGGGCCCCCTTGATTACAAGGCTACAACGTTATAACTACACCATCGGGGAGGCCCCACGAAGCATGGTTACAATTAGGGTCCGGGACTCTATGTTCTATAAAACTGAAAAATATGTATGTACTGTAATTATGTCATAAAAGTTTTAAAAAATACGAGGGCTATATTTTCTCAACTTCCGATTGTGCCGCCAGGAGGCGCATGAAGCGCTAGGATGCGGGGCGTCACGCAACGTGATTGGCGTCCCCCCTGCTACTACCACCACCACTGCCAAGGCCAACCCTTCAGTTGAAGCTGAGTGACGAGCGCGAAGAGATGTCTGATACAAGTGACTCTCCCGCCAAGTGCGAGATGCGTTGTGTGATTTGATTTCTACGTGTAGAGAGTGACAATGCAGAGCAAATACATCGTCGAATGAGAATGCCCGACCGCATGTTGCTGCATGAACCCAAGACCATCTTCATCGAATACACTGGGAAGTGTTTCATCACCCTGCCTACAACCCAGACCTCGTGCCGTGCCGAGTGACTTCCCACCTGAAGAAGAAGTGATTGGGAGGACGGTGCTTCCACACCATTGTGGAGCTTCGGCAGATCTGGCTCAACAGACAGGCGGCACCTTTCTTTGAAGAGGGTATTTGAAAGCTGCTGCATCGGTACGATAAATGTCTGAATTTTCTTGGTGATTACGTTGAAAAGTAATTATACGTGAACGTAACTTTTGTCAATAAACCCATTTCGCTATTCACTGTGGTTATGATTCCATGCCCTATCGGAGGTTCAAAAAAAATAGCCCTCGTATATCAGAAAAAATCAGAAATATTCCCAGTAAAGCCAAAAATATGAACAACTGTACTTTCAAATTTCTCATTATTTGGGAAGTCAGTATCTTCCAGGAAAGATCGACCTCAATAATGTTCGCACGGCTATCAATTTTTGGCGGGATAAAAAAGAGGGGACTATTATTGTTGTGCACTATAGGTCTTGTCTACTCTTACGGCGGCCGATCCTCATGTTGGCATGTTGGCAAGGGAAGTTGGGAGCGGGGATGCGACGAATCCAGCACAAAAAGGAACGCAGCTGCCTATAGAACGAGGTGCACGTAGTACTTACCCCGCTGCGTCATAACTCTCGGCGCCATCGCTACTGACTGGTTGGTCTGCAACGTACTCCCCGCTCCCCACTTCACTTGCCAGCATGAGGACCGACCGCCGTAAGAGTAGAAAAGACCTATAGTTGGAAGGAAAAAACGGCATCTGCTGTAAATTTCTTTGTCCGTAATTTTCTTTTCCTGCCAAAGATAATATAAGCTACCCGTTGCGCTAAAGATAAGAAAATAAATTATAAAATAACCGATTATATGCAACACAATTACGAAATTATACAGAAACATGTCTTATTACGAGAAAATTTAAGAAATATGTTATTAAAACGCGAAATAGGAAAAATGTCAAAATATTGCTTTTCAAATTCGTCTATCTTGGCTGAACATCGCAAGGAGATCAATTCTAATATTTTTTTATGTACATATGGCATTCCATTATCACAGGGACTCAGTGGCGGCGAATGTGTTCGAAAACTGGGGGGCAAGGGCAGTTTACTTTCTCTTGGTCCACAAGAGTTAGCATATTGCGATGGCAAAACTGGGGTAAAACTCCCCCCCACGCCACGCCTCCCCCAATCGCCGCCACTGGGTGGGACACGCGAACTACATCTGATATCGAAGTAACTATTCTACTGAAAGTTAAGCAACATTTTTCTTACAGTTTCTGTGCAAAGAAATATGAAAGTTAACACTGTTGATCAAACATAACTACCCTTAAAATGCTCTCCCAGATTTGTAGCTACAAGTGAACAATATTGTGTCATGTGTGGGACAGGCGAAACACTGCCTCTTCACTTAATTAGAAATTTATTTTATTTTCTGTGAATTGTCAAATGATGAAAAATCAATTATTTAAATCAAAAAGAGAAGTTAATTGACCTTTGTATATTCTAGTGGTGTTGAGTGGGGAATGTAACAGTGAAAGGAGAAATTAATTGTTTTTGGTGCCATGGATGGGACACAATACAAAACAAAAGTAAATCAAAAAGTTTAAATAAACCAATAATATGTAAAACACCTTCTACTTTTTAACTTAATTATGTATTATACTTGAATTTTTATCGAAAAGATAATTTTAGATTTTTAACTCACAAGATAGGATTAAGTTACAGCATTTCATTTACTTTTTAAAGTTGAGGTTCAGTAACACGTCACACAGAATCCCCTCCTCCCCAACACACACACATCAAGGATGTATTTTGGGGGTTCAGGGGGTCCGACCGCCTCCAGAAAGAGTTAGTAAGTACATAAATCAAATAATGAAATAATAAAATAACTAAAATTAAATAATGAAAATATATTTGTTGTTTAATCGAGGGTTATTTACTTCCGCCACACTTATTGAAAGGCAAGGACTATATTGGGATCATACGACTTTGAACGACAGTACCAAAGAAGATTTATGCAAGATTAATTATTACTTATAATAACATGCACAACATATTTTCAGGATCTTTACTCTTATTCAACTGGATCTAACATCTTTTTTGATATTCAATAAATATTCAATTCTTTACTTGTTTGACATTTATTTCCTTGCCAGGGCAGTTTTTTAAAGCTAGATAATAAATATCTGCTGTTATGTCACTATCCTTTTACCGTACTTTTACCAATTAATATAATAAAAATATTGTTGATGTTCCGGAATGTAGTTTTGGTCCATTTTAATGCGAATCCATGTGGTTTTATATGAAAATCTCTCTCCGACGTGCTATTCCTGCTCCTGCCATTTGCTTTTTACACGAGAGCACTATACGCGCTATTGCTGCGCGGCCATTTGCTTTGTGGACGAGAGTACAATGCGTGGTACACGTGAACCCTGTAGCACGGCCCCGTAGTCAGTGTTTCAAGCCACGCGGTGTTATCTCTAGAAGATGACGTGTCGAGGATGCGCCGTGAAGTTGTTGCCAGGTGTGGAAGATGCGGTAGAATTTTTAATTCAACATGGAATCGTGAAGAAAGAAATGGAATGCGGAAAATGTGGGAGTGTATGCGAACTGCACATTGCAGAAAATGGTGACTGGATGTACATCTGTTCGAAGAGAGTCCAGGGCAGCACAATACGCTCCGTATTGTCCGTATATGCTAAATTGAACGAAAGGAGTGCTTATGGAACCTAACCTAACAGGCCTAACCTAACCCAGTAGGCATACCTCGTCCCCGTGATGGTTTTTTGGGGCTATCGTGAATTTTTGTGCTAACGTCAATGGTTTTTGGGGCTACTCGTGGATGGTTTGTGGGGAATAAGGAACAACAGTAAGTACTCGTTAATGTAAGATATAAGACATTATTTTCGTTAGAAATTCATTATTTCACCTAAATAAATGTTCCGCAATGCAGAATAGTACGTTAGCAATGTAAAAAAATTGCGATTTATAATGTGATCAAGCTGAAGAAGTGATATAAGTAAGTAAAAAAAGTCATTTTAAAATTACTAAAGTGTTTTTTTTTTTAATTGTTTAAACTATGCTTGCCTTACCTAACCTAACATTACGTCAATGGTTTGTTCCTGAGGTGTTTTTTTCAATTTTTTAATTTCTTTTTTTTATTTGAGCATGCTTTGAAATCCGGCCCGAAAGTAGGTATTTTTTGGTAAAGGAGCTTGCAACACTGCATGCACACTCCAAATCGACAAAACACTGGCTCAACGAACGATCAACGGTAAGCTATCGCCATGTTGTGTGTGGCAATAAACAAGAACAGTAAGCACTCATAAATGTAAGAAATATACATTATTTTCCTTACAAATTCCATTATTTCACCTAAATAAGTGTTCCGGAATGCATAATTGTACGTTAGCAATGTAAAAAAGTGCGAAAGACATCATTCCCAGGTGTCTCAGGTATAGTAAAGTAATACCATTAATAATGATATAATGACGTATTCGGGATAGACGTAACTACTAAACAACCAACTTTTATAAGTCTTGATTCAACTTACTTTCATTAAGCAATGTACTACATGCAAATTTCGATTTAATGTTGTCCATTTTAACAAGTCATTTTCCTTTGTCAACTGAATGTAGAGCTTATGGTTATAATCTTAATATTTCAAACCAATCTTAATATCTATTTTGAAATGTAGTTATTATTAAACAGACTCTCCACTATTAAAATCATATTTTCTAATAACCTGACATCTATCGGACAACTTTGATGTGAATTTCATATTGGTTCTCCAATCTAGTACTTATAGATGATTGATATGTATTAACAGTTGGGCTGAAAAGTTCGTAGGCTAACATAGTAAAAAATATTTTTTTGACAAAATTCGATTTTATTATTCAATATAGTTGCCTTCGAGGGCGATACAACGATTATAGCGGTCATACAATTTTTCGATGCCATTTTTATAGTACGATTTCTCTTTAGCCTCAAAATAGGCCTCAGTTTCGGCGATTACCTCTTCATCAGTGCTAAATTTCTTTCCAGCGAGCATTCTTTTAAGGTCTGCAAACAGGAAAAAGTCACTGGGGGCCAGATCTGGAGAATATGGTGGATGGGGAAGAAATTTTATTAGGGTTGAATATCGCTAAACATTGCTCCGAATCATCAAAACGTTGTTGCTTTTGATCGATTGTGAGCACGCGCGGCACCCATTTTGCACACAGCTTTCGCATGTTCAAATATTCATGCACAATATGTCCAACACGTTCCTTTGATATTTTTAAAGTCTCAGCTATCTCGATCAACTTCACTTTACGATCATTTAAAATTATTTTGTGGACTTTTTGATGTTTTCGTCGGTAACAGCCCCTTTGGGGCGTCCACTGCGTGCATCGTCTTCGATGCTCATTTCACCTCGTTTAAATTTAGCAAACCACTTCTCAACGGTTGATTTTCCTGGTGCAGAGTCCGAATAATGTTTATCAAGCCAAGCCTTGGCTTCAACAGTATTTTTTTTCGCCAAAAAGCAATGCTTTATTAACACACGAAATTCTTTTTTATCCATTTTTTCACAATAACAAAAGCTGCTTCACTCACAATGCTATATCTCACGAATTAATTATCCGGCAGCTGTGAAATTTATACACGTATCTTTTGAAGGTTAGTACTAAGTAAAAATCACATGGATTTAATTCTAGTAACGCCATCTATGAGTCAGCCTACGAACTTTTCAGCCCAACTGTTATAATAAATAATAATTTCCATAAAATCGTTATTTTCATTTGTTGAAGATCAGTATACATGAGTGCCGGGCCCCGTAGCGGATTGGTTAGCACATTTACGACGCCACGGGTCCCGGGTTCGAATCCCGACCTGGGCATGGATGATTGTGAGTATCTATTCATCAAATTATATCATATTTTCACTCATTCCCATCCTCGCAAATTAGCCAAAAGTGGCAAAAAGCGAAGTAAAATAAAGCAAATCAGTCTATCAAAAGGACATCCATGTGTGTACTATAGTTGATGCGGCAACAGAATATGTGCGGAAGCGTCACATTTTTCTTTACATTTGCGCACGCTTTCACTTGTCTATGTGTAACTGCCACATTTCTAATTGAACGTCTCGATCAAGCATGGGTAGTACGTTAAACATTACTAAAGCGCTTTCTACTCTTACGGAGGGCGCTCCACAAGCTGGCAAGAGAAGTGGGGAGCTGGGAAGCTACCCATCCAACTCGATAAGAAACGCTGAACGAGGTGGGGGCAGCACCTCCTCCCCTTGACGTCGTAACTCTCGGCGTCACCGCTGTTGTCTGGTTGGTTTGCCACGTGTTCCCCCCTCCCTACTTCCCTTGCCAGCATGTAGAGCGCCCGCCGTAAGAGTAAGAAAGACCTATGCGAATTAAATATATCGTCATTATACACTGTAAAACGTGGCCTAATTTTATCATGTCCGCAATGATTGATTCATTTTGTTTATTTTACTTCGCCTTTCTACCACTTTTGGCTAATCGCGAATATGAGGATGAGTGATATGATGGAAATGAAGAAGAGACATATAGAACACCCACAGCCAGGCCGGGATTCGAACCCGGGAGGCAACGCGCTGTGATACACTCCGCAACGGAGTTAGTCCACGTCTCCAATGAGAGAACTTCTTCGAAAAGTTTGCAAGTCTTGGCAACCATTAATTTATATAATTTATGCACTAATGAATTACTTTTAAGTTGAACTGTAATTGCGTTGTGTATGTATTACAATGAGTGCTATTGTTTATATCTTTGATAATTCAGTGTTTCTAAATATGACGTAACCTCCGTCTCTCGTGGAAAAAGTTCATGTGCTTGCCGACAGATGTTAGTCCTTGTTGTTGAATTGTGTCGGCACCTAACGAGGGAAGCCTGAACTACTAGGAAGCCGAGTAACGTCTTTCTGTTTCGAATAATAAAGTAAGGCAGAAATTTTCTTCCGTCTTTCCAGAACAAACATTTTATAACCTGTTTCCAGAGGCGTGGCGTGCATGTAGCCGCTGTTACCGCAGCTAACACCAATATATAAAGAATTGAAGAACCTGTCTTAAAATATTATGTACATAAACTGGTAATATTGTCGTAAAGTAAACATTGCAGACTGACATTTTTTCTGACACCGGCAAAAGCGAAGAGGAGGACTGATCCGGTACCCTCCACAGGCAACACGAGGAAAAGGCCCTGAGCCCACGCAAGTAAGGCTTCGCGTTGCGGCAAAGACTGTTATGGCGGGAGGAGGAGGCGGGCTGTTTAGCCGGCGCAGTTGCCGGTGATCCTTACCGGAAACATACCAGTGTTGCCATATTTCATTGACAGAAAAGAACTAAGTCGCCTAATCGGATCTATCTTACTCTGAAGGTGTCCAGTCACACTGGGGAACGATGGCGCAGTGGTAGCTTCGCCGCCTTATAATCAAGGGATTCCGGGTTCGATACCCGGTGGAGGCACAAGTGGTTCGGATCCAACTTTAAACTGTCCCGATTAGCATTACTGTTCATGAAGTGGACTTAAATCGCCAAATCAAAATTTTAAAAAATCAAATCACACTGGGGCAAAAGCAAACTACCAAGTGACATTTTGTATTTACACTAAATATCAGCGATTATGAAAGTCCTCTTTGTCCTTCTTCGACATCATGGGCGAGAAGGAGAGGAGAGGGATGGGTATGGTCAAGGGGTCCGCTGTCCTTCTAAAAATGTCAACCTATAATTCTATATTTCACACATATAATATTATTTCGGTTACAGGAATTTGTGATAATTGTTGATAATACTGATTGAGATTGACATACGTTGTCGCAGGAATGCAATAATTTCGGATTGAAGCAATGTTTTTGAGGTGGTAGAACTGTTTTTGGGTGAAAACAATACTTTCAAGCATAATTTCCCGATTGTTATCTTATCACGCTCTGAAGTGTCAGGTGTCGCAGGTTTGAATCCTCAGCAAGAAATTGTTATTTCAATGTTCGTCGTTATTATTTTACTTACATAATTATAAAAATTAATAATTACATACACAAAGAAATAATAATTTTATTTCAATAATTCACCATGCATCCTGATCATCACGATTATCCTATAAAGCGAAAGCCTTAAAGGTAGCAAAGGACGTAAAATATACGAAATAGTAGTGGTGTCAGAAATGAGATTTCAGTGGATTTAGCGAAACATGGGAGTGGGAGTATTGAGGAAACAGATGAAGACTACATCTACTCTACATACGTCTTATGTGAAACGAAAAGTTTCGCGATTTGGGCAAATCTGGTTTCAAAAGAACTAAGATGACAACATTAGTAGAACTGGACTTCTTGCAGGTTCCGAAGGAAATATTGGGGAAGGGCCGATGCTGAGAGAGGAGGGGGCAAGGAGGGTGCTTCACTTGTTACAAAAGTAAACAACGGTTTGTGGGAGGGACTGTGCAGTGGGAGTTTTGTAACTGGTGTCTTTCGTCTTTGTGTTGTTTTCGGGCATTGTCAATTAATTTATGAAGCTTGCTCCGAGTTCCGAGGTGGCGGGTTCATCCTATCTGGACAGTGTGTGTAATCGTGCGATAGAAGATATTTTGAAGCGATCTTTCGGTTCGTTATTTTGCAGAAAAAATCGAAATTGTGGCGAAAAGGAGACCAAAGCCTATTTTGAACGATTTAAAAACCAAGTCGTCTGTTGGATATGACCGACATTTCAATGTTTCGTGGTATAACAACTATCCGTGGTTATGTGGATGTGTGCAGTTGTCTAAACTCTTTTGTTGGCCATGTACTCTATTTTCGGGTGAAAAAAAACATGTCGAATTCAGATGTGGATAACATGGACCATGACCATGACGCACCCAAAAATTCAAATTCAAATGAAAAACTTCTCTTTATGACAGCAGCATAGAAGTTTTTTGATTTGATTTGATTGATTTTGCTTCGCTTGTGCTACTTTTGGCTAATTTGCGAAGATGGGGATGAGTGATGATATGATTAAATTGATGACGCCCATGCCCAAGCTAGGTTTCAAACCCGGGATCCCAGCATCATATAACTATTTTCAAAGTCGGATTGATCTGCTCTATAAGTAGCCTTCGATGTTTCTGTAAGTATCAAATTACGTATTATTGTGTTAACAACCAATGTTTGCGATTTCACTTTATTCCTTATGTCAACATTTATTTCCTCATTAATAACTTTACCAAAATCTAGTATTGAATTGCATACGTACCAGATTAATATTATATGAACTACTTGGAAGACATTGGGGGGGGGGGCATGAGGTGGGGAGGCGCCCAAGTCTCCCTTAAATGTACTATTGATAACCGGTAACACTTTCAAAAATCCACGCCACGCCACTGCCTGTTTCCTCTTTTTAAGTTTGCAAAGTTTTCTAAACATTTCTTCACGTGCATTCATATGTATTTCTGCAGGCACGTATCCAGAGGGGGGGTGAACAATATATTTTTAAGGGGTGTAGATAGAGCCTCACAAGTGTATGATGAAACTCCTCCAAGACAGCTTGGCCACAACTTCAATTAATTTACGAGGATCGACGCAGGCTGCGCAACAAGTGGGGCCAATTCCATCTTAATTTAGCGAGAAGGGGCCAGCGTGTACTCTTGGGAAATTCTTGGCCAGCTTTCACGACCCAAGTGGAAAAAAACAGTTTCTGTAATGGGCAGGGAACGTTGATTTTTCTCGAGAAGCTGCGAGTAGTGGGAAGAAACAGAGGCAGTTATATCAGGTATTAACAATGGAAAATTACGTAGAGAGTTACTACATTTGATAACAGACGGTCTCCGTGGGCGTGCTAGGAAGCGAAGGGTACCGGGTTTGAGTTCCATCCACAACAGCCCGTGAGGGCCAGGGAGTATACCTAACGACTGCACCTGCCGAGATGCGAGATCATCCAAACAATTACGGGATGACGTGTGGTCAGCACGATGAACCCATCGTCGCTGTTGTACGTTTCCGTGACCGAGTTACGCTACTCATTCATAGCATAGAGTTGCGTCTGTCTATAGAGGAGCCCAAGTTAAGAGTTCAGTATGGGCTGTTATGGGCTTTTAATTTTGAGATTCCCACCCCCAAACAAGTGTGTTTCTGTCAGAAACAAAAGTCGCTAACATTCGAAGAGATAATAATAAATACGTAGATTAAGTTTTGATAAAGAATCCATGTCCGGAAAGGTACCGTTTTGGTACTACACAGATGACAAGATCACATAATTTCACATCTCCATCATCTAATCGGGCAAAAATGGGATGTGAGGGAGTGACACGATGTGGAAAACGCTCTGCATACAGACGTTGCGCAGCTCTAACATTATGTCCAGCTTCGCCGTAAATTAACAACATATCGGTGTTCTCGGCAAACGTGTATTCAACCATACTGTAATGTCTTCCGCAACGACTGAATAGCAACTGACGTGAATGTCGAAACACACCGGATTGTAAACAGAGGACGTTGGAAGCAGCACACATGACATCAGGTGACTGAAGACATTGCACTCCCTTAATGTGGGTTGCCTGCCGTGAAGCGGGAGATGTGAAATTATGTGATCTTGTCATCTGTGTAGTACCAAAACGATACGTTTCCGGACGTGGGATCCTTATCAAAAATTGATCTACTAAGTCCCCTCTACAGCCCCTATGTATATTTGTGTTACACGCAGCATTACGAGGGGTAGTCATAAAGTTTTAATTATCACCTCGAAAAAATCAAGCTGCGACCATGAAACATGGTGATGGTGTTAGTCCTTCTCTACATATTCACCCTTCAATGCTACGCATTTTTCCCAACGATGGATGACTTGGCAGACACCTTGGTTGTAGAAGTCTGCATTTTGGCTGTTCAGGAAAAGTTTCACCTCGAAAATCACCTATTCGTCATTCTAGAAATGCCTGCCACGCAATGCTTTCTTCATCCGAGGAAAGAGGAAGAAGTCACTGGGTGCCATGTCAGGAGAATACCGGGGGTGAGGGAAAATTTGATAGCGCAATGAAGCAGCATGTGTGACTGTGTCCTGTGCAGAACTAGCTGGGGCGTTGTCGAGGAGCAAAAAGGCCCGCTTGGACAGCTTCCCGTGACGCTTCGTCTTGACAGCCTCCCGTAACCTCGTCAGGAGATTTCCGTAGTATGCTCCTGTGATGGTTTGCCCCTTACGAGCACACTCTGTTAGCACCACACCATGGTAGTCCCAAAAAACACTCAGCATCACCTTGCCCGATGATGGTGAATCCACATGTTTCCATTGCTTGCTTTGCTCCTTTGTCTCGGGGTCATAGTGATACACCCAACACTCGTCTATGGTGATTAGGCGGCTAAAGAAGTCAACTGGAATGGCCTGACACAGCTGCAACATTTCCGCTCCTGCCTCGGTTCGGCGGGCTTTTTGAATGGGTGTGAGCAGTCGCGGGACCCAGCGTGCGGCGACCTTTGTCATGTTCAAAATGTAATACAAGATGTTGAAAACTGATCCGTGACTGATTTTTACTTTTCCACAATCGCCTCGATTGTGATACGCCGGTCTTCGAGCACCAGGACCTCCACTTCTCTTGCGATTCCCGGTTCTTCACAGAGAAATGGTCTGCCACTTCGTTCTTCGTCATTCAGACTTGTTTGACCACACTGGAAGCGTCTGCGCCACCTAACCACTGTGTCATATGATGGTGCATTGCAGCCGTACACTTCCACCAACTCAGCATGGATTGTTGCAGCGTTGTTTCCCTTCAAATGCAGAAAACGAATTACCGCACGATACTCCACTTTATCAATGGACTGCGCCATTTTGTTTTGGCTCCTCTAGCGGCGTGCTACGGTACTGTGGCGCGGGGATTTCAATGTGTACCAGCACTGCAGACATGTACCTGATGGAGGTTTACATATATATGACTAGGCAAAGGATTTTAAGGAGCAAATTTATGGTCGGGAAAGGGGAAAAAAGTTTCTGAAAATGTTTTCAAAAAGTTGCAAAAGAACTGCTAATAAAATGCCCTTATTCAATCCTCTCTTTTTCTGCGCCTTCTCTATATAATGAGCGAGGACCGCGGAGAGAACTGTAGCTCTGTCGAATAGGTTTTGTTGAAGTTCGTGTTCTCTCTCGCGGGTTTTGCTACATTATCTTGGGAACTACTGGGACTGTAATGATTATATTATACCATTTTATAGCTCTCGTTCTGCTCTTCAAAGTGAGACTATAGGATCCTATGTAGCTGCTCAAGAAGAGTGAAGATAATTTATTTTTCTGTCCAATTTTTTTAACAAAAAATGGAAGAAAAAGAAGGACAAAGATGCTGAAGCATCAAAGATAGAGCAAAAAGGAGTTAAATCTGTTAATCTCACGAAAAGGTGTAAAAAGGTGCAACAAAGTGTGTTCATTTTACTCGATTTCATGTCCTAAAATACATATCTCAAACGAACGGTATGAAAACAGCCATATTTAAAATCCGTTCGCTATATAAAACCAATACATGTTCAAAATTACAAGTACTAAGACCAATATACTTTGATATTTTAGAAAGAAACACTTAAATGTTTACGCATAGATGGCAGCATTTTTACATAACATATCAAATAGCGGACATTTGCATAAAGAATCATTATATTTTAAAATATCTACTCAAATTATGAATATAGTAAAAAAATACGAATCTTGAGTTCTACATTAAGTTGACAAAGATGAAGTAATTGTTAAAAATGGGTAGCAATATAACCAAATTTGCATACGATGTATTGCTTAATGAAATTAAGTTGAACCGAGATGCATAAAATTTGATGTTAGGAACTAATCCCCAGAGAGTACACGTCATTCATTATCGTATAATGTTTTACAAAAGCTCTTTACCTGCTCCCCAGCAGAATAAATAAGTATAAATAAATAAAGAATTCTCAACGAAATCGTTATAACAGCGATGGAAAATATTGTACTTCAAATTAAAATATTCACCTCTAGTAGGATGTATTTCAGCGTGGATAGAAATCATTTTCGATGATTTGTTGTATCTAAATCGGATTTTATATTTATATCGATTTAAAAAACATTCATAAAATTGTTTGTATGTTTTATGGCACTATACATATAGATATATGTTATCTTAGAAAGGTTTTTCTAGTAAACGGTCCTGTAAGATATTTGAACAGTTTCATTAATGTTAGTAAAAAGAATATGTAAATATAAATATCTCTGTTTCTGATACTGTACCTAGGTATAAAATGAACATACACTATGGAAAGTTTTCTTAAGTGTGTTAATAAATTATCATAATTTCAGTAACATTTCTTCCAGTGAAAACAAAACTTTATGGATGTACTCTGTAATTACAACTTAGAGTATTTTTATAGTATTTGTATCTGAATTTTGCTAAATATCAGCTGACACGTTTATTTACAGTTTAATGATAATTACACTATTTGCGGTTTAACATTATTAGTGTTTTATATATTATTCTACAAAATATATTTGCTATTTTTTCCAACAAAAAATTAAGGAATTTTAAATCATAAGATATATATAAGGGTGTTTACAGTTTCCATATTAAGAGATTTACATTCCTTTGAGCTTCACCCCATCAGTGCATATATTCTGTTTCCTTTCTTTTACTTTCTTAGAGATTAATAAACACTATTAAATGATTACGAGATTAATGCAATTTCACGAAAAGTAATTCTAATATCTACAAAATTATTGTAGAATCTCAGAGTTACATTTAAGTACATGAATTCTTAACGCGAGGAAAATAAATCTCAAAGCTAACACACATATTCGTGTCATCTTTTTTTCAAACTTTGGAACTATGTTTGATTTAGAATAAATATTTTCATCAGATAATAGGAGAAGATAACGTTTATTAATGGAGACAAGAACGAGACTACTTTCTCCTTCACGAGTCGAGAGGAGTCTCGCTTCGTGTCGGCACTATTGTAATTTTGGTACGTCCGTCCAGATTTTTGGTATGTTAAATAATACGGGAGGTAAATTTGGTTAGAATTTTGGTGATGGGTCAAATCCTAGTTTTTATTGGGAAATAAATTAGACCCAACTCTCATTCTTCACCTCGTGCGAGTCCGTGCTATAACCAGTCATATCACTAGGAAGGATTTTACAGTCTTGTCTCATTTAAGGACTAATCTACAGAGTGGTTGGTTTTACAGTGGCGGCGATTAGGAGGTAATTGCCCCACCCCACTTTTGACCCCGCACTATGCTATATCTTATCTAAGAAGGAAAATGTACTGTCTTTGCAGCCCCCAGTTTTGGAACCGATCGCCGCCACTGGTAGCTAACGTTGTCCCCTTGTAATTAAGAAGGGCGACCTTAGGAGAACATATCCACATGTCAACCTCATTGCCACGTAGTACACACTGGACACCACGCTGGACACCACGACGTTTTGGCGTTTGGAACCCACAGCCTAAAGAAATCTTTGTCGACCTCATGTTGTGGATTTCTCATTGTGATTATCATTTCATCATATCACTATCTTCGCAGTTATCCAAAAATGGCACAAAAGGCGAAGAAAAATAAATCTAATGAATTAATATATTGTAAATATGTATTATTCACTATCTTAAAATTAATTATTCACTACTTTTCTCTATAATGTTGATGAAGGAGACACATCAAAATTGTCCCATAGATGTCAGTCTTTTACAATATATTTCTAATAGTGAAAAGTGTGTTTTAAAATTATTTCATGTTAAAGTATTTACACAGATATTTGTGAAAGTAATGGAGTATAAACCGTAAGTTCTACATCAGAATTACAAACATAAATAACTTGTAAAATGAACAAAATGCAAACTAAATTTGCATTTAGTGTATTGCTTAATGGAATTAAGTAGAATCAAGAAACATGAAAGTTTATAGTTAAGTAGTACAACCTATAGCATACATGTCATCATTATATCAATATGAAATGTTTTATAAAGTCTCTTTTGAGCACAATAATATGAATATAGATAAATAAGGAATTTTCAACGAAATCAGATATGTAGGTATGAACTACAGCGCCTTGAATAACGTACTGTGGAAAACGACACGGTTCTGCGCTCTCTGGCTGGTTCCACTCGAAAATGATACCGCTAGAGGCGCTGGTGTTGGACCCGGTGCTTGGTATTCGTCTGCTTATAATGGAAGTAAATGGAGTTTTCGCTGCAACGTCTGATTCTTTTACGTGAAGCATTTCTATGAATGTGATAATTGCTATGATATTTGGTACAGTGGTCGCGAAGATATTAACGAACATTCTAGACAGTCGACCACGTCCTGTTATCGTCATACTTTCGTTAATAATACGGGAGAAAAAATCCGCGTGGAATGCTCTTGGCAACTAAATTTTTCTATATGAATTAGGTTCATTATTATTATCATCATCATCATTTCTTTCAAAGATATACACACTGAAGCATTTGTATTTTTGATATTTACTGTCTCTTTTCTTCCGCTTTAAACTAATCGCGGCGATGATGATAATGATGATTGCATGAAACGACAAGGGGAACCCCACAAAACTTTCTTAGTGCCATCGACATGAGTGTAAGGAAACTTTCAAACCAATGGGACAAGCGACACGGGATGTTCACACTGTCACACTAGTGACACACACTTCCAGACTGTAAAATAGCATTCATTGCACATGAGGGTCCAAACAGCAAACGACACGTTCATATGGCGTATTCGCGTGCTACTTGTTACTTCGGTCGGAAAGCTCCTTAAAGGAAGGGTGCTGGGAACGAAGCGACGCGCTACAGGGGGAGTTCCCAACTAAGTGACAAGCGACATGGTGCTTTCAGTCTATTAGCAAGCGGTGCTTGCGAACAACAGATAGGCGACACGATAAACCGCACATTACAACAACAGATCTAGGCGACACAATAAGTCACACGTGTCGCTTTGTCGCTTCTGCGTCGCTCAAACTGGGTCATTTCCTCAATAGCTTGCAACATGTTGCAGTGGTTTGTTGTTCGCGCATGCGCGATGCAGTGAGTGTCTTGCTTTAGTGAGATTGCGCACCAAAGCGACAAGCGGCACGCGACACTTATCGCTTGAGGATTTCCCCAACCGAACGCTGGCCTGTGCTTCCCGTCATGCCGCTACGATGTGAAATGTTGCTCTTGATTGGCTCCTTTCCAAGCAACATGTGTCGCTTCGGTATGAAAGTTGCCTTGGACCGAATGACCCGTGTCGCTTTGGTGTGAAATCCTCGTATCGTTTGTCGCGTGTCGCGTGGTAAAATCTCCTTGAGGAAACGGTGCAGTCAGAGTTTGTGTCCCTACGGTTCGAAAGGCTGCATTGATTTCCGACTGCTCGCTTTCAAGCGACACTTGTGGTTTGTCGCCTCGGTATGAAATATCTCTCAGGATACTATTTATATTCTAATAACATAGAAAAATAAACTCTAATACAGAGTCCAAGACCTGACGTCCGGAATCACATTGCGATGTTTCTTCTTGTGTTACGCATGCTATTTATTTATTCATTTTATTTTACTTTTCTTTGCAAATTAATGCCATTTTGTGACTGCAAATCACTCCACAAATATAACTGTTTCCATCAAAACAAACAAATCTACATAATATATTCCGAAAACTAACAAACCTGCATTACTTTCATAAGAAAATTAGTGCCCGACCCTGTGGCCGAGTGGTTTGCACATCGCGCTGCGACGCCAAGGGTCCCGGGTTCGAATCCCGGTCGGGCTTGGTTGTTTGTGAATGTCCATTCATCAATTTCATCATTTCATCACTCATCCCCATCTTCGCAAATTAGCCAAGAGGCACAAAACGCGAAGTAAAATAAACTAAATCAAATCAAAATCAAAATAAGAAAATTAGCACCGACACTGATCGCACTGCCATCTGTGTTTCTCATGTTGTGGTCGTTTCCCACACTACGTTATTCAAGGCGCTGTAGTATGAACTACATAAAAGATTATCCGGCCCATGTGGCGGAGCGATGAGAAAATCACGCTACTGTCTCGGGTTCGAATCCCGGCCTGGGCACTGATGTTTGTGAGTGTCCATTCATCAATTTCATCGTATCATCACTCATCCCCATCTTCGCAAATTTGCCAAAAGTGCCACAAGAAGCCAAGTAAAAATGAAGCAAATGAATCAATCAATATAGATAATAAGTCTAGAAAAAATATTCATATTTAGCTTCAAGTATTACAAATACTTATACCCAGAGATAGAAAATTGCAGGGAGCCCGTTCGTCATGGCGCCTGAATTTTAAAATTTGGTGCAAAAGAAAAGTATGTATTTTAATATTTCCAGCTCGCTTAGGCTATGGAAATTTCCATTCCCTTTTTTTTAAAAAATAACGAGTACAGTATGGTTGTTTTAATGTTTGTGTGTTTTCCGTAACACATGTGTCATTAAATCAAAATAATTAACATGCCATTATCATATTTTTTCCACTGTCTCCAGTCGAATTTTAAAATCTGTGGCGATAAGGTATATTCGGCTATATATTATAATGGATTGCATTGTTATTCACACTATTACCCACAAAGCCTTATTTAGGATAATTACTCGCGCGCAATAAATATTTACTTTTGATTTAATCTTGTTTAATAAATGAAAAGCTTTAAGATCATATTTCAAAATGTGTAGCTTTATCTTTGTGGATACTTCCCTTTCCATATTTGCCCCCCCCCCAAAAAAAGCTGGCACCTGAGAAAAAAAGGATTGCCCTAGAATGAGTCTTATTTTACTTTCTACCCATTCTTGCACTATACCACAAAAATATAGTACACTTAAAAATGTTATATTAAAATACCCTGGTTGAAATTCCTTCTTTTGAAAAATAAAAGAGATACAAAATTTAACGCATCGTCTCCGAGTTACAATTAGATATGTGTATGAATTCGTGACGTAATGAAAATAAATCTCCGAGCTAACACATATGTATCCGTATATCTTTTAAGAACTAACTCTTCTATAGAGTGATAGCTAACGCTGAGAAGAATTGTAAATATAAACCTATTTTCCACACAGTGCACGCTGGACTCCATTTTGCCAGCTAACTGTGCCAGAGGCGAAACCATTGGGGAGGTCAAGTACCAGGATAAACGTTCCAATAGTAATAATAATAATAATAATAATAATTATTATTATTTTTATTATTATAAGTAGTGTTTCAAAGACGTTATTTTCCCTTTAAATTATGCAAGATAGAGGCAGAAGTCGGTGCTAAAGCATTTGCGTTCAAACAAACTATTTGAATTTTTTTCCACACGTTCAATTTCACATTAATAATGGAGAACAAGCACAAACTACTTTGAAGGACAGAAAATGCTTGATAAATGCATTCCGAATATAATTCTATTTTACATCAACATGTACATTTCATGCACGATATTTGTTGTACATATACGCAACATGGAGCCACTCAAAATATGAAAATACATATGCAACGTGCTAACACTAAATGGCGTCCTTCGAATATTACACAATCAATTTATCGGTGGCGTCGTTGCCTTGTAATCGAGGGGTTCGATACCCGGTGGAGGCACAAAGTGGTTCGGATCTCACTTTAAACTGTAGCTCCAGTCCCAATTAGCCTTACTGTGCATAAAGTGGATTTAAAACACCAAATCAACCAATAATAAATTTATTCATCTGATAATAAACCAACAAAAAAAAAATCACACAAATGGCAACGCTTCCTCTCCTCCAAAGAATTGTTCATGCATTTAAGACAATATCAACCGTAGTCTTAACTCTCTCTCTTTCTGGTCATTTACAATGCATTACAGAAAACAACCAAATATTGCGAGAAAAAGAGGCATTGCGAGCGAAGCGAGGAAGAAAATTTTACGAAAAGTATTTTTATTTTGCATAAAATTTGAAGTTGGGGGGTAATTGCCCCCTGCAGGTACCCTTGGCCGTCAATGTTTCCCCACTTCACCTCCTAGAACTCACTTCTGTCCAAGGTTGGGGGAGCATTACCCCCCTCCCATGTAGTTGCGCCACTGAACGTGCTCTGGCGTCTAGATCAGTGGTATTCAACCTTTTTTCTCCGCGTACCCCTAAAGAAACTTTTCCACTCAATCGTGTACCTACCCCCCTTTTCCCCCGAGTTATCCTTAATTCAGATTATACATAACTACATCTAAAATAAATTATGCAAATCATTACCTATTAAATAATACAGGTTTACTATAAAAAGGAGGATTATAAAATAAATAAAGAAAAATTACGGGTATAGCAAAAATATATTATGAACTTTAATATTTCTTACCTGTTAATGAGATGACTGAGCTTGTTTTCTGCACACCAGCTCCTCGATTCGTGGCTGAATCTTCGTTAGTGCGAGTATCAGTGGTGATTCTGGTTTCAGGCGATTTCTGTGTTTCGTTCATGGCTGTCAATGCAGAAGAACCCTGCTCACACAAATAAGTGGAGGGGAAGGGAAGAAGGCGTGTGATGGCAGTGTCAGTAACTTCAATATACTCTTTGCGTGCGTAACACCAGAACTCGCAAATAGACACGTTTTCGAATTTTATTTCAAATGATCTTTGAGTGGACATTTCCAGCATAGTTTCTTTTAATTTTACAGGACGATCAGAGGAATTGACCGGAAAATTGGTGGAATTGGTGGAAAACGGATTTGTAATCCAATCTTGTGTGTTATCGTCTTTCTCAATTTCTGGAAAGTATTTCAAAAACTGTAACCTGAGATTTTCTAGGTGGAATTTGATTATTTCCAGAAGTTCACCAGCAATACTAACATCATTTTGTCCACAATATTCCAACACAGTTGGAAAAACTGAAATATTTCCTTCATTAACGCAATCAATCCAAAGTAATAGTTTCCTATAAAATTCCTTCACTTTCTCACCGGCTTTAAAGATATTTTTGTCGAAGCCTTGGAGTTGAAGATTGAGATCGTTAAATTTATTGACTATATCCGTCAAGTAAGCTAGTTGGCAAAGCCACTGTTCATTCTCAAAATACGTCACCAGATCGGATTTTAATTTTGAAACGAAACATTTTACCTCATTTTTCAGTTAAAAAGGCGAGTCAATACGCGCCCTCGCGATAACCACCGCACCTCGGTGTGCATAAACAGTTGAGTGTGTGCGGATCCCATCTCCTCGCACATTTTTTTTTTGAAAATACGGGAGTTCAGTGCACGCGACTTGATTAAGTTGACTACTTTTACAGCAGTGTAAAAAAAAAGGTAAACTGCTCCCCTGTGCTTATCACTACGCCATGAAGGCGTACAGGGGTTGTGGGGGTAACGCCCCACACTTTCTTGATCCGGTCGTGAGTGGAAGTGATGTGATCAGCATCACGCCCCTGAAGGCCTTTACCCCCCAGGGTTTCCCTCAGGTACTCATGTCATTCGACGCGCCGGGGCCGCTTCCAACGTTAGAAAAGTTCCCGGAATTGAACCGGCCGGGAATCGAACCCGGGACCTTAAGCATGGTAGTCAGACAAGTTACCGACTTTTTTTTTTTTTAAACAAAATTTTATTTTATCAGCATATATACAAAATATGTCTGTTTTCTTACATAAATTCTGTTAAAGTATTGTATAGAATTTTTAACATAGTAAGTATTATAGTAAGAGTCCCATTTTGGCTATCTGATACAATATTTTTGGCGTAAACATGCATTTGTACCTGTAATATAAATATACATTTCTTCATATATTTAATACCTGTTTACACTTTCACACCACAAGTACATAATTATTGTTTTCTAAACAACACTGAGGTAGTTTCCAAAATACTCATACATTTTTGGATATTGTAACATTTTCCATCTAGTTCTTTTTAAATACTGTGTGAACAAAATGCTATTGCTCTCATACTTTTTACAAAATACATAATATATTGTATTAGCTATTAACCAAATTACTGAATTGTTTTTCTTTTCTGGAAAATATTTGAAATCTGGTCTTGTACACATCGACGGTTGAAAGTATTGGGGTGATGTTCGACATATTTGTCCTAGATATGTCGTTAGGCATTTCCAAATTTCCTGTACTCCATTACATGTTACTATTCTATGCTGAGTGGTGTCTATCTCTCCACATATGTGGCATTTATTAGTTGTTTGTCTCTTGATATTATGTAAGCGTTCATTAGTTGGTATAATATCATGTATTACATTGTACCAAACACTATACACTGATGTATCCAAAAATTTCTTATTTAAATTTTTCCAAATATTTTGCCATCTGTTATTGGGAAAATGTTTTTCAATGCGGTGAGTCGGTATCTGCAACTGTTTGTGAAACAGTGTATATAAGTATTGAGAGAGTTTTACATTTTCACCTTTAAGCGGAAGCACCACATAACTGAATTCTTGCATCAAACTTCGTAGATATATCGGTCCGTTTTGCAATCTGCGTAGATCTGGCGGATTTTGAGGTGGAAATTCCTCCGTCCATAACTGTATCCATAATGATGTAATGGAATCTTCAATGCCATAGAGCGTATAGGATCTTGCCAGGAATAGGGATTTGCATTTGATCTCAATATTTGTGAGCTCCAATCCTCCTTTTAGTTTCATTTGCCATAGGTTGGATAGTGGTATTCGAAAAAAATGGCCATACCACATAAACCAACCAATTGCTGAATTCATTATTCTGAGGTATTTTTGATTGATTGGGATCACTTGGGCCGTATAGTTTAATTTACTAAACATATATGTTTGCAAAAACCACACTCGTTGTATCATGTTCAACTGTCTGCTTCGCATTTTATAACATTGTATGCGAATGTCTCTCGCTATCTTTTGCCAATTGGATTCTAACATTTGTTCCTCGTCCCTGTGAAAAATTATTCCTAATATTTTAATTTCCTGTACATATGGGATCCCTATATCTGGATATTTTTGATCCCATGTGCCAAAGGGTAGCGCCTTTGATTTTTCCATATTTATTTTTACCCCACTAGCACGGCAGTATATATGTATCGCTGCCATCATTTTTTCCATTTGCTCGTTTGTGGTGATACAAGCGGATAAATCATCTGCAAAAGCAAACACTTGGTTTTCCTTAAAGGCGTGTATCGCGTTGGGAGTAGTTTTCCTGATATAATGCAGCAAAGGATCCAGGGTTAAAGCAAACAAGAGCATACTTAGTGGACATCCTTGCCGAATTGATCTTGTTATATTTATTGGGGACGACAGGAATCCATTGACCATTATCCGAGATGTTGCCTGTTGATAGAAACCTTTCAAAATATTAATAAATTTATCACTGAATCTATATGCCTTTAGCACCTCAAACAGGTAGTCATGCGACACTAAATCAAACGCTTTTTTGAAATCAAAAGCAAGCACACATGCATCAAGTTTCTGCACCAGATAATAGGATATCAGATCGCGAATCCCTCCAACTGCACTGAATATGTTATGCTTTTTGCCAATGCATGTTTGTTTCTCGCTGAGTATCAATGGTAAAATTAACTTTAACCTATTTGCTAAGATCTTTGCCATTATTTTATAGTCACAATTTAGTAATGTTATTGGTCTGTAGTCGTCTACTTGTTTTACATGTGTTTTTTTCGGTATCAATATGATGATGCCTTCATTTTGTAAAACTTTTCCATTTTTAAAGGCATCTCAAAAAACTGCAAATAAAACTTGTAACCAATACCATATTTTCCTGGTGCTCCTTTAAGATTGCATGTTTGTAACGCTTCATATACTTCTTCTATTGTTACTTCAGTATCTAAAAGTTGTCTATCCTCTTCTTGCAAACCATTAGTTAAAGAATTCAGTATTGTCTCTCTTGCTTCTGATTCCCCCTCCCCGGTTTGATAAAGCTCCCCATAATAGTCATAAAATGTTTGCATGATTCCTGGCTGACTCGCATGCGATTCTCCACCTGAATCCACAAGATTGTTTATCATGAGTGTTTTTTGTTGTTTTTGCATCTGTACATAGTGATACATCGAAGTTCTTTCATCTTGAATTAAATTCCTGGAATTGGTTCTTATTGTTATGCCTTCCATTTGTTGCCTCTGCAGTGTTAAGATTTTGGCTTTATACTGCTGTATGGCTTGGTAATTTTTGGTGACATCTCTCCCTTGACATGCCTCGTGTAAACACTGGTAATAAAAATTGATCAATCCGTTTTTGTCTTTTGCATTTTCTTTTCCATACCAGCAGAAAAATGTTTTTAATTTTGGTTTTACATATCGAACCCACCAGTCATTATGATTACTGTAATAGTTTTGTTGTTTACACCAGTCGGCCCATTTTTGTGCAAATATTTCATTGATATGTGGAAGCTCTAATAACTGTATATTTAGCTTCCAATATGAAGGACCCCTGACTAGTTTTGTTTCTTCCAGGTTAATTGTCATTTTTACTGCCATATGATCAGTAAAGGGCGCTGGCAATGCTTCTATGGATGTTATATTTTTTATTTGATCTGTATTTGTATATAACCTATCGATTCTCGATCCAGATTTATTATTAAAATATGTAAATATTATATCCTGTCTCTTCTGTAACCAAATATCTTTCAAATGCAATTCTTCAATTAATGTTGCAAGGGCTGGACTCTTTTGATAAGCTCCTAAACAATCGCTGGGATTTAATACCTGATTAAAATCACCCCCAAATATTCTTTTAGATTCATTTAACGGTAGCAAATATAAAATGTCCTGATTATAAAATTGTTCACGTAACTGTCTATTTTGATTGCCTGATGGGGCATAAATATTCACAAAAGTATAGTTCTTACTTTGAAAGCTAATGCCTCTCCCATCTACTAACTTTTTTACATTAGTAATAGTTAGGCCGTTTCTAACAAGTGTTGCTGTCCCACGGCCATTGATACCAGTATTAACTATCGCTTCGTAACCATATATTGATGGAAAGTCACACATACAAACTTCCTGCAAAAACAATACGTCTATGGAGTGTACCCGTACAAATTCTTCTAACATTTTACAGGCGAAAAGATTCCATTAATATTAATAGTACATATTCTAGTGGTATATACCATTAATAAATGAATAATATAGCACACAGTTAATAGTACTTTCCGATCGTCCCTCATAACGTTGAAAAAAAAATGCAAACAACAAATGAAATATCAAATTAAATTTCCCTTTTTAGGGTTTACTTCTTCTGTTCATTACTCTATTCATACCTCCTACCTCTCTCACTGATCTCCTCTTCGCTACTGTGTTCTCGCTACCTTTCGAAGTATTTTTCGTCCGTTTTTTTGCACCCACCTGCTGAGATTTCTTCCACTTTGACACTGAAGTCACACTTTCGTCACTTTCTTCTTCTGTATTCAATTCACTTTCCAGCTCACAGTCTTTTGATGGTCCCTTGTCCTCCTCTTTTGGGACGTTGTCCTTTGCAGCTGGGATGGGAGGAAGATCAACTGAGTTTCCTTCGTCTTGCATCTGGTCATCCTGCATTTCTTCACTTCCTTTTTCCTCTTGTTTGTCTAGGTGGGAAGTTCCCGGTTCTTTTGTGTCCATCGGTAATATTTTCTGGTTGTGTTCTTCCTTTGTGGTCTCCGTATTTACCGGTGGGAACATTTCCACCGGGCGGGTGTCACTTGGCACATTCTTTATCCCATTATCTTTCATTTGTTCTTTTATCACATTTTGTAGACATTCCGACCTGTTTTGATTATTATCTGGTTGGAACTGATTTTTCACGTTCGAGGAACTCCCCCTTTCCACTACTATATCACTATAATTTCTCTCTCGATTTTTATTCACACGAAGCGTTGTTATCTGACGACTATCACATTGCCAGCTATCGTGTCCTTCTTTTCCACACACCCTGCACGTTCTCGGCTGTCCGTCGTATATCACATGGCATTGATGAGATTTTACTGTGATGAACGACGGAATCGGTTTTTTCAGTTCCATTTTTACTATTCTCACCCCGTTGTAAACTTGATATTTGAAGTTTTCAGACCACGTTTCTTTGTCTATACATTCCACCTTCCCAAATTCCGTCATTTTTTCTTTCACACAGTCATCATCTAGTTTTAGTGGTAAGTTGAACACTCTTACCGCTTTTCTTTCCCTCCCAGCATCACTCAAAAGCACTTTTACAGTTTCACCATTATCGTAACAAAAGTTTGTTTCCGGACCACTTTTCTCTAATATTCGCGTCATTATAACTTCTCTGATACATTTTACGAAAACACATCGAAAATGCGTAGGTATTTGTATTCCCAAGATCTCATCTACGTGGAGTTGAAATTGTCCATGAATAAAGTCATGAATTTCTCGCGCCGACGGCCTCGGTGCCCCGAACGGAAAACGTATCTGGATGGTATTTTGTCTAATAATATTCATCTTTTTACTATTCTAAAGTACTTTTCCAATTCTACTTACTCGCCAGCCAACTGCACCAAACGCCACAAGCAACACGCACACGGCACTCCCGCTCGTTGTTTCCTGAAGGCAACTTTTCACTGACCTTCACGGAGCAACTAGTTTCCGCGTCCGCTCTCTCTGAAGGCTTCCACGGAACTCCTTGACTGAGCCACGGCGGCTCCTCTGCGTTGCAGAACTAAGCAATGTTCAGAGGATAATACAAGTTCTGAGCATAATAATAAATCAGATTTAGAATCCTTTAGTCTGGTGGTCAGTGGGGGGAGTAACATGAAATCCTCAATAGATTCCTTTTTATATTTACTTTGAGGAAAATGTTGACAAAGAAATGTCTATTTTATTTGCTTCCCTTTATTACATTTTCAACTTATCTCTGTCAGAAACAGTTTTCATTATTTATAATTATTTTATATTGTGTGTACCCCTTAAAAAGTCTTCGCGTACCCCCAGGGGTACGAGTACCCCCAGATTGAATACCACTGGTCTAGATCAACAGTCAGTATAATGTTCTGTCTGGCTCGTGCTGTGTTCTGAACATTCGCGTTTGTGATTTTTCTTTCATCCAATCACCTTCGCGATTAACCTAAAGTCCAGAAAAGTGAAGTAAAGTAAATAAATCAACCAATTGTTTAATCAAAGATTCGAAATTAAAAGTACAAAAACCGAACATTTTATAATAAAATATGCATTATTCACAAATTTGAAGAGGACACATCAAATGTGTCCCATAGATGGCAGAATTTTAGAAAATATTCCATATAGTGGAAAGTATGCTGAGAATTGATTTTGTTTCAAAAGATTTACTAAGATTTTTATGAAACCATTGGAATACTAATCTTAAGTTCTGCATTAACTCGACAAAGTTAAATAACTTTAATAATAAGTTAAATTTGTTAAAATGTATTTGTTAATAAAATTGAGTCAAGAGACTCGTAAGTCGCTTGTTCGATAGTTACTCGATACAGCAAATACAAGTTAAGTAATGGATCCTCTACGAAATCATTAAATAAGCTATAATAGTAATAACAACAAGGGAGTGTAAGGGGATATCTTCTGCTAGTACGCACTGGTAACTGCTTTTTACAGACTAACGAGGCTCTGACGTCTGGACCTACGGCCAGTATAATCCTCTGAAGGGCTGTGTGTTGTGACCTGTCGTGTGCTGAGTGTCCCTTTACAGCTTCAGCTTTTACCCCAGGTAAGGATATTTTATACTTCAGACAATGCATTTATTTCAGTTATGGTAAGGGGCTGGGCAGCGTTTAATGTGAAGGGTGCAAAATAGCCTAAGTGCTGACACACCCACCATTTTCAATCCAATCAATCAATCAATATGTAAAGAGCCTACATAAAATATTCATCTTTAGTTTCAAGTACATTGCTCCACAAAACTTAAAGAAGACCAAAGAATTATGAGAGCAGTAGTCTATTAGAGAATATTGTAAATCTTGAGAATAACATTACAATAAAATATCTCTTTTGCACATCATCGTCTCAAGTTAATTTAAGTTTTGTCACGCTACACTGGCTTATGCAGAGAGGGGTTGATGAGACTTGAGCCCATTCCGAAATTGAGAAAAACAACATTTTGTGTTCATATGTTCGCAATTTCCGTATAACATTTGGTCCGGAGTTCCTGTTTATGGATGACAATGCTCACATGTATAGAGTGGCCTGCATGCTCGCTGAATTTCAATCCTATCGCGCATGTTTGGGATGCTCTTGATCAGGGCTGATGAACACCAATAAGGTGCGGATGCAACATGCAACGAAAATGACCAGAAACATTACAAAATGGTATACAGGGTGATCCCTGGTTTTGTGTTTGTTTCCTTCCGTTCCCTTTGTGTTCCTTAAGTTTTGTGAAGCAGTGTATTTCAAATACTAACACATATACCACACGAACATGGTACACTTAAAATCTTGCACCACGTTATTATATCACGTTTGAAGTGGCCTTTTAAAAGATAATAATAAGATATACAAATATTAACGTTTCATGTCCGAGTTACACTTAAGTGTATGAATTCCTAACGTAAGGAAAATAAATCATCAAGCTAACATATACTTATTCGTGTCATATTGTTTGAAAAACATTGGAACTACGTTTGTTTTAAGACTTCAACAGATAATAAGACGATTTATTGATTGATTTATTGATTTGCTTTATTATACTTCGCATTTCTGCCACTTTTGGCTAATTTGCGAAGATGGGGATGAGTGATGAAATTGATGAATCGATAATTCACAAAATCGATAGGAAAAACAGTGGCGTTGGGTTCCGTTGCGCTGACCATGCATCACCCAATGATAATATGCTTTGGGAGGGCTTGGTTCTTCGAGGGCTATTGCGACACGGAGTTTGGGAGTTCTTTCTCAAAAACTTTTAAGCACATCTCAAATAAAAAGAAACTCTTTATATTTTAACACGGATGTTATTTTAATTATATTTATGGGAGTTTCTGCTATCTGGGGCACATTTGGAGGTGCCCAGATACCCCTGGCACCCCCGTGCACACGCCTATGACTAAAACCAAACGTTTTATTCTCAAATATTCTAGAAGGAGACGCATCAAAATTATCCCATAGATGGCGGCATGTTCAAAAGTATTTCTAATAATGAAAGGTCTGTTTAAAACTTATTACATTTTAAAATATTTACTCAGATTTTATGAAACTTATATAATAATAAACATATGTTCTACATTTAGTTGACAAAGATATATCGCTTGTAAAAATGAGCAATATTCAAACCAAACTTGCATCTGGTGTTTTGCTTAATGAAAGTAAGTACCACCAAGATGCATAACGGTCACTTGTAAGTACTCCATAAGGATAGATGTTCTGTTATTAAGACAAACAAAATCCTAAGGGGACAGGGGGATTTCTCCCCTCCAAAAATACTGTCCTACAAAATCAATTACAAATTTTAGGGTGAGGGGGTGTTGTAGCAACCAAGATAAGCAAATAGTCTTGACTTGAAACAGACTTTATAAAGGATAATATCGAATAAAAAACACACATAAGAAAACGAAAGATAACGTATGCCGCTTTGTGTGTCTGTGAGTGTTCCATGCTCTGGAGCTCTCAAGACTCCATTAACGGTTCTACACCGATAATAATATATGCACAACAAAAGCAAGTCAAGAAAGTATAACAAATATAAGTGTAAAATCTAATTGATTTAATTAATAAAAAGCTAATATTTTTGTATGTAACAACATAATCATTATGTATATTACTTGTGTGTGAGAATTAACATCTTTTCCCCCATGATAATTTAGAAGGATGGAGAGATGCTCGGAAGTAAAAGTACTAATATTTTGTAGTGAAATATGCATTTTTCTCTACTATAATGTTGTAGAAGGAGACACATCAAAAACGTACCATAGATGGCAAACCTTAAAAAATATTTCCAATGATGGAGTGTATGTTTAAATTTAATTATATTTTAAAATATTTACTCAATTTTACATAACAGTAATAAAGTAATAACAATGAAGTCTACATTAAGTTGACAGAGATAAATAACTCGTAAAAATGGACGACATTAAATCCACATTTGCGTATAGTGTACTGCTTAATTAAACTAAGTTGAATGAAGACGCATAAAAGTTGCTTGTTGCGTAGTAACTCCAGCTGCATAGATATCATTATATGAAGATAAGCTGTTTTATCAATATTCTTCACCTGCTATCCAGCAGGATAATATAAGTATAAATAAATAGAGAATTCTCAACGAAATCATTATATTAGCGATATAAAGATTGTGAGCCGTTTGAGTTGCAAGTATTTCAAATATCCTTACACATAGACCACATGCATATGATGTTGCAGTTCATTATTAAGTTAAAATAGCTTTAAGAAAACAATTACGTAAGAGGAACAAAAGTTAAAGTATAAGCTCCGAGTTACACTTAAGTGTATGAATTCGTAATGTAAGGGAAATAAATCTCGAAGATAAGATATAGCCTACATATTCGTGTCATGTTGTTTTCAAATTTTCGAAGTATGTTTGCTTTTCAATAAATATTTTCATCAGATAATAGAACAAGTTCTCGTTTATAAATCGAGACGAGAACGATTCTCGTTTCCTCTCGGTACTATCGTAATTTCATTTCAGCGATCTCCAACTGGTCAGTCCGAGTGAGTGAATGCTATCATATCACTAGTACGTATGGGACGGGACAGTCTCCTATAGAGTGGTAGTTAACGTTGTTCCCTTGTAATCAAAAGGCTGTAAAAGGGCTGACCCTATGAGAAGACACCTAAATTTCCACGTAGTTCACGTTGGACGCCATTGTGCAGACTAACGAGGTTTTGGCGTCTGGACCCACTATAATCCTCTGTGTAGCTCTCGTTGTATGTTGTCGATTTGTGTTTGTGATTTCCAGTAGATGTTATAACACTTACCGTCAATCGCTATTTAATATTCACAGTTTATTTGCACCTACTTATAACTAATTTGCATGGGTTTTAATTAATTCGCATGTACTTAGAACAAATTCGCATGTACTTAGAACTAATTAGCATGTACTTAGAATACTTTACATTTATGTATTTGCTTAATTATAACTTTTATGAATATATAATTATTTATTTTATGAAAAATATGTATATAGAAGGTAATTAGAGGTACTAAACGCTATGCATATGGTTTTATATTCATTACTGCAAAGTATGTAATGTATCAATCGATAATATTAATGTTTATAATATTGAAAATAAGTTTTCTATGGTTTATGAACCGCTATGAACGGTGGTAATGGGTGTAGGTACAGGTTCAATTACGATTGGGGACGGTCCCGGTATTCGAACCCGCGATATGTAATGTTATTAATTAGTACTATGTAATAATGTTATATGTTATAAAAGACGGTGGTTTCACACGCTAGACAGAATACTGTCTCAGAATCTCGACTCGGCGGTGAAGGTAGACGAGAAAGGAATTTGGGGAAGTGCGGTTAAGGTAGACAGAGAGAATAAATTAATATTCCGCGCAGGTAGAGGAGAAAGGAATTTGGGGAAGTTACGGTCAAGGCGAAAGGGTTGTGGGCGGAATGTTGTTGTGACGGGACAAATACACAACAAGTCATTTTGGGGAAAATAAATTGGTTAGAGATACGATCCGCTTCGATTTCAGGTGGAAAAAGAAAATGTATCACGGGGTGATTGTGTCCTTTGAAAAAATACAAGAGATTGTAAAATGCTAATTTTAAAAGTCTCCCCTAAGCGGAAAAGTCCGTCTGTGTGTGGAGCGATACGGGCAGTAAAATAGTAATCGCCAAGGCAGGTACAGAATTTGGACGAAAAAAGGATTTTAAGTTAAAAGGACATGAGGTGAAGGTGATATAATTCAAGGCGGGTGGACGTAAGGAATTTATCTAATGGAAAAAAGAGGCTGTGGGTTTTAAATTTGGACGTCTAGAGTTAACAAGGCAGCGTGAATTTAAAGAGATTGTTAGTTTCCAGTATGGAAAATAGGGGGTGGCTGGAAAAAGCTTTGATTTTTCGGCCCGATTTTTTGGGGTATTTAAACTTGGGAATCCGAATTTGACCGCACATTTTGTTATTTTTTCTATTGAGTTTGTTCTGTGTTTGTCTGCTGAGTTTTCTGGTTTGTCAAGAGTAGTACAGGTGGCCGGGTTCTAAATCCTCTATTGAGGCTCGAATCATCATTTGAGGCTCGCAGTGTTGCCAACTCCTTACCCGAAAAAATCACCAAGGTTTTTGGGGTAACCTAACCTAAAGCATGGAGCTGGCAACCTTTTTCTCGCAGTGTTGCCAACACTACGCCCGAAAGTAAAGCTCGGTGGGGCTCGCCTTGATGGTTTGCTCTTGTAAGGCATAACCCCCCCCCTATTTTCGGGGGCAGTGTTGCCAACATTTTACTCGAAAAAAATCACCAAGGTTTTTTTTTTGTCTAACCTAACCTAAAGCAAGGAGCTGGCAACCTTGCTTGAGGCTTGCTTTACAGTACAGGTGGCCCGGTTCTAAGCTATTATTTGGGGCTCGAATCGTCATTTGAGGCTCGTCGTAGCCTTTTATGATGTATATTTTGAGGGCAGAGTTGGCAACACTGTGGGGGGGTACTGTAGCCTTTTATGAGGGGGGTCTATTGCCCTCTGTTTACATCTGGCAACACTACCGTAGATTTTTTGACAGTGTTGTTAACCTACTGGGTTTTTTTCACTGTAAATTTTCATCAAAGGACCTGGGGGGTCCATGTATCTTTTATGTCTGGCAATACTGTTGGGGGCCTAGTGTTGGCAACACTGTGGGGGCTTACTGTAGCCTTTTATGAGAAGGGTCTATTGTCCTTTTTTTATATTTGGCAACTCTATTGGATGTTTTTTTTTTAGGCTTGGGTTTTGCCAACCCATCCGAAGAAAATTCCACTATATGATCTTTTACTGGCTAAGCTAACCTACAAATAGAAATTGGCAACACCGACGAGTCTTGAATTATCGTTTGAGGCTCGTCGGTGTTGCCTACCCACTCTACAAAAATTCCACTATATGATTTTTCACAGGTTAAGCTAACCTACAAATAGGAGTTGGCAGCACTGACTTATAAACCCACTGGGTTCTCTTGGCATGTTTTTTCATGATGTGTTGCTAGGCTATTGAGCATCTTGGCGTATACAATATATATCCTATCCGCGACGGAGACCGTGAACCTGGGCACCATGGGAGAACTTTTAGGTTTCGAGAACAACCACCCAAAACTCGAAGCTGGCATCAAGCACGTAGCAACCAACATTCCTAAATTCACCTAACCTAACCTTACCTAACCTAACCTAACACATAACCTAACCTAACCTAACCTAACCTAACCTAACACATAACCTAACCTAACCTAACCTAACCTAACCTAACCTAACCTAACCTAACCTAATCTAACCTAACACATAACCTAACCTAACCTAACCTAACCTAACACATAACCTAACCTAACCTAACCTAACCTAACCTAACACATAACCTAACCTAACCTAACCTAACCTAACCTAACCTAAACTAACCTAACCCACTGGGTTCTCTTGGCATGTTTTTTCATGATGTGTTGCTAGGCTATTGAGCATTTTGGCGTATACAATGTATATATTTTGAGAGGGGGGTTATAGCTTTTTATGCTGTACGAATACTGGAAGCTTGACAGTGACAACCAACAGAGTAGGTAAACCTACATCCAGGAACTGGCAACACTAGTTTCTGACAGTGAATTTGAAATAAAATATTAAACAAAATACATGAGTAAGCACTGTGATTACAAATAGTACCAGTGTTATGCCCCCAACTCCAACTGGGCAACTGGGGAAAATAATTGTACAACAATTTGTACCTAATTGTACAATACTTGTACCTAATTGTACAACATATACACAGACATAAAAGAGAGAGCCTTCCCGTAACTTACTTCATGTACAATTTATATGATTTTACAACTGTGAAAAGAAAGCATATGTGTTCTGTATGCACACATTCATTCTTATTTTTCGAAGTTTAATGAAAGCACATGTTTTTACGCTCTCGTAATACTAACCTTGCTCCACTGATTTTAAATTGCTTCCATCCGCTTTTTTTTTTCCTGTGTTATTTCTGTATGCACGCAACATTCGCTTTCAATAGACAGAAGGAGTGTTAGTATAGCAGGCTTCGAGTTTACAATTTATTAAATTAAACAATAATTTATGTAAGAATATACTTGTACTTACCGAACACAAAATAATAAAAGCACATGTGAATGTTTGCGTGTGTTCATGTTATATGACGACTGAGTAAAAAAATAATATTGACTCCCCGAAAAATAAAAGTTCCTAGTTCGACATCAGATGCATGCAAATTTTATGTTTTGCTCTCCAAAATCTTGATTTTTATGTTTGTGCTATTTGTCATACAGCAGAGGAGGAGGAGGGAGAGGGAGGGGAGGGGGTACTATTAGCGCCATCTATTAGCAAACAATAGAAATAAAAAGTAAGTCAAACTTTTTCAACACCCAAAAATTTTAAACGTCCTTGCGTAGTAATACGATCTAGCTGAAGACGTTTAAAAGAGTACTCTTAGTCGACGAAGCTAATTGCTAGGGCCCTTATATTACTAAAATATCCTTTAATTTGCATATTTCTCATACCGCCATATGTTGTTCTAGTTGACTTCTTCCAAAAAAATGCTAATTAGCGAGAGTTAATTAAGCAAGGCAAGTAAAAGAAGCAAAATAGAACAACATATGTGCCGGCGTGAAAATATGTAAAAAATTCGATTCAGAGGTGGATCGAATTAAAGTTGGGGGATATTTTGCATTTTTTCCCTATAATGTACAAAACATTTACCGTACATAATCTTTTCCATTTACAACAGTATAAAATAAGAGGAATGTGTGACAATATCCATATTAATTAGGAAAGTATGTTGTATGCTAGGTTAGCTAATTGTGTCTTCTACAGCTTCACTGTATAGAGGGAAGATAGAAAAAGAGAGCTCTACGGAAACTGACGCTCTTAACAATATTGTACGTCCGTGAAAATTATATATAAATAAGACTTAAGCGTATTATCTGCTTTCATGTCAGATTTTGTCAACCTGTGAGCTGTAGTGTTTAGGTGACAAGCGACCTGCTCAAATATTTATTTATTTATTTATTTATACATACTCCCCATAACAGAGCTATTGCTCCACTTACAACGGGGGCTTACAAGTAAATAAACTATGGTACATAATATCCATATACATAAACATAATATTAACATATACATAAACACAAATATTAACATATACAAACACATAAACCAATTGCATATACACAAATAATTAAATGATATTAATGCCTATTTTCAGTTTGTGTTATATTATATTGTATTATAAAATTATATTTAGCATTAATAAAATAACTAAAAATATAAAATTACAATTTTTTAGACAAAATACTAATTATGAATAAATTGTTTAATGACAGATAAATATCTCTCGTAGGACATAGCAAAATCAATATTAACATTATTTTGTATTAGTACATTATGAGCTTTACATATTTGAACCATTACTGAATTCTGATGTACAATATTTTTAGAATTAACCAAAGAAAATGGCAAATAAGAACGCAACGTTCTAGGTTTAATTGTGAATCCTATCAACTGAAGACAATCTTGAGCATCAATTAAGTTATTTATAAATTTATAAAGTAAAATATGTTTGGCTAGTTCTCTTCTTGATTGTAATGAAGAGAACCCAAATTCAGATAAAATAGTATTATAGGATATTCTTTCTAAATATGAAGATCTTTTAAATTTTTTGTAATATAAATATCTTACGAACTTATTCTCAACATTTTCAATTAAATCACGGTAGCATTGAAAATAAGGATATATGATACTGTTGACAATATTGTAAGCCCGTGAAAATTATATATAAATAAGACTTAAGCGTATTATCTGCTTTCATGTCAGATTTTACCAACCTGTGAGCTGTAGTGTTTAGGTGACAAGCGACCTGCTCAAATATGATACTGTTGACAATATTGTACGTCCGTGAAAATTACATATAAATAAGACTTAAGCGTATTATCTGCTTTCATGTCAGATTTTACCAACCTGTGAGCTGTAGTGTTTAGGTAACAAACGACCTGCTCAAATATGATACTGTTGACAATATTGTACGCCCGTGAAAATTATATATAAATAAGACTTAAGCGTATTATCTGCTTTCATGTCAGATTTTGTCAACCTGTGAGCTGTAGTGTTTAGGTGACAAGCGACCTGCTCAAATATGATACTGTTGACAATATTGTAAGCCCGTGAAAATTATATATAAATAAGACTTAAGCGTATTATCTGCTTTCATGTCAGATTTTACCAACCTGTGAGCTGTAGTGTTTAGGTGACAAGCGACTTGCTCAAATATGATACTGTTGACAATATTGTACGTCCGTGAAAATTACATATAAATAAGACTTAAGCGTATTATCTGCTTTCATGTCAGATTTTACCAACCTGTGAACTGTAGTGTTTAGGTGACAAGCGACTTGCTCAAATATGATACTGTTGACAATATTGTACGTCCGTGAAAATTACATATAAATAAGACTTAAGCGTATTATCTGCTTTCATGTCAGATTTTACCAACCTGTGAGCTGTAGTGTTTAGGTAACAAACGACCTGCTCAAATATGATACTGTTGACAATATTGTACGCCCGTGAAAATTATATAGAAATAAGACTTAAGCGTATTATCTGCTTTCATGTCAGATTTTACCAACCTGTGAGCTGTAGTGTTTAGGTGACAAGCGACTTGCTCAAATATGATACTGTTGACAATATTGTAAGCCCGTGAAAATTATATATAAATAAGACTTAAGCGTATTATCTGCTTTCATGTCAGATTTTACCAACCTGTGAGCTGTAGTGTTTAGGTGACAAGCGACCTACTCAAATATGATACTGTTGACAATATTGTACGCCCGTGAAAATTATATATAAATAAGACTTAAGCGTATTATCTGCTTTCATGTCAGATTTTACCAACCTGTGAGCTGTAGTGTTTAGGTGACAAGCGACTTGCTCAAATATGATACTGTTGACAATATTGTACGTCCGTGAAAATTACATATAAATAAGACTTAAGCGTATTATCTGCTTTCATGTCAGATTTTACCAACCTGTGAGCTGTAGTGTTTAGGTGACAAGCGACCTGCTCAAATATGATACTGTTGACAATATTGTACGTATATTGTATTGTATAGGAGACTAGAAGCATATAATTTGACGAAAAAAAAAACCCCAAATAAGGTCATAGAAAATAGTTTAAAAAAAGTGAACAATTATATTTTGCATTGCACAGCATTGGATATTAAATAACATACTCCCAAAAAATCTCTGCATTATGCGTTCTGAAAAAAATTGCCCTACATGCCAAATTGCTATGTCAAGTAAAAATTTTCAAAGGCACTGTCGTATTTGTGTGCCGGGAAAGCGAATATGTGCGACCAAACTGTGCTCTAAGTGTGGAATAAATATTACTATTGCCAACTTCAAGCGACACCAGCTTACTTGCAAGAGCACTGGAACATCTCTACCGCAACCTTCCAAGCGAAAAGTAGAAGTAACCTCCCTCGATGCATCGCCACCTGCCAAACGCGTCAAGCTGGCGAAGAAAGCAGACCGATTTGCGTTTGAGCATTTATTAGAAGACTTTAACATAACATCAGACAGCTTCTGCGATGTGCGTAGTTTTCTGGAGAGCGAGCGAGCTAAGATAATATCCATCCTCAACGATGCATTGGCTACATACTCCACTAAATTCTATGCTGTGCTATGCTGCAAGTATAAGAAACCGTCTGATGAAATATATAAATTCTTCCATGCGACAAAAGCAAAAACACTGGATCAGGCAGATGTCACTGACCTCGACAGCATCTACGACAAGTTTGTCGAGAAGCTTGTGGCAAAGCACGAGGAGCATCAGGCTGAAGGCTCGGGCGGTTCGCTGTGTGGCGACCCCCACGAACTTCGTCTGAAACTTAGCAAGTCCCTGCCACTGGCAGGGTCTAGCTATATTGCCCTGCCACCCGAGGTTGAAGCAAGAAAAGCTGTTCTCAATATTCAGAACAAAGACACCAAATGCTTCCTCTGGTCGGTGCTGGCAGCATTGCACCCTGTTCACTGGAAAAACAGTCCACGCCGTGTTGCACACTACAAGCAGTATGAGTCGGAACTGGAGGATGCAATGGCCGGGATTGCCTACCCTGTAGAAGTCTCGCATATTCGCAAGTTTGAGGTTTGTGCTCGTGACTTGTTGGGCCTGCAATTAGCCATCAATGTTTACGGTCTCACCGAGAACAAACATGAGGTCCACCCCATCCGGGTGAGCAACGTGAGCAACAACAACGAGGTACGAGAAATCAACCTCCTGCTCATCAAGGACGAAACCCATCACCATTACACCCTTATCCGTTCCCTCTCTCGGCTTGTTTCGACCCAACGGAGCAGTGATAGTCACCACGTCGAGGTGTGTCGCAGATGCTTGTCTACATTTCATAATCGAGAACAGCAGGATTACCGGCGCATCAGAGGACCCAACATTGCTGCTGAGAAGCTAGCTCGCCACATGCTCTATTGTGGTACCAACAAGCCTGCACGAATTATCCTGCCCGAACCTGGTGCAGTAGAGTGCTTTCGCATGCACAGTGCTATGGTGAAGCATCCTGCCTATATTGTAGCAGACTTCGAGGCCTTTCTTCAACCTCTGTCTAACTGCGAGCCCAACCCCGAAACATCCTCTACTATTCCTTTCCAAATCCACGAGGCCTCGAGTTACTCCTATGTTGTGGTGTGGCGAGACCAACATATTGCCTCCGAGCCCTATGTGTATCGCGGTCCCGACCCGGTCAAACACTTCCTGGTGAGAATGCAACAGGAAGCCATCAAGATAGGGAAGGTGCTGTTGGCCCCCAAGCCCATGCTGCCTCTGTCTCCCAAAAACAAGCATCAGCACGAAATAGCTCTAAATTGTCCTGTTTGCAACTCGGTCTTCACTGACGATAACAAAAAGGTCCACCACCATGACCATTATGGGACCGGAAGCTACATTGGCCCGTGGTGCAACAGATGTAACTTGAGAGCCAGGGACCCGCGCTTCATACCGGTCTTTTTTCACAATGGCTCGGGATATGATTTCCATCACTTGGTCACACATCTAGGGTACGACAATGCGAGAATCAATGTCCTGGCACAAAACGAGGAGCGTTATATTAGCATCAGCAAGTGGGTGCCGATCCCCGACTCAAGCAGCAGCATCGAGCTTCGGTTCCTCGACTCTCTGAGGTTCCTCCAGGCAAGCCTCGATGCTCTTGCTGGGAAGCTCAGAGACGACCAACTAGCCATTACCACATCAAGTTTCCCGAACTTAGATGTCGCACTCATCAGACGTAAAGGGGTCTATCCCTACGAATACGTCACCGACCCTTCCAAGTTCGAAGAAGAGTTGCTGCCTCCCCAGGATAAGTTCTACAGCCAGCTGAGAGGTTCAGGTATTACCGACGAGGAGTACAAGCATGCTCAGTCTATGTGGGTCAAGTTGGGTTGCCGAACTTTCGGTGATTACCACGATGCATACCTGAAGCTTGATGTGACGCTTCTTGCCGATGTGTTCCAGGCGTTTCGGGCGACTGCGATAAACATTTACAACCTGGACCCTGTATATTTTTACAGCCTTCCTGGACTGGCATGGTCGGCCATGCTCCTGCTGACTAAAGTTAAACTTTCACTTATCTCCGATAATGATATCATGCTTTTCATCGAGAAAGCTATCCGGGGCGGCATGGTCCAAGTGTCGCAACGCTTCGCAGACGCCAACAATCACCACATGGTCACTGGTTACGACCCCTCCCAACCATCAAGCTACATCATGTACACTGACGTGAATAATCTTTACGGGCACTCCATGATGCAGCCACTCCCAACAGGACAGTTTGAGTGGGCTGATCTTTTACACCACGACATCGAAAAAGAGTGCGACGAGTTTGGGTTTTTTGCCGAGGTGGACCTTGACTTCCCCGAGAAGCTGCAGGATACATTCTGTGACCTCTCGCCTGCTCCGGAATTCAAGTGCCCACCTGGCTCGGATCAACCGAAGCTCGTCATGGACTTGGAGCCCAAAAAGCGTTATGTGCTACACTACCGGAACCTCCAGTGGTTAATGCAGCAAGGGGTCTCGGTCAAAGCAGTTTACGACGTGCTCTTGTTCAGGCAGTCTCCATGGTTGAAGCCGTACATCGAACTGAACACCAATCATCGCACTGCTGCCACTTCGGAACTTGATCGCGATTTTTTCAAATTAATGAACAATGCGGTATTTGGGAAGACCATGGAGAATGTGCGAAATCGCGTTGATGTGAGGTTGGTGACGAAGAAAACACAGTGTCGTCGACTTGTTGCAAGCCCGCTGTTCAGGTCTCGAACAATTTACAACGAACAGATGTCTCTGATTCACATGAACCGGGGCAAGGTGCTACTCAACAAGCCCATCTATGTGGGAGCTGCAGTTTTGGATCTGAGCAAGTTGTGCATGTTCGAGACATATTACGACATACTACGTGCACACTACAACCACAATATCTCGCTCCTCTACACAGACACAGACAGCTTGGTGTACCATGTTCGCACGGCCGATGCGTATGGTGATATAGCCAAAGTTCCAGCTCCTGTCAAGCTCTTCGACACATCGGGCTATCCCCAGCTAAACCGGTATGGAATTCTGCCCCGGAACAAAAAAATACCCGGCAAACTCAAGGACGAGAAAGACGGGGATGTGATTGTGGAGTTTGCTGGACTTCGTGCCAAAGCCTATGCGATCCGGGCTGAGGGTTCTGTAACAAAAAAGGCAAAGGGTGTAAGCAGGCAAGTGGTTCGGGAGCACCTCAAGTTTGAGGATTACCTCGAGTGCCTCAGAACAAAATCGCCCATTCTACAAAAAGAGCATCGTATCCAAAGCGTCGATCATGTGCTTACAACTAATATTGTCAGGAAAGTTGCTCTGGATGCACACGACGACAAGAGGTGTATTCTTGAATGTGGGGTCCATACACTTCCGTGGGGCCACTATCGCCTCCAAACTAGTAAGGCCTGCCCAGAGTGCAACAAAAAGTAATAGACAATACGAAAAAAAAAAAACAATTTTAATTTACTTCCACTTCCTCGATTACATGCATGCATGGCACAGCAAAATTAAACTTCTGGAAACTGCTAATTGCAATTTGTACTTATATATATAAAATTCCACATTTCTTATTGTGTGCTATTTTTTTTATTTATTTAAAACTGTTCAGTCACTCTTTCATTCTTGACGTCATACACAAATGTTTTCTCTGCAATAAGAATGACACTGCACAGAGTATCTGCAGGCAAGGCATCGTGGAACTCGCATACAATCTTGATGTTGGTACGATCGTTGACCACCACTTGCTTTCTTTTCGTGGTGTTGATGACGGTCATGGGTCTCCGTGCTTTGAATTCGCTGGGCGCGTAGTACATGTCCACGCTTCCTTCGGTCACGCGTTTGTAAGCCGTGTAAGCTTCGTAAAGTTTGAGGTAATCGTCTTTGGTCATGTCGAGGTTGTAATTCTCGCGCGGGAACACTTCGTTCCTACCGTTCTTCAGATAAACGTTCTTGATCTTGCAGTCGTCGAACTTGCTGGAATCTTTTTCCTGATCGTTATCGCGTCCGGTCTGAAAAAGCACTACGACGAAATCTGGCATGTCGAACTGTATGTTGTTGAACTGTGTCGTCACGTCGAATTCCATGTGACTTCCCGACGCCATCTTCTGCACGCACTGGTAACCGTGAAAGTGAATCGGCACCTGCGGACTTTTCAAGATCTCCGCTTTGTACTTGAGGGCGTAGTTCGTTTCGTATTCCACCACCGGCATTCTCAATTCCATGCTCCGGATGACGCATTTCGCTGCTTCGGGTAAAGTGTTGGCTATCGGCGTGGTGCCGTCCGGACCCAAAGTAGCGTATCCCATTAGTGCGTCGTTGTCGTTGGCCGCTCTTCGAAACGTGATCCTCAGTCCTCCCTTCCACATGATCTCCTTGTAGTCCGAGAAGAAACCAGGCAGCAGACGCATGGGAAAGAGCACCGTGTGACTTCTCGTCGATATTTTGGTCCCGGCTTCGAATCCCCCGGCCTGGTAGTACGCTGCGTCCGTTTTGGATAATTTCAACGTTCCCACTGCCGTCGACGTGATGCCTGGATAATCTATTCTGTCGATGACGGTGTTGTGTTTCCTCACCTCCACCTGCGAGAACAGGTGAGGCACGAAGTTGTCCACGAGTATCAAGTTTGCTGCTGCAGGAAACGCGTCTCCGCTTTCCTTCTTCACCACGTCGAATTGAAGATAAAGGTCCGCTCTGTGAGGATGAATGAACCCGTCGCCTACGTCCACGTCGTATTCGATCTCCCTGTTCGCTTCGTTCAGATTGGCGAACGTGCGACGGTTGGGAGGGAAAGACTGCAATTCGTAACTTTCGATTTGCTCCATTTTACATGTATGGTTATTTATTATACGTTGATCTCCACGATGGCCGTCGTAGTGGCACCTGCGAAATCCACCACGTCTCCTTTCTCGTTCGTCACCACCAACTCTATGTCGTCTATGCGGTTGCGACATACTGGAAAATAGATCGGCGAAGAGGGCGTGTAGATGATCGGTTCCATGAACTCGGAACTTGGTTTGAAAGTGGCTATAATTCCCGTCTGCTTGTGACTTCCTAATAATCCGTCCGAAGATTTCGTGATCATGCCTTCCGCCACGTTGCAGTGTACGTTCAGAGTCTCTATGGCTAGAAATTTAGGAATGTTGGTTGCTACGTGCTTGATGCCAGCTTCGAGTTTTGGGTGGTTGTTCTCGAAACCTAAAAGTTCTCCCATGGTGCCCAGGTCCACAGTCTGGTGAATTCTTCTTGTAATTTGGAAACGACGACATGTAAGCGTTCTGCGTCTATATCGTTCACGACGGTTTGAAGTTCAGAGAAATTCTTTTCTATTGCGGAAGTTCGTTCTTCGATTTCGAGTTTCAATTTTTCCAAATCTTCATTTTTCGATTGAAATTGCTGTAATTTGGCCAAATCATTTTGAAGCGAATCCACGCTCAATTGTATATTTTGAACGTTGTCGTAAGAAGGTACGTCGACATAATTTTTTATCAGCGTCTTCAGTTCGGAATCGATTTTCAGAATGGGGTCGAGACATTGCGTTTGGAGCGTAGCGATTTCCGACTCTAAACTTTTGTTTAAGGTCTCCTGCAAAGCAATCAAATCGGTCCTCAACTTCTTAACTCGAATGTCCAACATGAGAATCTCTTCTGCGTGGTCTACACGCTTGGTGTTGCCGAAAATGTCGTCAGGCATTTTTGGTTAACGGTTATTTATAATAGGATAGACGATTCGTAATTCTACAAAGAGAGGAATGAGTTTGTCGTAATCTCCGAGAAGTTCCATGTAAAGATAATCTCCTGCAGAAACATCGTACGTAATGTTAGAAAGCATCTTGTCGTGCTTGATTCGAAAAATATTCTTGCCGGTAGAAATTTTGATTTCGCCTGCGTTTTCCGGATTCACGGTGATTTGAAGTTTCCCGTCGATCGGAATTTCGTAGAAATGTAAATTGTTATTAAAAACATAAAACATCTTGCCCACATCGTCATTCAGTTTCGTCCAAATGCTGTTGAGATGAACAATCAGTAAACCATTGAGTTTAGATAACACGGAAGGTAAGAGGTTATTGAAATTTGGCGGTGCAGTCTCCATGTTGATCTGTTTGCGGAAGCCAAAAAGATTCATTGTCCTTGTTAGTTATTTAAGAATACGGTCAAAGTTTTTTTTTTGTAATGACACGCAAAGTTTTTTTTGTTTGCTTGCGTCACAATACAGGCACGCGCGCGCGCTTGTGTGTGCGACACATTGTTCCCGAAAGAGGTTTACAAAGGTCACGATATATAAACATTTGGTCCCACAGTTGGAAAATTACGATAAGTTGCATTCAAAAGTTTCAAAATATCATATAGTGGAATTTTTGTAGAGTGGGTAGGCAACACCGACGAGGCTCGAATCATCATTTGAGGCTCGAAATCATTATTTAATACTCGTCGGTGTTGCCAATTTCTATTTGTAGGTTAGCTTAGCCAGTGAAAGATCATATAGTGGAATTTTCTTCGGATGGGTTGGTAAAACCCAAGCCTCAAAAAATCTACGGTAGTGTTGCCAGATGTAAACAGAGGGCAATAGACCCCCTCATAAAAGGCTACAGTACCCCCCCCACAGTGTTGCCAACTCTGCCCTCAAAATATACATCATAAAAGGCTACGACGAGCCTCAAATGACGATTCGAGCCCCAAATAATAGCTTAGAACCGGGCCACCTGTACTGTAAAGCAAGCCTCAAGCAAGGTTGCCAGCTCCTTGCTTTAGGTTAGGTTAGACAAAAAAAAACCTTGGTGATTTTTTTCGAGTAAAATGTTGGCAACACTGCCCCCTAAAATAGGGGGGGGTTTTGTGCCTTACAAGAGCAAACCATCAAGGCGAGCCCCACCGAGCTTTACTTTCGGGCGTAGTGTTGGCAACACTGCGAGAAAAAGGTTGCCAGCTCCATGCTTTAGGTTAGGTTACCCCAAAAACCTTGGTGATTTTTTCGGGTAAGGAGTTGGCAACACTGCGAGCCTCAAATGATGATTCGAGCCTCAATAGAGGATTTAGAACCCGGCCACCTGTACTACTGTCAAGATGATGATGCATATTGTAAGTATTGCATTTTTTATCTAAGTACAAGTGTTATACGAGAATGGAATTTGACTAGTGTTTTATCCGAAATACAAACTAACTTGTCAAGTTCTATCTCGGTTGTGTTTTTTTGTTTAGCGGCAAAGTGTTTAGCGTGGTGAGACGGAATAAAGGTGAATTGTAGTAACAGTCGCGATTAATGTATTTGAGATTTGTGCAAAATCCCTAACAAGGATCGAACCTAGGACCGTTTGCACCAACAATATCAGCTTTTTTTTTACTCTACATATAACTATAAACCTTTTATTTTTTAAAAGAAATAAAACGCACAAGTCTACAACATACAAGTTTATTGTTCTAAAACTAATCTACTACAAAATAAATACAGAGTTAAATTAATTTTACAAAAGGTTATACATAGCGTTAACACAACGCTTTACAGTTTTTTATAAGTCATTTTGTACACATGTTGTAATACATAGCGTTCACACAACGCTTTATATTTTCTCAAGCAAAATTGTACATAGATAGTAAACAGCTTTAACACTACGCTGCTATATTTATACATTATAACTACTCAAAGTACAATGCTTTTAAGTTGTTACTTTGTGGAACAAATAGCTTCCCAGAACTTGTTCTCCAAAGAAAAATAATATGAGTGAAACCGGTGCGAATCCAACGCACATATACATTCGGGTATATACATATATCCCTGCCCACAAAAGTGAAACTTTTTTGTTGGCTTTTTATTATATTTAAACACACAGTGACGTACGGGATTACCGTACAATTCTTTTCTGCGTAATGTCTGTACTGGCGCCCCAGAAAAGTACACTTTATTATTATTACAGGTGATAAATTCATTTATATACATTACACCTTTTTGTTCTGTTTTTGATTTGTTTGGAGCCCACAAATCATTGCATGTATATGCAATATGATGATTATTGCAGAAAAATGTACTATGCAGAAATTTAGTATACAGTTTCATAACTAGTTCGATTTCTACACTGTCCACTTTTTGCATCGAACGCCTTTCTGTCACGTATAAATATTCTTTTATGAGCCTGCTGGAAGTAGCAGCCGATAACACCCTTGTAAGTTTTGATCAACTGTTCCATTTTCTCTTTTTCTATGCACTCAAGATTTAGACATTTGTGAAGTTCTTCTTTTGGTTCGCCAAGTTCACATTCAGAACATGTAGGCTTGGGATAATTTTCTACTATTGTTTGTGCAATAGAGAAAATAAGACACTGGTCTTCGATGCAGTATTCACTGCAGGCACACTGTAAATTAATTAAAGGCACTTCAGAATTTTGTCCATACAATTCTGTCATTTCTTTTTAAGTTTGTTCCAAACAATGACAGAAAATGACAGAGGGCGTGTAGATGATCGGTTCCATGAACTCGGAACTTGGTTTGAAAGTGGCTATAATTCCCGTCTGCTTGTGACTTCCTAATAATCCGTCCGAAGATTTCGTGATCATGCCTTCCGCCACGTTGCAGTGTACGTTCAGAGTCTCTATGGCTAGAAATTTAGGAATGTTGGTTGCTACGTGCTTGATGCCAGCTTCGAGTTTTGGGTGGTTGTTCTCGAAACCTAAAAGTTCTCCCATGGTGCCCAGGTCCACAGTCTCCGTCGCGGATAGGATTTCCACTCTGTGCGTGACCGAATTTTGAGAAAGGTATGTGCCTTTGGGTAATTGAGCTTGCAAAGTGGAAAGATTGTATTGTCCTGGCGTGACGACGATGTGTTCGCTTCCGACGCTAATTTTGTTGTTGTGCTGCGTGACGTTAGGTATGAGGTACATGCTGTAGAATGCACGCAGAGCCACGGATTTAGGATAGACGATGTCGTCGTGCAGCGTGAGTTTCAAGATTGAAGATTCGCTCGTGAGATGGAACACGCCCATGGTGTTTTAGGTACCACAATGCTTTCTGAAAATGTTCCACCGACGGGTTATTTATTTTAGACATGTATGCGAAAACGGAAAGGCATAGGTGGCCGCAGTTAACATCGGTGAAACCCTGGATGCGTTTGTCATTGTAGTAGAGGTTGGCAACACTGAGATACTTCACCAACCTGGCAGGCGGTGTGCCACCGAACGAATCGAAAACAAATGCATTGTTATCGTTAATTTTGAGGTAGCATATCCAATGTGTACCAGGATTTTTGTAACTGTCCAGGTTGACCACGCCATACTCCTTTTTCTTCACAGCAGAGGGTAGAGAATCGGACATGAAAACACCCCTGAAGTTCCTTATTCCCAACGGTTCGATCAGAGATTCAATATCGAAGTTGGACAGGGCTTTTTCTTTTTTTTATATTTCTTCAAAGCATCGAGGCTGCTTTTTTGCTTTTTGGTCACACCTTTCCCCTTCTTCTCCATGGCCAGGTTGTGACGTTTCTGTTCTTCCAATTCCGCTTTGTTCTTCTTCGAGTCGATGACGGTTTTCGCGATGGCGGCACTTCCACCGGCCAAACTTCCCACGGCCCCCAATGCTGCCAGGATGGCGGGGATGCTGAATATGAAACCTCCGATCTTTTGCTGTTTCCGCGAACGCTGCAATCTTTTCAATTGAGGTGTGCTGAGCAGTAATTTCATTCCGTGTCCTTTCGACAAGCAAGAACGTTTCTTCTCGCGTTGTTTCTTGGTGAGTAACCCATCGAGAGCACCTAGATTTTTTAGATTGGAGTATGGTATCTGGTACACGACACCCTTGGGCTTCATGTTGATGCTCTATGTGTTATTTTCACGGTATGTTATTTATATATATATTCTGAGATTTTTTCTCGTGTAGTTTTTTTACGGTATGTTATTTATATATAAATGTTCTGAGATTTTTTTTCAAGGCCTCGCAGTCGTTACACAAATTCTATTACGTGCTTCGTTTTCTTGCCAAGAAGTTCCTTTGTCCCCTTGTACACGATTCGAGTTTTGTTCTCGATTAAAATAGCTAGCTTCTCGTCGGATAACATGTTAGCGTATCGATCTGGTAAAAATAGACTGTATTGTGCGTTGAGCAACAGGCGTACCTTGGGACCATACTGGGTAGAAACGATTGAACCGGAAGTTATCGTGTAAGGTTTGTCGACTTCCAATTCCTGAATTTTTACATACTCGACTGATAAATTTAGCATTTGTTTTAATGCTTGGAGGTCACTCATTTTTTCAGTCGTCATATCAAAGAAAAATTTCAGAGTGTTAGAGAGAAATTTAATTTTTATTCACGATGTGTGTTATTTATATATATATATTTTTTCACGAGATTTTTTTTTGTATCGAATATTTTTTTAACAGAGGAAGAAAGTTCGTGCTTCCGAAAACGCGATGATGTGCGTGATGATTTCTTCCGTCTCCTGCTTAGATTTTCTCCAATCATCGGTGTCCCGTCTTCTCCCCTGCCTCGCCTCGTACAGTTCGTCCAACCTCTCGTTCAATTTCTCCCCCGCGGCCGACAGAAGAGTGTCGAGATCACCGCACCTCATTCCACTGATCTCCCGAAGACGGTCCTTGAGAACTATTTCGCATCCCATGTGAAATGCCGGCGTCGTTTTAGCTATGATCACAAGTTTATTAACATCTCCGTTAACTACCTTTTTGAATATTTTAGATAGTAGTTCGTGCGGCAAATCAGTTATGCAAGCCATGTTTTTTTTTTTTACTGGATGTTATTTATATACCCCACCCCAATTTTTGTTTTGTGTTCATGGCGATGGTGGTACCCAGTGCGGCGACCCGTTCACCCAGCGATGCGTCTCTGCTCACGAACCTTTCGAAAGCTGCATGTTCCAATTTTTTGTCTGCTTCGTGACGTGCGTCCAGATCCGTCTGCGTGGTGTTGTAGGCGATGTCGTGATCTTTGCATGCGGCGTCCAACGGATTCACACCCTTGTCTCCTCTCTCCAATCTTTTCTCGAGTTTGGTACCCGGTCCGCAGTACTGGTAGCCAGGTAGATGCATCTCGAAAGGTAACTTGTTGATGATGTCGTTCACGAGTCCCTTTCCTTCGGCCGCGTTCCAAAATTTCGGAGGCAGCGTGTTGATGATTTTGATCAGGTAACCTATGCCCTTGTCGTCGTTCACGATGAAGTTGGAAAGTTTCGTGCTGATCATGTCCACGATGCCAACCTTCTCGTTGTAGAAATTACGGTTGCCTGCATTCTCTTCGCCGGCTATCACCAACAATCGGTCCACGAGTTTCCTAACGTCGTCCACCCAAACGAATTCTTTGGGTAACGTGTTGTAGCGTTTGACGCCGCTGCCTGTTTTGACCTGGTTCCAAATCGGTTTGATGAGATTCCTGTACTTCTCGCCGCTGCTCGATTTCACCCTATTCTGCGAGGCGTCGTTGTTCTGGTACAAGGCATCCGTCATGATCAGAATTTCCTTGTAACTTTGGTAATCTTCGTCGGAGTAATCTTTCGGCTGCTTTTTGGCGACGAGTTCTTATCCGAAGTTTTATCCGAAGACGACGTGCTACCAATGGCTCGACGACGTGGCGGCGCATCCTTCAGTTCGAACGGTGTCGAAGGAATGCTCGAAATGGGCGTGGGTACGGCGTAACTTTTAGCTGCGAGCGGTACGAGTTCGTTGATCAAATTTTTATTTTGTTCCGTGACACTTTTAATTTCTTTACCTAGACCGCTGATGGCATCGATCACAGGTTGATCCTGACGTTTCTTCTCTTCGTAGAATCCGCGATTCTCGGATTTCCAACCTTTGAAGCGTTTCGCGAGGTTATCGCGAAGCTTGAGATTTTCGTCTTCGATTTTTCGTTTCGTCATGACGTTATTTATACACATCGTTTCTCACAACGTTGCAACGTTTAGAAAGTCGTTGATTTTGTTTCTGTATTTTCCGTCGTTGGGTTTCCTCGTCATGTCGATCGTCGCGAATCCGAAATCGTCACCGTTCCAGCAAGAAGAGCAGCCTTCCGAAAATTGATTGTAGTTCATGTCTCCGCCTACGTAGTCATCGTACGCGTGCTTGAGGTTGGTGTGATCTTGACGAAACAAACATATGAAATTAGCGTTGTCGCGTACTAACTGTTTTGGAATTTTGGAAAACGTTTGAGCTAGGTAAAAGCAATCCATTCCTTTGTGACGACCTTGCGTGAAAAAGTTGCGAATTTCATTTTGATTTTCCAGGATGGCGTCGTCGAACACGACGACTGAATTTTCACGACAATCGTCGAGTGGTTTTATTTCCGAGGCGAACGTTGCAATGTCCAGACCATCGTACAGTTTCATCAGTTGCTGGTATTTGGATTGCTCCAAACTTTTCGAGAACACGTACAGGTGCCTGTTCTTCCAATCTAACCAATTCGGTGCGAGGAGAAAATTGTCCACGAGCAGTGTCGTTTTCCCACACCCCGAAGGACCTACGATCAGACAGCGGATGCTGTCGGGAAGCAACTTGCCGTTCTTTTTTTTTCTCGTTTGACTTTCCGGATCCGGTAGACGCTTCACCACGTTCCACGTACTCACAAGATCACTTCGTTCGCGTCGATCCAACTCTTTTCCGGAAGTCCCAGCCATTTGACAAACAGTTTGTCATCTTTCCTACGCAATACTTTCTCGATGAGGTACGTGTCGGGGTGTTTTGTTTTAGAGAGTTCCTCTTCGTAAAATCTTCCTTTCAAAATCTCGCCGCTACTATCTTTTATTATATACGTGTGTCGGTTTCCGGGTAGAACTCGAACCACCGTAAAGAGTTCCGTGCTCCAATTTTTTGTGAATCCCTTCTCGAAGGTGCGTTTGAATTTGCTGATCCTCACCTGGTCTCCAATTTTGTATTTAGCTTTTTTTGTCGTGGGTGTGTACTTTGGACAGTAAACTGTAGAAATTAAACGCTGCTCGTCGGACTTGGTAACGTCGGCTGGCTTCATGCCTATTGTTCTGTGTACCGTATCATTATAGGTGTCGACGAGTTCCGGCAGGATGTCGACCCATTTGTAATTTCCCCGAAGCGTGAATCGTTTCCACATGTGTGTTTTCAAGGTTCGATTGAATCTTTCCACGATGCCGGCTTTGATGTGACTGAAGGTCGAATAATGTCGAATCTTGTGTTTTTGAATAAACTTTTGGAATACGGTGTTGTAAAATTCTTTACCGTTGTCCGTTTGCAGAAACCGTGGTTGTCTGCCGCCGCTTTCGCGAAAAATTAATTTGAATGCTTCCGTGACGCATGTTCCCGTTTTCGCCTTCAAAGGTAGAGCCCATGCGAATTTCGAAAATGTGTCTATGACGGTGAGGAGGTACTTGTTGCCCTTGTTCAATTTATGTACGTTTTTCAAATTGCCGCTACTCATCTCCACGAGGTCGCTTTGCCAGAGGTCGTCGATGCCCTTGGTTACCACAGCCAAAAGTTCGTAGTTACGGCGTGCAGGTTTATGCAATTCTTCGACGATGGCTTGCCTAGACATTTTTTAGAGATTACGTTTCAAGAGAAGCACAAGCGTGATGGGATTCAAAGAGGGTGGAACTTCGCTCGTGTTTTGAATGATCAGCTTATCGCCGGCACTCACGTCGAAAACGGTAAGATCTTCGTCTTCGTGTATTTCATATATGTTGCGCGTTTCGTTCCAACGTGCCAGAGGAATGTTTCCTGCTTTCTGGACACCACGATTCGATATCAAAGTCATGGTAGGAACGCTAGCTTTTCTGCCGTGAGACCAGTACGAAAATTCGTTTATCTGAATCGTGCCATCGAGGAGAAACTTGTAGTACGGATGATAAGGATGCAACATGTACAGTTTGTTACCTTCGACGAACGTGGAGATTCTCTGTTGATTGGGAACGCTGTTGATTTCGATGGCTTGCAAGGTGAACAATTTGGCGAATTTAGTGTCGACGCCGAGCAGATTACTGTGAACTTGTCCGAGTTTATTTTCGATGGGCAGCAAATGCTCGATTATGGCATCCGTTACGGCAGAAAACGACGGTTTGATATTCACTTCCACGTTCAACTGCTTGTAGTTTTCGTTGAGTTCTTGCAACTTGGCACCGAAAGAGGCCAGCGTCGATTCCTGCGTGGATTCCAGCACTCCAACTTGATCTCTGATGTTGACGACAATGTTCTGAAGGTTCTCGACTTGATTCAATTTCGAGCTCTTCTCGGTAAGATCGTTCACGATCCTTCGCATCTCTGTAAACTGCGTGTGAAGGTCGGCGACGCTCTGCGAAGTGGGCAGCGTTGACACCAGCGAACTAATTTCGTCTCGAATCTGTTCCACGTTCGCCGTTTCCGTTTCTAGTCGTTTCAGCATTCGAGATATGTTTCTTTTCAAAGCGTGCAATTCTTTGGAGGTGGGGAGATTGGCCACCCTACTCTCGAGATCGCTCAATGAACTTTTGATGTCGTTCGAATCGGATAGTGCCGTCACTGCCGTTTTCAATTTTTCCAAATCTTCGCTCGAAGGCACGCTCGTCCGTAACGATTCCAAGTCACCCTGTATGTTGTCGAGTACGTGATGAAAATGAGCGAGATTCGTTTCGACGTTTAAATTTTCTAAATATTCGATCTTCTGCTGAACCGTGCTTAACGTGTCTTGAATGCTCGTCAACGCTCTCGCTTCAGCGTGAATATTTTTAATTTCTTCTTTGATCAATTCCAAGGACGCCTGAAGCGTGGCGATGGTGGTTTGAATGTGTTCGAAATCTTGATAGGCCTCCAATTGAATTTTTATGTTCGCGACGCTTTTACCGATGACCTGCAGTTCGTCCGACGATGGTAGGTTCGTCATTGTATCTTCCAAAGTCTGCAACTTGGATTTAATTTCTTCCAACGTGCTGGTGAATTCTTCTTGTAATTTGGAAACGACGACATGTAAGCGTTCTGCGTCTATATCGTTCACGACGGTTTGAAGTTCAGAGAAATTCTTTTCTATTGCGGAAGTTCGTTCTTCGATTTCGAGTTTCAATTTTTCCAAATCTTCATTTTTCGATTGAAATTGCTGTAATTTGGCCAAATCATTTTGAAGCGAATCCACGCTCAATTGTATATTTTGAACGTTGTCGTAAGAAGGTACGTCGACATAATTTTTTATCAGCGTCTTCAGTTCGGAATCGATTTTCAGAATGGGGTCGAGACATTGCGTTTGGAGCGTAGCGATTTCCGACTCTAAACTTTTGTTTAAGGTCTCCTGCAAAGCAATCAAATCGGTCCTCAACTTCTTAACTCGAATGTCCAACATGAGAATCTCTTCTGCGTGGTCTACACGCTTGGTGTTGCCGAAAATGTCGTCAGGCATTTTTGGTTAACGGTTATTTATAATAGGATAGACGATTCGTAATTCTACAAAGAGAGGAATGAGTTTGTCGTAATCTCCGAGAAGTTCCATGTAAAGATAATCTCCTGCAGAAACATCGTACGTAATGTTAGAAAGCATCTTGTCGTGCTTGATTCGAAAAATATTCTTGCCGGTAGAAATTTTGATTTCGCCTGCGTTTTCCGGATTCACGGTGATTTGAAGTTTCCCGTCGATCGGAATTTCGTAGAAATGTAAATTGTTATTAAAAACATAAAACATCTTGCCCACATCGTCATTCAGTTTCGTCCAAATGCTGTTGAGATGAACAATCAGTAAACCATTGAGTTTAGATAACACGGAAGGTAAGAGGTTATTGAAATTTGGCGGTGCAGTCTCCATGTTGATCTGTTTGCGGAAGCCAAAAAGATTCATTGTCCTTGTTAGTTATTTAAGAATACGGTCAAAGTTTTTTTTTTGTAATGACACGCAAAGTTTTTTTTGTTTGCTTGCGTCACAATACAGGCACGCGCGCGCGCTTGTGTGTGCGACACATTGTTCCCGAAAGAGGTTTACAAAGGTCACGATATATAAACATTTGGTCCCACAGTTGGAAAATTACGATAAGTTGCATTCAAAAGTTTCAAAATATCATATAGTGGAATTTTTGTAGAGTGGGTAGGCAACACCGACGAGGCTCGAATCATCATTTGAGGCTCGAAATCATTATTTAATACTCGTCGGTGTTGCCAATTTCTATTTGTAGGTTAGCTTAGCCAGTGAAAGATCATATAGTGGAATTTTCTTCGGATGGGTTGGTAAAACCCAAGCCTCAAAAAATCTACGGTAGTGTTGCCAGATGTAAACAGAGGGCAATAGACCCCCTCATAAAAGGCTACAGTACCCCCCCCACAGTGTTGCCAACTCTGCCCTCAAAATATACATCATAAAAGGCTACGACGAGCCTCAAATGACGATTCGAGCCCCAAATAATAGCTTAGAACCGGGCCACCTGTACTGTAAAGCAAGCCTCAAGCAAGGTTGCCAGCTCCTTGCTTTAGGTTAGGTTAGACAAAAAAAAAACCTTGGTGATTTTTTTCGAGTAAAATGTTGGCAACACTGCCCCCTAAAATAGGGGGTGTTTATGCCTTACAAGAGCAAACCATCAAGGCGAGCCCCACCGAGCTTTACTTTCGGGCGTAGTGTTGGCAACACTGCGAGAAAAAGGTTGCCAGCTCCATGCTTTAGGTTAGGTTACCCCAAAAACCTTGGTGATTTTTTCGGGTAAGGAGTTGGCAACACTGCGAGCCTCAAATGATGATTCGAGCCTCAATAGAGGATTTAGAACCCGGCCACCTGTACTACTGTCAAGATGATGATGCATATTGTAAGTATTGAATTTTTTATCTAAGTACAAGTGTTATACGAGAATGGAATTTGACTAGTGTTTTATCCGAAATACAAACTAACTTGTCAAGTTCTATCTCGGTTGTGTTTTTTTGTTTAGCGGCAAAGTGTTTAGCGTGGTGAGACGGAATAAAGGTGAATTGTAGTAACAGTCGCGATTAATGTATTTGAGATTTGTGCAAAATCCCTAACAAGGATCGAACCTAGGACCGTTTGCACCAACAATATCAGCTTTTTTTTTTACTCTACATATAACTATAAACCTTTTATTTTTTAAAAGAAATAAAACGCACAAGTCTACAACATACAAGTTTATTGTTCTAAAACTAATCTACTACAAAATAAATACAGAGTTAAATTAATTTTACAAAAGGTTATACATAGCGTTAACACAACGCTTTACAGTTTTTTATAAGTCATTTTGTACACATGTTGTAATACATAGCGTTCACACAACGCTTTATATTTTCTCAAGCAAAATTGTACATAGATAGTAAACAGCTTTAACACTACGCTGCTATATTTATACATTATAACTACTCAAAGTACAATGCTTTTAAGTTGTTACTTTGTGGAACAAATAGCTTCCCAGAACTTGTTCTCCAAAGAAAAATAATATGAGTGAAACCGGTGCGAATCCAACGCACATATACATTCGGGTATATACATATATCCCTGCCCACAAAAGTGAAACTTTTTTGTTGGCTTTTTATTATATTTAAACACACAGTGACGTACGGGATTACCGTACAATTCTTTTCTGCGTAATGTCTGTACTGGCGCCCCAGAAAAGTACACTTTATTATTATTACAGGTGATAAATTCATTTATATACATTACACCTTTTTGTTCTGTTTTTGATTTGTTTGGAGCCCACAAATCATTGCATGTATATGCAATATGATGATTATTGCAGAAAAATGTACTATGCAGAAATTTAGTATACAGTTTCATAACTAGTTCGATTTCTACACTGTCCACTTTTTGCATCGAACGCCTTTCTGTCACGTATAAATATTCTTTTATGAGCCTGCTGGAAGTAGCAGCCGATAACACCCTTGTAAGTTTTGATCAACTGTTCCATTTTCTCTTTTTCTATGCACTCAAGATTTAGACATTTGTGAAGTTCTTCTTTTGGTTCGCCAAGTTCACATTCAGAACATGTAGGCTTGGGATAATTTTCTACTATTGTTTGTGCAATAGAGAAAATAAGACACTGGTCTTCGATGCAGTATTCACTGCAGGCACACTGTAAATTAATTAAAGGCACTTCAGAATTTTGTCCATACAATTCTGTCATTTCTTTTTAAGTTTGTTCCAAACAATGACAGAAAATAGGTTAGGGGTAACTCACGGCACATATAATGTAAAAACATAATACAATAAATTCCACACATGCATGAGTTTTGAACCACCGTTTCACTGATGCACCATGAAATACAGTTCTTTTTTATAAATTTTAGTACATTTGCACTAGGAGGCTGACCAAAACTATCAAAGTACATGGCCTCCTTATCACTGTTTATAAACAAACTTGTCCAGTGTATCCCTGGTCCAGATTCATTGTCGGTGTTAATAATCAATGCAGCAGGCAATTGCACATTTTTTGGCAATGTGTTATTAGCAAAAACACCTCGAAAAATAAAATACAGACATTTGTCTGATTGAACAGTTTTTTCAATTTCAATGTTATTCATTGTTCACTATCCGAAAATGCACTATCCTTGGAACAGCAACCTTGCTCGGATAAGTAATACACATTTGAAGCGTCGTTGTAAAACGAAGCTAAAGATAAATATCCACTGTCTGATGTTGAGGTGTTCTGTTTAGGTACAGTCTTTGTGGCTTCTCCTATAATATGCTGTTGAAGCATGAAGCTACGGAGATAAGATGCGTATAAATGTGCGTCTCTAAGAGCACATTTGATTGTTCTTAATCTGTGATAATTGCGACAGCAATTTTGTGCAGGGAAGGCTAACAGTGACGCTTTAGGGCATCCTAGGTCCTCGAGGTTAACCACAGTGCGGTGAAGTACTTTAATCAAAAACTTGCATTTGTCAGCTCCAAAAGAATAAATAACTGATGCGTTTCCGGTGTACTGGGAAAGTACAGAAAACAATTTTGAATAGCAAAGTTCACCGATAGGCTATTCGAGAGAATGCTTGTTTTGTGTTTGCCACATATTTTCGTTTTTTGCTCCAATATCTAAAGTATCCCATTCGTAAGGTGGTAGAAATATCCATGATTGCATACTATCTGAGTCTGCATCGACTATAGCTAGTTCTTTAGGAATAAAGTTGCCAGAATTGTCTCGGAATCCTTGAAAATCAACGACAGCCCTCATATTGTGATCCGTACTCCTTCCTGGCTGGTACTCAACTGATTATTATTTTGTATTATCTGGGAAAATACCTCTGTGTTTGTCTATTTGGAGCAGAGAGTCGAACTCTCCATAAATAATGCATGTGACCGCCGTAGGCAAGGGCGCAGAGAATGACAGTTTAGCACTTACACTCCCATCGCGTAATATGTCCCAAGTAGAGTCAATTTCCATTGTGGGTGAAAGAATAAAGGGATACAAAGCAAATCCATTATCAAAATCTTCTCGGGAGAGACTATTTCCTGTATCCTGGTAATGTATTCCCGTTCCAGAGAATAAATTGTAATATGCTTGGATAATATTTTTGTCTGTGAAGCTGGGGCAGAGAGGTTGGTTTGGAATGGTTCTAGTTCCAACTTGGAGTTGAATTTTATTCAATCCGAAATGATGGAAATTAAAGGGGTTTTTATGTATTTGACCATTGAAAGCTGAATTTTTAACAAAACCTAATATTACACGTTTAGGAACAGTACCTAAAAATATATTATCTAGATTATAAGAAGTAATATTTTGAGGGATAGTTATTGATTTTACTTCCACGCGTGTAATTGGGTATTTAGCTGTAGTAGTTTCAAGAGCATTTGCATGAGCAAGACCTATATCTGGAGATACAGTAACTCTTTTTACATAAAGAGAAATGTCCTGTATTTCTACACGATAAGAAGAATTCTCGGCGGCCATCAATGAAAATGCATCGTTTGATCTATGTAATTTAATTCTCATGGACACATTGTTCAAGAGAAGACGAGGTTGGCACATAAAATCAGAATACAGTCGCCCGTACATGTCGAATGACCGACTTTGCGTAGCAAGATTCATTCGTTTTTCAATTCCTTTATTTTCAGTTAGATTTTCTAATTTCCCAGGCGTATCGCGATACCAGAGAGCAGCAGTGAGATGAGATTTTTTAGCCTCATTAGAATAGTTGAGTAATGTTTCAATGTAGGCTCTGTAAGCGTAACACCCTGCAGAGGACGAAATCAATTTGTCATTTAACGAAACGTCGACCTGACTGAATGCTGTATGTAGAAAATTGTTTCCGGTGGCAACCAGGTTATCGGCAGCTAAGGCCGTACCATCTGGTTTAGTTATTTTACATTATAGGTACAGATAAATGTGTGCTGGATCAATGTATTCCCCACTGTCTCCAGTAATGGCAAACTCGACTGGACTTTTACTAGTTAAAGATGACATGGGACGATACTCCACTAAACAAGAATTTTCAATGCTAGTTTGAGTTAATGGCAGAGAAAACAAATTCAATTCTGTATTTGTGCATTTTGATGAGTTACAGTTTACTAACGACATGGTAGTTAATTAGCGAATATATCTCTGTGTACCCTTCGCCTCTTTTTGCAGGCGAAGGCAGGTAATAAATGGAGGTTCGAATTTTATAGTTTTAGCCTTTCTTTTTTGTCTGCCTTTACCTGAAAGAATCTGAGAAATTTTTCTCTCGCCTTTTTCACGAAGAGCTTCTCCCGCCTGATTTACACGATCTCTGAAAGATTGTTTGAGAGGCCTGTTTTGTAGAACATCCCCAACAAATTCCATTCCCGAATGTAAAGCTTGCTGGCCAATTGCTTTAGCACCCTGTTTTAATAAAGGGGCCGCAAAACGAAACAAGCTTTTAAATATTGAACCGAGGGCTCCGTGGCCTTTTTGATAGGGAGGACCAGAAAAATAAGGTAAACCTGTCCCCGCCTGGTTGAGATAATAATCTCGATATAACTGACGTCTATCGTATCTCATTGTCGCTTGAAATGTAGTTTAACACTCAGATCTCCGAAGGCAAATGAGAGTTTACGACCTGTGTTGTCTCTTAAAACTATTTCTATTGTATCAAATAAATATTTCGATACAGACATATAATGAACGGGGTTAAATATTATAGATTGTGACCGGCCATAAGGGACCGAAGAAAATGTAAACATTCTTAAAAGAGGTGCCTTTGTATCTCCTACAAACTGGTAACTGAGTACATTAGTGTATACTAAAACCTGCTGGGGATAACCAATATTTAGGTTGGTCTGTTTCGAACTATGCTGTTGTTTAACAAGTTTTCTATTTGGTTCGAATCCTAACTGCAGAGCCAAAATATCAGAGAGGTTCAGTGTAGATAATTGTGCATTGTATTTTCCCTCAACAATATTGCTGGACGGGTTATAACCGAATCGAAATAGCCCTTCTCCAATATGATCTTGATTTAAAATTTGTAAAACAGACTCCACACTTGAATAATATCCAGGGGGAACGATTGTTTTACCGCTCTGTTTACTTGATTGATCCGACTCTTGGATATAATAAGTCCACATAATTTCATTTTGTCCTTTTTGAATATTAAACAGACTGTTTGTGAAATGAATTTCAGACAGACCCAGTAACCAGCCTCCAGACTCGAGCTTAACAGCATTAGAAAGTTTAGTTAAAAAATGAGAAGGTGTATTAGTCGGAAAAATATTTTTGGATGCATTTGAAACCAAAGTTACATAGTAATCATTATCACTGCCTTCAGAAATCATTATTCCACTTTTTTAAAATGTAATGTAACGCTTGACGCTCCAAACTCAAATGGAAGCAAAGTTCCATGCTCTGTTTTTAATATAATTTCAATTGTTTCAAAGTAACGCTTCTCTACTTTTAGATACTGCCTGGGCTCAAATATATAACTTTTTATTGCTCCATATTCATAATCAACCACACTAACCGTTCGTATTACGGGACCTATATTTGCTTGATATTTGACAATATCTGTGCATATGTTGATTTCACGGGGGATATGATAATATAAATTACAAGGATAAATAGAACTTGATCTTGCCGTACCTGGACCAATAACCGAATGTATAGATATTTCTGACTTAGGAGTATCCAACGAAAAACCAAACACTGGAGCTAATTGTGGAGATATATACAATTTCATAATTTCATCTTCCTCTAGCGTTGTTTGTGTATACATACTATGCGTGGACAAAGTATAGCCAAATCGGACATGTTGAGCAAGCAGTTTTCTTTTTGAAGGGGGAATATTGTTTAATAATAATTGAATATTGGAGTAGTAACCTTTAGGAACTATACTTTCACTATAAAAAATTTGGTCCTTCTTTTTCGGTTTAAATTGATATGAAATGCTATTTGTATCGGAAACAATATTATAAAAACTCCAAGTTAAATGAAGCTCTGTGGCCGCCACCACCCATTGTTCATTTAATTCTATTGGTTCGCTCAGCTTAGTACGGTAATGTGCTATTTTAACAGTTGGGCTGAAAAGTTCGTAGGCTAACATAGTAAAAAATATTTTTTTGACAAAATTCGATTTTATTATTCAATATAGTTGCCTTCGAGGGCGATACAACGATTATAGCGGTCATACAATTTTTCGATGCCATTTTTATAGTACGATTTCTCTTTAGCCTCAAAATAGGCCTTAGTTTCGGCGATTACCTCTTCATCAGTGCTAAATTTCTTTCCAGCGAGCATTCTTTTAAGGTCTGCAAACAGGAAAAAGTCACTGGGGGCCAGATCTGGAGAATATGGTGGATGGGGAAGCAATTTTATTACGGTTGAATATCGCTAAACATTGCTCCGAATCATCAAAACGTTGTTGCTTTTGATCGATTGTGAGCACGCGCGGCACCCATTTTGCACACAGCTTTCGCATGTTCAAATATTCGTGCACAATATGTCCAACACGTTCCTTTGATATTTTTAAAGTCTCAGCCATCTCGATCAACTTCACTTTACGATCATTTAAAATTATTTTGTGGACTTTTTTGATGTTTTCGTCGGTAACAGCCTCTTTGGGGCGTCCACTGCGTGCATCGTCTTCGATGCTCATTTCGCCTCGTTTAAATTTAGCAAACCACTTCTCAACGGTTGATTTTCCTGGTGCAGAGTCCGAATAATGTTTATCAAGCCACGCATTGGCTTCAACAGTATTTTTTTTCGCCAAAAAGCAATGCTTTATTAACACACGAAATTCTTTTTTATCCATTTTTTCACAATAACAAAAGCTGGTTCACTCACAATGCTATATCTCACGAACTAATTATCCGGCAGCTGTGAAATTTATACGCGTATCTTTTGAAGGTTAGTACTAAGTAAAAATCACATGGATTTAATTCTAGTAACGCCATCTATGAGTCAGCCTACGAACTTTTTAGCCCAACTGTTATTATCAGGAAACAAGTTCAAGTTTACATTGGAAGGTAATGTAACATAGAATTCGTCCAGCGGCATAATGGCAACTAACCTAAACACGCGTAATATCTGATTTATGTACGTAACTTGCACATGCGAGGGGGTAGTTTTTCCATTTTACTAGGACAAAGTCTCCCTTTCGTTTTAGAATTTTATCGATAGTAAATGGCTTGTCTGGATCAAGTGTAATATTTTGTAATTCTGGTTCATAGAAAATGCCTCTGACAGGATCGTTACTCCAGTCTCTTATACGATATGTAGGGGGATCAGTACTCATACGATCACTAATTATAAAAATTTCCTCTGTCCAACTAGGTAGATATCCTTTCTCGAATTTCATTTTGGCTTTACTTATCCTTACGTAGTTACCGATATTAAATTTAAATTTGATATTATTGGTTTTTTGACTTGTATTGTTTCTAGACTGAGACCAGACCTGCAGCGCATTATTTTCGCTCACCTCAACAGGAGCCATTTTTATAGAACGGTGATACGAGTGATTATATGATTTTACTACAAAGGGGAGAATATCGACATAACGATACGTATTATTGGCTGAGAAGTGTTTATACAATTTTGATTTTAAAGTACGAATAAATCGTTCCACTACTGCTGCCTTTAGTTCTGAATAAACGCTATAATGAATAATATTGTAATTGTCAAACACTTTTTTCACTTGTGCGTTATAAAACTCTTTTCCTTGATCTGTCTGGGAGTAAACAGGAGGATATTCTAACATGTTTATAATTTTAGTGATTGCTTTTGCCATAATTTCACCCGTTTTGCTTTTCACTGGTATACAGAACGCTTGCCTTGAAAACACGTCAATGGCACAAAGTATATAGCGCATACCGTCATTGTACTTGGCGATATTCTGCATATCTGCCAAATCCATTTGCATAAGTTCCAGGGGAACAGTGGTTTCGTAACGTTTACGTGGGAATTTTTTTCTAACTGGAACATGTAAAGTATATGCATCTTGTTTTGATAGCCACTCAGAAATATTCTTTCGTGATTGCGTAGAATGATTGGATAATTTTTCAGTATTGGAAAATGAAGTCGGTAGTTCATGTGTATAATACAATGTTTTAAGATCCATACTTTATATATCTTCCCATATAAACTCAGCTTTCCTATTTCTTGAAGGGGGTGGGGGCGTGCGTGTAACTATATATTCTTTGGGTATGTTTAGAGAATGAAGGATAGATTGGAACTGATCTCTCCCTACAGGATCTCTACTTTTCTTACGGGGGCGAACAGAATCATTTATCAGATCTATGATATTTGAACCCTGAATTCTTTTTCCATTTATGTACACTGTTCCATATGCGTCCCAATTTATATATTGAGAAGAGAATAGTCTTTTAAGTAAAAGTTCTGTTTTCTTCTGAACAGTTTTCGGTACTGAAGCAAGAATTTCTTCCCTGAGAGTAACACTAGCAGGGGGGTCGTCTTGTTGCACTGGTTCACTTATTTGTGGCAGCTTATTTTCTTCTTCGATCAATGGTAGGTGTGTGGGAATAGGCTTAGTAAAATTAACAAATAGTCGAAGTGCCTGTTGGTAAAGTTTCCATTTTTCACTTTCCCCTATATCTTCACGTGCTAATATTGTACGAATATTAGAATCTAATCTTGATTCGTGTCTCTGAGCTTTCTCAACGGAGGCATGCATATTAGTGGCAAAGTCCTCGGGAACAAGAATCATTTTTCTCACGCTCATTGTGAAAACAATGCACTACCTAACGCTGATATAATCGGACCGATTAAAAATGGCAAAAAGCCGGCGCCTTTTTGAATTAATATTTTCTTTTTCTTTTTGAGCGAAGTGCCCTTCGCCGCTAGTTTACGCAAACTGGCCTTATACTTTTGAAGCTTAGTTTTTTGTACCCCTGAAAGCGGAATATTACCGCGTACTGTATTGGCTGCACATTGTCCTAGTACACGAACTAGTCCTGGTGTTGCTCGTTGCAAAAGGCGTTTCCGTTGAATAGGTTTTAATTTACACAATAATTTAAGTGCCGGAGCATGTTCTTTTAGCTGTGATGTCATTCTGACGTTCGCACAAGAAATGGATTATTTACATGCTTTCCAGTGGCATAAATAGCCATTTGTTCATCGGGGAAAATATGCGCCCTCATACGTAAAATTTCAGGTGTATTTTGTGTTAAATCGAACATCAAATAACTGTGTGGTGTTTCAGTTGCATCTTGAAAAGCTTCCAAAACACTTTTACTATTGTCAGGTTTGAATTGTCGTGCTAAATGGTATATTTGGTGTTTGTCACGTGGATTTTTGAATATCACAAGATAGTGTGAGTTGAGGCTTATGTCTCTCATTTTAGCACCTTTGTGAAATAAATTTTGTACTATAAAAATAACACTTATATTTTTGTGATGAGAATATTTCGTAAATATATCTGCGACTGCTGAATCTTTGCTGCTTTCATTCATTAGATCATCAATGACAATTAATCCAGGAGTTTCAATATCCATATTTGCTACATCAGGGATTCCTTCAATAAACTGAATATTTGTATTTTGGCTTAATTTTAATCTGGGAGGAACCGCACCATACGCCCATATTACTGTTTTTGGAACTTGTGTAAACATTTTATGTTTATAAAATAGAAGCTTATCCACAAAAGTGGTTTTTCCACTTTGTGAGGGCCCACAAACCATCATTGCAAACGGGTGTGTAAAACGCAATTCCATGTTGAACAACACACGTTCTCTGCTTGAAGCGCAGACACACAATGGCCCAAATATATACCACAAATTAATTTTATCTTTTCTTTTCAGGATGAAATAAAGAGGGAATGCCCTATATGTTGGATTACAGGATTCAGGGGGAAGAAGGCCCTCAGAAACCATATAAGGGCGGAACACCACCTTCGCCCGGTGTAACCTCCCCTGTCGCGCCGGAGGCGCCGAAGAGAGGGGAGATGCGGTTTCTGCGCCAGGCGGCGCGTCAACGGGGAGTGCCCCTGGATAGCACGCCAAATTGAGGCACTACAGACGCTCTTAGGACTTTAAAAACAATAAAAAAATAAAACAAAACACTCGTTTTTTATTTAGATTCCATATGGAACCGTCTCAAAATTTTCAATTTTTCTTCGTTTTGTGTGGACTGCTTGCTGTGTTTTCTGCTCAGATTCAGAAACAATTTCAAAATTGGCTTTTCGTTTAATTTTACGTGGGTTCTCAACAACTCTCTTTTCAATTTCCCCTTTGACCAGTTGCTTAAAATAATCAAAATTAATCTGGAGTCGTGTTCTGTAATTCATGGTAATGCCCCTTACTTTAATAACGTTTCTCATCCTGAGGATCATGTTTGTTCACCATCTTATATGCATAGTTTTTGGGACCACCACCCAAAAAGCATGTAATTTGGTAGGGCTCTTTAATCTCATCCGTCATTTCACCAAGAAATGAGCCTGTAGAAATAAGTTTTTCATGTTCTCTTTCTACATAGAACACAGAGTCTGTATCCACGTAGTGAATACTTTCCTTGACTTTGTCCATAAAAGAATATAAGTGCATTCTTCCATAAGCAGTAATAAACGCAGAGACAAGTACATTTGAAAGTACTAACGGTTCATTTTTGCTTTCCAGATCAATATAATTCACTATTAAACAAGATTCGGAAATAGGGACAACATTACTGATTTCATACTGCGGATTAAACACTATATCATGGAATTTCTGTTCTGTATTTACAAAAATAGACTTAGTTTTTAAAGGATTTTGGGCGAATTTACCATAGATTGAATTTAGCAGAATTTTGGAAATAAAACGAAGCCCTGGGTTAAGTGCAATTTCATCTTTTACAAGTTGAATTCCCTCACGATCGAAATAATCCTGAATATACTTGTCTTTGTCATGTTCTGAACTGCAGCCGGAAGGATATCCTGAAGACTGTTGTTTCAGTCTAAGAAACGTGTCAACATAGTCTTTGAACACATTATTATTCTGGTCAGCCGAAGGAAGATCCCAAATTTCATATATTTTGAGTATTTTGTACCCTTTTTTTGCAGCCAGTTTCAGTTCTTCCGATACCCAGGTGCCATGTAAGTATCTTTCTTTATCTGCGTGTGAACATTGTTCTTGATTCTCGCTTTGTGCACAAGTTCTGCATAAAGCAAACATTAATTTGTTATTGCATGACATGCCCAGTACTGGTAAATATAAATCTTTAGGGGGGAGAATATCACATTTTACAACCCCAAACACATTATCCAAGGTAGGAAACTCTGACGTGTAAATCACTGGTTTCCCTGTAGGCATTTTTCTTTGCTTCATCATTGCAGGGTAAAGGGAAACTACATCTAGCAGTTTCATGCTCGTATTTTCAATCTCTTGTTTTTCATAAACTGCCCTGAAAAGTTCAGTGCGTCCCCCATTAAAAGCTTGTTTTGGGATAAGTGGGTTATTCAGGGAATAACAATTCTCAGCAATAAATTTGCGTAATTCTGGATCTTTTTTAATTTCCTCATTGAATTCACATTCCCATTTTTCTACAACCTTGTACCCCATTTGCTCTAACATTTCTTTACGGGTAACAGTACGTTCGTACCTATGGTCTAGGGTCTCCCCAGTCTCGTTAAGAGGCTTATCTCTGTTGTCAGGAAGACAAATCGGGCAAGCATGGTAGTAGCAACCTTGGAAACTATAAACAGTTTTGCTTTCTTCATGGAGCCCATCCAACTTATAACGTCCTATTTTAGCCTCCCCGAGATTACCTGCGTGTCTTAGAGTGATCTTTTCAGTATTTTCTACCCACTTTAACCACTTTAATGCAATTAGAGACTGTTGGTCTTGTTCCCGAAATCCAAATGGCGGAACTTTAATAAGAGTGTTTTCTTTCAGATATTTACTTCTAAATATCAAAGACGCTAACGACGCAAGAGTCGCGCAGCGAACAAAGCACTGTATTCCAGTCAGATCTTCGATCAGATTAGAGAATTTAATACATGCAGCAGCAAGAATTTCCACATCTTTAATACAGTATTCGCGCAACTCTTTTTGAAAATCAAAAATTTTCCCTGCTTGGACAGTTTCCTTGTGCCATTTTAGCATCTCTTCTCTTTCTTTGGGGGACTTGGAATCTATATCATAATATTGAATATCAGGGAATAGACCTACATAATTCTGATTTGCAGGGGTGGAAAACAAATACGGAAAATCGCCTTTCTGCAAATCTTCCGCTAGTCCCAGACTTGTAGGCAAGTCCTTCAATTTCATAAGCATGAAATTCAACGAGTCCCTGAACACTATTTTCTTTGTAATAGACATCTCTATTATTTTCCTACCCTGCATAATTACGGAGGGGGTAATATTCTCTTTAGTAATCAGATAATTTAAAACAAAATGAGAATCGTATCGCCCTGCATTATGTGCAATACACACAATTTTATCAAACCCTTCCCTCGGAGTTTGGATATATTGCATAAATTCTTGAATATTGGGGAAAATATGGACACGGGGACCGCACGTCTCGCAGAAATCAGCATCCGTGTCTTTACAGACATAACAGGCTTGCTTAGCAACAGCCAGATTGACTTCGTGTTTCTGTTCATTTTCACCCTCTACCAGCATACACTCAAAATCATAGAAAATATAAAAAAACTTTGCAATTGGTTCGAGCTTAACAGGCTGAATATAGCATTTGTGTGCTGGCTCAACAAAGGCATTACAGCTTTTACAAAAGAATTCATCGCATTTGTGTGGTGTTTTGCGCAATCTCTTGTTCACTACTTTGTAACAAACGTTACATTGGTGAATAGATTGGCAAACACTTGATTTCCGCCCTTCGGTGCGCAAATGATTTTCATAACATTTCGGGGACAGAAACTTCCTATTACATGCAGAGCATTTTCTGGGGATAGTGTTAGTGGCTTCATTGCCATCATGACTGTATTCACATAATGAACAATACCTAGTGCATTCAGTATGTTCAGATTTATTATTAAATCCTACTTGGCATTTGGGACAGTAATAATTTTTCACAAAAAGTGTGCGTACACAATTAACTATATCAAAATGTTGATCGTGATACAGTAAATTAATCTGTTTAGGGGCGAACGGCGTTGACCGGATAACTTCATAATCCCTTTCTCCCTCTTTCATTGAAAACACAAGAATTTGGTACTCTGGACCCAAATTGTTCTGAAATTTAACAATGTCCTCTACAGTGCATTCATTGGTTGGATCAACGCGTGCTTCATGGCATAAGCGCATAGCGGCTTCTTTCAATTTATTATCAGATCTTCGAAACAATTGGATTTTGTTTGTGTTCTTGTCGACTTTGGCTTGGGCAAATGCAATAGCGCGCGGCAAACACAAATTGTCATCGTTAGTCAGAACAGTGATAGCCCGCTGTCTCTGGTTCGCGTTGTTTATTGATAGTAAAGGGGCGTACTTTCTGTAAAGAGGGTACTTTTTCTTCCCTCTACCGCGCTTGGGTTCGACAATATGCGCCATGCATTTCAAAGACTTATCTACAAAAAATGATTCGTTGCTGTTCAGCACTTTGGTTACATAGTGTTGAATAATTTTAGGATTTAATGCCGAAAGAGGGCGCCAAGGGATATAAATATCCTTATTGGTTTCATTGCAGAAAATAATCAAACCAACCTGACTGTACGGTGCCACATCAAAAAAAATCTTTTTCATTAGAAATTGGAACATAGACCCAACTAAATATTCAGGGTCGCCCACAACCTGATTAGGTATTTCAATAGATACCTCCCGCCCTACCATTCCGAACCGTCTAAAATATCTTTCTCTTTCATCCACAATTGAAAACTGACTTGCCCCCACCCCTAATTGACACATTGCTGTTTGCACTGTCTCACAGAAAAAAGTCGGATCACATAAGGGGATATCATCATGGAAAATAACTCTGTCACACATATCATAGTATGCATTAACGAGTTCTAGTGGGGAAGTATACTTTCCAGAATTAAAATTATGTATAATTTCGTCCGAAGTACTCACCGCAGTGTGGTTAGCCTCGTTTGTGGAGCTTGTAGACGCCATTTTCAGTAACAGTTCCTTCCACTCACAGGTACACAGAAAATAGAATCACCTGTAAAAAATAGAAAAATAGTTGTAGTACTTGTTCACATTACGCATATTTGTTTCTTGCTTGGTTTCATTATTTGCATTTACATATTATTTAAAAACACAATACATAATAAAAATTACTTACCTTAATTATAGCTTCTTTTGAGTTCTTTGTCTGAAACTCTCAGACAATAATCACAAGTTGATATCTTTTCTGACACAATGGTTCAGAAATTCTTCTCAAACTAACATCTTCTCGCTTTTACGCGCTTTTTTATACTTCATAAACAAAACTGACGCCTTCTCTGATTGGGTGAAATAAAACCGACGCGTTTTCTGATTGGTTGAAATAAAACCGACGCGTTTTCTGATTGGTGGAAATATAAACCGACGCTTTCTTTGTTCTAGTTCACCTTGAACTCCTTCCCATCATCCTTTGTTCTAGTGTTCTTGGTAACCTTGGCATACTTTGACAGAAACATATTCTAGCATGCAAGCGAGTCACAGTTTCAAAAAATTTGACCCTTGCTGCGCATTTCCAGACATCCTTTGTTGTCTGGTTCAATCCCTCCCATGCCCTACAGTATTGCATACTTTCCCCTATTCTTGCGTACTGGTTAACCTTGGAAAAAAAACCGGTTCTGAAAATCTACCGACGCGTTCTCTGATTAGTCAATCGGTTCGTTCTTTGTTCAGACGTTCTGACGTCATTTGACCTTGAACGCACACCCCCCAAATTCCTTTCTCCTCTACCTGCGCGGAATATTAATTCATTCTCTCTGTCTGGCATCACCGCACTTCACCAAATTCCTTTCTCGTCTAACTTCACCGCCGAGTCGAGATTCTGAGACAGTATTCTGTCTGGCATCTCGTACCATCGTCTTTTATAACATATAACATTATTACATAGTACTAATTAATAACATTACATATCGCGGGTTCGAATACCGGGACCGTCCCCAATCGTAATTGAACCTGTACCTACACCCATTACCACCGTTCATAGCGGTTCATAAACCATAGAAAACTTATTTTCAATATTATAAACATTAATATTATCGATTGATACATTACATACTTTGCAGTAATGAATATAAAACCATATGCATAGCGTTTAGTACCTCTAATTACCTTCTATATACATATTTTTCATAAAATAAATAATTATATATTCATAAAAGTTATAATTAAGCAAATACATAAATGTAAAGTATTCTAAGTACATGCTAATTAGTTCTAAGTACATGCGAATTAATTAAAACCCATGCAAATTAGTTATAAGTACGTGCAAATAAACTGTGAATATTAAATAGCGATTGACGGTAAGTGTTATAACATCTACTATTTCCCTTTTAACCATTTCATCATATCACCGTTCACCTACATCTTCGTGATTATCCAAAAGTGGCAGAAACGAGAAGTAAAATAAATAAAATCAATCAATTGTTAGAAATTAAAAGTACTATGACGATACATTTTATAATAAAATATGCACTACTTTAATATTGTGAAAGGGACACATCAAAATTGTCGCATAGATGGCAGGCTTTTGAAAGATATATCTGCTAGTGAAAAGTCTGTTAAAAATAATTTCAATTTGAAATATTTACTCGCACTTTTACGAAAGTAGTACATTATGAACGGTGACTTCTATGCTAAGTTGACAAAGCAAAATAGTTTATAGAAATGGAACACGTGCAAAGTAATGTTCCATATAGTGCGTTGCTTAATGAAACTAAGTTGAATCAAGACGCATGAAGGAGTATAGTTAGGTTGTAATGTCGAATGAAAGGATGTCTCATCAAGATCATTGTTTTATCAAATCTTTTTACCTGATCTGTAGCAGGAATTATATAAGTATAAATAAATAAAGAATTCTCAAAGAAATATTTATCTAAGCTATATAAAAGATTACAAGCTAGGTAAAATATTCATCATTAGTTTGAAGTATTTCATTCTTATACCATAGGCGTGCGCAGCCCCTATGATTAGAGGGGGCAAAAGTCTTGATGAAATTTCAGTCGGGAAAAAAAATCTCATATTATCTCACTCCTTTAGTTTTATTGCATTGATGTGTGTGTATATGAATGGCTTATTGCAGAAAGGGACCTGAGTCACTTTTGCACAATTCTGAGAAAACAATGAAAAATCGTATAATATTAATAGTGTAAGAAAGAAATGTGCCGTTGTTGGCTCAAATATTCAACATAATGAATAGTTAATTTTGCAACCCTCAATGCACCCCCCTGCAGTATGCTGCTAGACACAGTGGAGATGAAAAAATTAACTCCGATACCTCAAAAATGTGACTCAGGTCCCTTTCTGCAATAAGCCATTCATATATATATATTATATAATGAATTCATCCGGCCCATAACAAACCAAATGCAAAAATGATATAAATTGTCTTTGAAATGTGTGCGCTCCTTTTCCTTCAAACGAAACTTTTACAGCAGCAACTGTCTGAAATACTTAGTTGTTCTTACTTGCGTAGGGTGTTTTTGTCAATAAACATATAAAGTGTATAAACGAGAGATCAAGAGTTAATATACTACATACGTTGTAGTCTGTGCAAAGTTGATGTTCAGTTGTTAGGTTCTAGAATATATTTTTTTTAAGCACTTGTGTTTGTCCGAGTGAGAAGCTCAATAAACTTCTCGAAATAAACTGTAGATGTTCTTTTATTAAACCAACATCGGTTATGGTACCAGAACACCCAGAACACGTCTAATGCAGTTATAATAAGGAAAACGAGGAAGTGTGGCTGTTCATGTTTGAATACGGACTGTGATAATGGAGTCGGTGAAATCAACTATACAGAAGTTAAATAACAGGAACTATCAAACGTGGAAGTACAAACAAATTGGAGTTACTACTTCTAAACGAAGAATTGTTGGATGTAGTGACGGGTGTGCAGAACAGGACGAGGATTGGAAGAAAAAAGACGGACCCGATGAATTCAAAGCACAGAGGCCAATGTTTGTCATCAACACCTCAAAACGCAAGCAGGTTGAAGTTAATGACAGGACAAACATTAAAATAATCTGTGAATTCCATGATACACCACCTGCCGACACCATATGCAGTGTTATTCTTATAGGTCAGAAATCATATGTTTATGATACAAGAAACGAGAGAGTCACAGAGCAATTCTAGAAAGCCTCTGCACAATGCATTGTCTTAGTACTAGATAAACAAGTTGAGCCTGGTGCCCAATTAAAATATTCGGGTTAACATATTAATAATCTGAACTGAATGTCAAGCATTTAAGCACACTTTACAGAATATTACACTAAAAGCAATAAGCTCATATGAGCATCTTGGCCTAGTTTTAAGTGTAGCCAAAACAATACCAAGAGCGCCATACTTTTTACAGTCCTATGGACAACAATCTGACAGATGCAGCTCTTGTACGTGTAGCCAAATCAATCTGAGGGGGTCATACTTTTACGGGAAATCCCAGAGGCCTATTTTACTAAATTCTTGGATTCGACAGAGTAGCACACTGTAGGCAATAAGCTTATATAAGTATCTTGACCTAGTTTTAAGTGTAGCCAAAACCAATCTGAGGGGGGTCATACTTTTTTGTCCCAGTAATAGGACCAATTATACTACTTATGTATTCGTGGAATGTCGCGGTCTCATGTCTTAAGAGCTAACTCTTCTATATAGAGCGAAAACTGCGTTCAGAAGAATTGTAAATGTAAACCTCTTTTCCATCCAGTGCACGCTGGACTGCATTTTACCGGCTGACGGGGCTCTGGCGCAACCACAGAGGGGGCATTGCCACCACCCAACCTCGGAAGGAAATCGATTCTAGGGTGAAGGGAGCAAACATTGACGGCCAAAGGCACCTGGAGGGATACACAGGGTCATTCATTTCAAATTTTATGCATATAAAAATACATTTCGTAAATTTTTCTTCGTTCTAAATTTTAAAAAATGTAAAAGAGAGAATACCATGGCGCCCCGTGAAATATTAAAGGCACCATATTAAATCAACGTTGTCTTCAGTTTGCAAAAATTTGGATCTAAAAGTTATCTTCCTCGCTTAGCTCGCATTAGATGATTGTTTTCTGTAATGCATTGTGAATTATCAGAAAGAGAAATAAGACTTCTCTTAATTGATTTTGTCATAAATGCATGAACAATTGTTTTAAGGGAAAAGAGCGTGCACATTTGACACAATTTACTATCATTATTTCTGTTGGTTTATTATGAGGTGGATGAATTGATTATGTTATTGTATTTAAATAATATGTATTAAAGAAGCTTTGAATATGTACACAATTAATGTTAGCATATTACACATATATTTTCTTATTTTACGTCGCTCCATGTTGTCGTAAAACACATGTTGTATATTCAAGTTATACATGTTACGTGTAAAAGAAGAATTTTATTCGGAATGCATTTATCATGCATTTTCTGTCTTTCAAAAATACAGTTTGTATGTGACACTCACCTACACTGGTCCTCTAGGGCCTAGGTCTGGTTACTAAGTTACCCTGGATCGGACTTCTCAGTTAGCTTATTTGGGTAACTAAATTGTAGCCCTTGACTTGGTCACTGGTGTCGGACTTTATACCTTTCTTAAGTTTTTTAGTAATGAAAAGGTATGGAACTTCCTTCCAATAAAGAATGGTATATTATCAATAATGCACAATGTACAATGATACTTCATCCCTGGCAATCTTAGATTTAGGTTAACCGACGGGTAACCCTTCCAAGATTATTCGCAATTGCTTTGGTATCGCAAGCAACTAAAGCCGAAGCAGCAGGTTATGAAAAATAGCCCAAGCAAATTTCAGTGTCGGAAGACCGGGTAGTTCTCTCTACAAACTTGTGATACCAGCAATAGAGTAAGAAAACCCAAATATACAAAAAACGGCTTCCTTTTATACTACACTGTTATTTACAAAAAACCAAGGAAACTTGATGGATATTTACAAGTTTGTATGGATTTACATAATTATGACCTTTAAAATAGACTTTTACAATATTTACTTAAAATAGTTAAAGTTATAAATAACATACCTTTATAATATAATGCCAAAAACGTTTACATCATTGTTAATTTTGTAGTTTTTAAGAAAATCATTTTAATTCTCGAATATTCTTAATCTTGTGCAAGTCACAGATAATGTAAGCAGATGTTGAACTTCTAAGCTCAAATGGAAGCATGAACAAATTCGACTGGGGCGACACATGTGCTAGTTTTCCACTACTAATGTGAAATTAAACGTTTTGAAAATAAAAATGCAAATGGTTTGTGCCAACACAAATACTTCAGCACCGACTTCTACCCCCTTCTTACGTGATTTACGAGGATAATAACGTCTTTGATACTACTACTGCTGCTGCTACTATAATAATTTATTATTATTTATGTTATTATTGGTACGTTGATCCTAGCAGCAACTTGCCCCCCCCTCTCCCCTGACAAAAAGTCATGGTTGCACTTCTGCTATGGCGTCAAGATCAGCAGTCAGTATAATGTTCCGTGGGCCTCGTGTTGCTCGCTGCCCATTTACGTTTCTGATTTTCCTTTCATCCAATCACCTTCGCGATTAGCCAAAAGTGCAGAAAAACGAAGTAAAAGAAACCAATCAATCAATTGTAATCTAAGATTCGAAATTAAAACTACTAAGACCAAATATTTTCTAATGAAATATGCATTATTCACAAATTTGAAGAAGACAACATCAAATGTATCCCATAGATAGCAGAATTTTAGAAAATATTTCAAATAGTGAAAAGTATGCTGAAAATTAATTTTGTTTCAAAATATTTACTCAGATTTTTATAAAAATATTGGAATACTAATCTTAAGTTCTGCATTAACTCGACAAATTAAAAAAGCTTGTAAAAATTGACAGCATGCAAAATAAATTAACACAAAATGTATTGCTTAATAAAATTAAGGACAGTCAAGAGACTCGTAAGTCGTTTGTTCGATAGTTACTCCCGACGAATAGGTGTCGTATCAAGATGAACTGAACTGCTTTATTAAATCCTTTTACCACTTCCCAGCCCGAATAAATACAAGTTAAGTAAAAGATCCTCAACGAAATCATTAAATAAGCAATAATAATAATAATAAGGGAGTGTAAGGGGTGATCATCTGCTAGTACGCCCTGGTAACGGCTTTTTCCAGACTAACGAGGCTCTGGCGTCTGAACCTACGGCCAGTATAATCCTCTGAAAGGCTGTGTGTTGTGACCTGTCGTGGGCTGAGTGTCCTTTTACAGCTTCAGGTAAGGATATTTTATGCCCTGGTAAAAGGCTGGGCTCCGTTTAATGTGAAGGGTGCAAAATAGCCTAAGTGCTGACACACCCATCATTTTCAATTTAATCCGTCAATCAATATGTAAAATGCCTGCATAAAATATTAATCTTTAGTTTAAAGTACACTGCTCCACAAAACTTAAGTACCATCAAGGAATTATGAGAGCAGTAGTCTATTAGAGAATATTGCAAATCTTGACAATAACATTACAATAAAATATCTCTTTTGCATATCATCGCCCCAAGTTTATTTATGCTTTGGCACGCTACACTGGCGTACGCAGAGAGGGGTTGATGAGACTTCAGCTCTATCCGAAAAGGAGAGAAGCATTTCTGCCACTTTTGGCTAATTTGCGAAGATGGGGATGAGTGATGAAATTGATGGATTGATACTCACAAACATCCGTGCTCAAGCCGGGATTCGGATTATGTAAACATAGGTTCGGAAATGCTTCGTTTCCGAGTTACCTACAACAATAACATTATGTGCTTAATGAAAATAACATAAAAATTTAAAGCAAGACATATACATGTATGGAATCTAATTGATTTACATCAATAAAAAGCTCAAATTAAGCCATGAAAAATTCATTCATTTTTTTTTTCAAATTTATTGACATTTTAACAACGTGATAAAGGAATTGGTGCAGTCAAAATAGGAAACATAATGGAGCTAATTCATAACAAGCTGAAATTCTGTACATAACATCCTAGTAACATTAATAACAACACACCAAACGTCCCCGGCCATCAGCCTTACGTTAAGGCAGATATAAAAATACTAAGACCAGAGGCATGCGCAGACACATTTATTTTGGGGTGACTTAAATGGGGTTTGAATTCAAATAGGCCATTCATATCTGGACACTGTTAGCCTAATCGTCGAATTTTCATGTTCCTGTTTCACAAAATCGCCAGAAAAACAGCGGCGTTGGGTTCCGTTGCGCTGACCACGCGTCACCCAATGATAATATGCTTTTGCAGGGCTTGGTTCTTCGAGGGCTATTGCGACACGGAGTTTGGGAGTTCTTGCACAAAAACATTTAAGCACATCTCAAATTAAAAGTAATTCCTTACTTTTTAACACGGATATTATTTTCATTTTATTTATGGGAGTTTCTGCTTTCCAGGGCACATTAGGAGGTGCCCAGACACCCCTGGCACCCTCGTGCGCACGCCTATGTCCAAGTCCAAACATTTTATAATGAGATATACATTATTCTCAAATATTGTAGAAGGAGACGCATCATAATTAATCCATAGATGGCAGTCTGTTCAAAAATATTTCTATTAGTGCAAACTCTGTTTAAAAATTATTACATTTCAAAATATTTACTCAAATTTTATGAAACTTATATAATAATAAATGTAGGTTCTACCTCAAGTTGACAAATATATATAGCTTGTAAAAATGAGCAACAATCAAACTAAATTTGCATATGATGTATTGCTTAATGAAAATAAGTAGAACCAAGACGCATAACAATTTCTTGTTAGGTATGTGTAGGTGTCATGTTATCAAGATAAACTGCTTTACCAAAACTCTTTACCTGCTCACCAGTAGAATGATATTTCAGTATAAATAAATAAAGAATTATTAACAAAATCATAACATTACCTACATAAAATATTATAGGCCTAGATAAAATATTCAGTTTTGTTGGAAGCATTTCAAATATATTTGTAGTCTAAATATATGGTATTACATGAATAAAATGTACTTAAAATGTTGCAGTTCATTCTTGTATCCGAGTTAAAATAGCTTTAAAGAAAACAATTAAGAGGTACAAAACGTGTAATATCCGAGAAACACTTAATATATGAATTTGTAACGTCAAGAAAATAAATCTCATATCTAACACACATATTTGTGTCATATTGTTTTCAAACTTTAGAATAACCCCCTGAACTGTATTTTGTAGATAACAATGTTTTGGAGTCTTGAGACACAGTCAGTATAATCCTCTGTGAGGCTGTGCTGTCGAAACTATTTATCTTTGCAGCGTGAAAATCGGCATGGAAACACTACAATATGTTTGTTTGATATTATGCAGTCACAATATATAATATGCTAATCATAATTAATGTTTTAAAAATGTGTGACAAATGTTACAATTGATCCTTGCTCGGGGGCAAATGTAACACACTACAGGGGCAAATGTAACATACTAACATTTACCAGAAATACAATTTTTTTTTTTTTTTTTTTTTTGCTGGAAATAACATGTACCCTTACACAATGATTAAGAATTAGCTAACTGTGCTTTCGTTAATAAGTAGGCTAATCGAACCATACCAGGTCCCAAACACTGTTTCTAACAAAGATATATCTGATCATTCTGACTGACAGTTATGACAAATGTAAAAGCCTCTTTTCCCTTTGCTGTTTTCTTGTCTCGATCTTTGCTGTGCCATAAGTAGTTCTTTTTCAGGTGTATCTGTCCATATAGCACTTTCCTTTCTTCTCCTTCGAGGCGCTGATTCTTTAGGTTCTGCATGAGGCAGAGGTCGAATGTCAGCCGGAGAAACAGCTGTTGAGGTGGACGGAAGAGGTTCATTGCAAGGGTTGCATTGCTCTTTGTTCTGGGTACAACTAGTTTCTTCCAAGGTACTTGATTGTTCTGTTTCATTAACTTCATTGTCATCATTAGTAGGTGCCTCGTTAGGGGTTTCTGTTCGTGCCGCAGAATCAGGCCTATCAGTGACGCTAGAAAGGGAAATTCGTGCTTTTGAAATATGCATCGGTTGAAGGGGAATATTCCTGTGCATTTGAAGCCTGCTTGAACATTGGATGGTGAAATCGCTAATTCCTGGCAAGTTGTATATTGTCATGCGAGTACCGGGATGGGGTTTTCTCCAGCCGTCAGCAGGTGTTGAAAAACTTTTTGAACGGCCCATAAACACTTCTGTCCAGTGGTTGGAGCTTGTGCGACGTGCGAGGAGGGAAAGAAAGGAAAACAATTCCATTCTGTCGGCAAAAGTCTATGACTGGAAGTTGAACATGCGAGTCATGGTTGTCCAGGATAACCAAAAGCTTTCTCTCAACACTCGGCTTGGCACACTTCCTAAAATGTTCGAGAAATTGTAAAAACTCTGGTGATTGCATCCACCCTGAACCATTTGCTGCTCCTGTGCTCCCTATTGGGCCATTCTGGAGAAAATGATCCCGAAAGTTCTTCCGTGGAAAAATGAACATGGGTGGAATGCTGTTGCCTATGGCACTAACGGCTAAGCACATCGTTACCAAGGTGCCCCTCTCATGAGAATTAATTCCTCCAACTTGCTTGCTTCCTTTGGTGCGACTATCTTGTCTGGCTTAGGAGCTGTTGATATGCCTGTTTCATCGACATTGTAGATGTCTTGAGGTTCGAATTGATATTGCTCCAGAACCTTCTATAGGTTTTCAAAACAAAATTTAACATTCTCTTTATTAAAGTTCATAGCACGCGCTAAGGATGTTGACTCAGGGGTCCTTATTGCTAAAGTAGGATTTCTCTTTATAAATGCGGTAAACCAGACTGCACCAGCCATTTGACGACCTGACCAGGACTCTGGAAACTTACACTGATTTTGGTTTGCATTTTGGTAGGCTAGCTGTCTGACTTTTTTTTGGGGTGAGTCCATAAGTGTAATTGGGGCGTTTCAAAATAATACTTAGTAGGTATTGTTTTTTGTTATCAATTGAATATCATTTTTTGACATATTTTGACAATTTTTTGTCCATGTTTTAGCGTTTAGCGATGTTTTTAGTACAATTTTCAATGAATTATTTTTTTTCCCACTCGTACTTGGTAGGTATGCATTTGTAGCCTCTTTTTTTATCAATTGAATATCAGTTTTTGACATATTTTGACAATTTTTTGTCGACGTTTTAGCGTTTAGCGATGTTTTAGTAAAATTTCCTTTTTTTCCCACTCACACTTGGTAGGTATACCACGATCTTACGTGATATAACTTAACCTATTTTTTTTTTTTATTACGTGCTAAACTAAACGAGAGCCTCTACATGCTTTGACCTACTTTAGAGTAGTGCAGATTGGGGAGTTCAACGCCATCAAGTGGGGATCAAAAAAACCTCAAAAACTCATTTTCTCTCCACGTTCCGCGCCTTATTTATTGCGCTAACGATGTTTCGCAGCCAAGAAAAGAGCACCAAAACATCAAAAACTCACTTTACTCATTTGGGGATCACCAAAATCTCAAAAAACTCATTTTTATTAATTGAGGTTCACCAAAACCTCAAAAACTCACTTTCTCTCCACGTTCCGCGCATTCATTCGTTGCGCTGACACAGCGTGATGAGTAAATAATGTACTCTCTTATTTTTGAAGGATGAATGCATCTTATCGTAATTTTCCAACTCCGGGACCAATGTTTATATATCGTGACCTTTGTAAACCTCTTTCGGAAACGATGTGCCACACACACGCGCGCGCGCGCCTATATTGTGACGCAAGCAAACAAACAAATAATATTTTTTTTAAGATTCCTGGCCCCTAACCCCACTTCCGGTCGCCATTTTGGATTTCCGAACATAGGTTGTATTCATATTTTACTCACATATAGGCGTACGTGATGAATCCTCAAACAGACTTTTCCTAAGTCTTACCATTTCCAAGATAACCCCACTTCCGGTCGCTATTTTGGATTTCCGAGCATAGGTTCTATTCATACTTTTTCTCACATATAGGCGTACGTGATGAATCCGCAAACAGATTCTTGCTAAGTCTTACCGTTTCCAAGATAATCCCACTTCCGGTCGCCATTTTGGATTTCCGAACATAGGTTCTATTCACATTTTACTCACGTATAGGAGTACGTGATGAATCAGCAAACAGATTTTTCCTAAGTCTTACTGTTTCCAAGATAACCCCACTTCCGGTCGCTATTTTGGATTTCCGAGCATAGGTTCTATTCATACTTTTTCTCACATATAGGCGTACGTGATGAATCCGCAAACAGATTCTTGCTAAGTCTTACTGTTTCCAAGATAATCCCACTTCCGGTCGCCATTTTGGATTTCCGAGCATAGGTTCTATTCATACTTTTTCTCACGTGTAGGTGTACGTGATGAATCCGCAAACAGATTTTTCCTAAGTCTTACCGTTTCCAAGATAACCCCACTTCCGGTCGCTATTTTGAATTTCCGAACATAGGTTCTATTCATATTTTACTTACATATAGGCGTTCGTGGTGAATCAGCAAACAGATTTTTCCTAAGTCTTACTGTTTCCAAGATAATCCTACTTCCGGTCGCCATTTTGGATTTCCGAACATAGGTTCTATTCACATTTTACTCACGTATAGGCGTACGTGATGAATCCGCAAACAGATTTTTCCTAAGTCATGAATTGGAGGGTTCTATGGCAACTTATATTAATTCTCGTAAGAGAACAGAAAACACAAAAAAAAAACAAAAAAACAATACTGTGGTTACTACAACAAATAGTCTTCTTCAACCCCTATCCAACAAACCAAAAAAAAAATCATCATCCTAACTAGAACCATGTAACTAACATTGTGATGACTCATATTAAGCACCCCTTAATTGTATTACTTATAAGGGTATACTATTGCACAACGTTTTTTGCAACAAGTTATTACGTAACATTGTGATGACTCATATCTAATGCCCTTTGTTGTATTAACTATAAGGGGGTAAACTATTACACAACATGTTGCAACAAGTTATGACGTAATGTGATGAGTCATATCTAACGTGGCGTCTTCTGATTGGTTAATTATTACAGGTGTTTTCAATACGGTCCGCGCTTTTATTATATAAGACGGCATACACTGCAGATTAGTCAGTCTCGTGAGAGCAGCCGAAGAGTACGGACGTCCTGTTGCAGCGCTCCTCGTTTTTTGTAAAAAAAATAGGTATTTAACTTTCTTTGAAGCTACATACCATCTATTATTTCAAGTTCAAAGGTGTTTCACGTGGTTTTTCATAGTAATTTCGACCAGATTGAATTTTGACGTGATCGTGCATTTTCTATTTCACCTCAAGAAATTATATATAAATAACATACCTGAAAATTGTATCGCTATATACTAGACTTTTTGATTTCTGTGATTTTCGAAAACGCAATGGCATCCACCACCAGTTTCAATTGTAAAAATGATAAAACTGAATGTGTTACTTGTGGGAAGCTAATCTCAAGGAACAATTTATCGGTACACAGGGCAAGATGTAGCGAAACAGGTTCGAGAATTAAACGTTCGTTACCTTCTAAGCCTTGTGCTCGATGCGGAAAAATGATCAGCATTGCAAATTTAAGTAAACACCTCAAAATTTGCAAACCATCGACCGGACAAGCATCGAAAAGGAAAATCGATAATGCAGATACGGAAGCTTCCACTTCCAAGCAAATTAAATTATCCAATGAACGCAAACCAATTAGATCTGCATTCAACGACCAACTCCAGGATTTTTCAATTAAGTCAGAACCAGGCCGTGACATTCTAAGTTTCTTGGATGAAACGAAAACACCTGTACTAAATATTTTGAAAGATAAACTTGAAAACAACTCTATAAAAGTATACGTTGTTCTGTTTTCTGAATACGAGAAAGTTGATGGCACAACGAGTATTTTTTATCATCGTACAAAAAACCAGACACTTTATTTTGCTGACGTCGAAAATTTAGACAACTTCTATTATAAAGTTACCAATGAGCTGGTTAAGAAACACGACGATTTCGAGGCTAAAGGGTCGGGGTGGTCTCTATGTGGAAGTCCTCACACGTTAACTGTTTACGTGAACCAATTCTCGCCTCTTCGCGCTTCCAGCTACGTTCCTCTTCCACCGAATATTCAACACAAGAGGGCTGTGTTAAATATACAGAACAGCGATAACAAGTGTTTCCTTTGGTGTATATTGGCTGCACTGCATCCTGTTTATTGCAAAAATAATCCACAGTGGGTTGGACATTACAAACAATACGAGACCGAGTTTGAAAGTGTAATGTCTGACATTGAATACCCGGTGACATTGTCGGATATAACAAAGTTTGAAAATCGTGCCGGAAAACGCATCGCTATTAATGTATATTCCTTCACGTCAGATAAATATCTCGTGCATCCCGTCAGGATAAGCGATATCGACGATGACGATGCTCGTGTGATTAATCTTCTTCTAATTTCAAACGAGGATGTTCATCACTACACGCTAATTCGTTCACTATCACGTTTGGTCAAAAGTCAAACTACCAAGCATGAACATTGCATCGAAGTTTGCCCGAGATGCCTAACCACGTTCGACGATCGTGACCGACGTGATCATCAAAATCTTCATAGTCGTCAAATTGCTCTGGAGAAACTTGCCGAACATAAAATTTATTGCGGTGACAACAGACCGGCTAGAATGTTGATGCCCGAAACGAACGAAGTCGAAGAATTCAAAATGCACAAGGCATTGTTAGCACATCCCGCAATCATCGTCGCAGATTTCGAGGCGTTCCTCAAACCACTCTCCTACTGCGAACCGGATCCTGAAATTTCCTCCACAACGCCGTACCAGCTTCATCAACCTAATAGTTTCGGCTATGTTGTTGTGCGACGTGATAAAATAAATGAAGCATATATATACCGCGGGCCAAATGTAATCGAACACTTCCTGGAAAAAATGGTGGAGGAGGTTGAGGTAATTGGTAGCGTACTGCTTACATCAAAACCGATGGCACCTTTAACTGAAAATGAACTTCAAAATTACAATTCCACTGAGGTGTGTCCGGTATGTGATCAAAGTTTCACTGATGAGAACAAAAAAATATTCCACCACGATCATTTCAGCGGAAACTACATAGGTGGAATTTGCAACACGTGCAATCTTAAAACCCAGAAACCTAAATTCATCCCCATATTCTTTCACAACGGAAGCGGATATGATTTTCACCACCTGGTGAGACATCTTGGCTACGATCCGAAACGTATAGGTGTCTTGGCCGAGAATGAAGAACGCTACATTAGTCTCAGCAAGCAAGTGTCGATTCCGGGAACGAAAAATACAATCGAGATGCGCTTCCTGGATTCGTATAGATTTCTCTCTGCAAGTCTGGATGCTTTAGCGAACAAACTCACCGACGATCAATTTAAAATAACTAGAGCTAGTTTTCCCAACGTAGACATAGAACTCGTTAGACGTAAAGAGATTTATCCTTACGAATACGTTAGTGATGGTTCTAAATTTAACGACGACGCTCTTCCACTTCCAAGAGAATTTTACAGCAGACTCAGAGAGAAAGAAATCGCGGAAGAAGAATACCAACACGCGCAACTCATGTGGGAGAAATTAGAATGTACGACACTCGGAGACTACCACGACGCATACTTAAAACTGGACGTGACGATACTCGCGGATGTTTTTCAAGCGTTCAGGAAAACGGCAACGAATATTTATAAATTAGATCCAGCGTATTTCTACAGTCTACCGGGATTAGCGTGGTCGGCAATGTTATTCCAGACAAAGGTCAAGCTGGAACTGATATCGGACGTTGACATGTTGCTATTTATCGAAAGAGGGATACGAGGTGGAATGGTGCAATGCGTACAGAGACATGCAAAAGCTAATAACGTACACATGAAAGAAGATTACGATTCAAATCGAGCATCGAATTACATCTTCTACGCCGACGTTAATAATCTCTACGGACATGCCATGGTTCAGAAACTTCCTTACGGGGGATTCGAATGGTTAGATCCCACTTCGATAGACATTATTCATTTCGACGATAGCGAGTGTGGTTTCTTCGCAGAGGTAGATCTCCAATTCTCTGATCACCTGCACGACACGTTTTCGGATTTGCCTCCGACTCCCGAAATCAAATGTCCACCCGACTCGGTTCAAGACAAGCTTTTGTTAACATTGGACCCTAAACAGAGATACGTCGTCCACTACAAGAATCTCCGGTTTTTGATTGGGAAGGGTGTTCAGATAGTAAATGTTAGAAGAATACTAAAGTTTAAACATTCCACGTGGTTAAGACCTTACATAGAAACTAACACACAACATAGAACAGCTGCCACTTCCGATTTAGACAAGGACTTCTTTAAATTAATGAACAATGCGGTGTACGGAAAGACCATGGAGAATGTTAGAAAGCACGTAGACGTGAAATTAATTTCCGATAAGAATAAATGTCGGAAGTGGATAGCCGATCCTAGATTCAAGTCGAGAAAAATTTACAACGAGAATTTGGCAACGTTTTGAAAGTCGTTGATTTTGTTTCTGTATTTTCCGTCGTTGGGTTTCCTCGTCACGTCGATCGTCGCGAATCCGAAATCGTCCCTGTTCCAGCAAGAAGAGCAGCGTTCCGAAAATTGATTGATCAACAGGCCGTTGAGTTTAGATAGCATGGAAGGTAGAAATTCATGATCTGCCTTGCGGTGTACAGTCTCCATTGTTTGCTTTCGGAAACCAAAGAGATTCATTGTCCTTGCTAGTTCTTTATTGTGTATGTGAGACAGTTAAAGTTTTTTTATTTTAGTTATAGTTATTTAAGTTTATTTTTTTTTCAATTGCATTGCCTACAATTTTTACTATTTTCTAAACGATAGTGTCCCCAAGGCAACGTGTGGATTCCACAAGACAAAATACATCTTTTATCGTCGTGCGGATCTAATGCTACTTTCCTAACTTCGTTTGTTGTAATCACGTGGTCTACACTTTGGATTCTTTGTTCTATACTTAGTATCGTCGATTGTGAGTAAAGGCAATCGATGTAATCGTGGAAGGTGAGTTTGTTCTCCACCGTATTCTTGCCCACACCTTTTGCTTTCTTCGTGACGCTACTCTCTGTTCTCATGGCATACATCTTCGAACGCAAACCCGCGAACTCTACAATAATATCACCGTTACATTCATCTTTCAGTTTACCTAGGACTTTTTTGTTACGAGATGGAATCCCAAATCTGTTGGGTTGAGGATACGCAGAAGTATCGAAATACTCAAGCATGGAAGGATTTTTTATGTCTTCGTATAGGTTAGGTGTTTGTATGCTGTAAATGAAGCTGTCGGTGTCCGTGTACAAAAGTGATATCTTATCATTGTAGAAGGGTTTCATCACGTCGTAATGAAATTCGAACATGTAAAGTTTCGACAAGTCGAGAACCGTTGCGCCAACGTAAATTGGTTTTCTGAATTTCATCAATTTTATATCTAGATTGAAAAGTGCCAAATTCTCGTTGTAAATTTTTCTCGACTTGAATCTAGGATCGGCTATCCACTTCCGACATTTATTCTTATCGGAAATTAATTTCACGTCTACGTGCTTTCTAACATTCTCCATGGTCTTTCCGTACACCGCATTGTTCATTAATTTAAAGAAGTCCTTGTCTAAATCGGAAGTGGCAGCTGTTCTATGTTGTGTGTTAGTTTCTATGTAAGGTCTTAACCACGTGGAATGTTTAAACTTTAGTATTCTTCTAACATTTACTATCTGAACACCCTTCCCAATCAAAAACCGGAGATTCTTGTAGTGGACGACGTATCTCTGTTTAGGGTCCAATGTTAACAAAAGCTTGTCTTGAACCGAGTCGGGTGGACATTTGATTTCGGGAGTCGGAGGCAAATCCGAAAACGTGTCGTGCAGGTGATCAGAGAATTGGAGATCTACCTCTGCGAAGAAACCACACTCGCTATCGTCGAAATGAATAATGTCTATCGAAGTGGGATCTAACCATTCGAATCCCCCGTAAGGAAGTTTCTGAACCATGGCATGTCCGTAGAGATTATTAACGTCGGCGTAGAAGATGTAATTCGATGCTCGATTTGAATCGTAATCTTCTTTCATGTGTACGTTATTAGCTTTTGCATGTCTCTGTACGCATTGCACCATTCCACCTCGTATCCCTCTTTCGATAAATAGCAACATGTCAACGTCCGATATCAGTTCCAGCTTGACCTTTGTCTGGAATAACATTGCCGACCACGCTAATCCCGGTAGACTGTAGAAATACGCTGGATCTAATTTATAAATATTCGTTGCCGTTTTCCTGAACGCTTGAAAAACATCCGCGAGTATCGTCACGTCCAGTTTTAAGTATGCGTCGTGGTAGTCTCCGAGTGTCGTACATTCTAATTTCTCCCACATGAGTTGCGCGTGTTGGTATTCTTCTTCCGCGATTTCTTTCTCTCTGAGTCTGCTGTAAAATTCTCTTGGAAGTGGAAGAGCGTCGTCGTTAAATTTAGAACCATCACTAACGTATTCGTAAGGATAAATCTCTTTACGTCTAACGAGTTCTATGTCTACGTTGGGAAAACTAGCTCTAGTTATTTTAAATTGATCGTCGGTGAGTTTGTTCGCTAAAGCATCCAGACTTGCAGAGAGAAATCTATACGAATCCAGGAAGCGCATCTCGATTGTATTTTTCGTTCCCGGAATCGACACTTGCTTGCTGAGACTAATGTAGCGTTCTTCATTCTCGGCCAAGACACCTATACGTTTCGGATCGTAGCCAAGATGTCTCACCAGGTGGTGAAAATCATATCCGCTTCCGTTGTGAAAGAATATGGGGATGAATTTAGGTTTCTGGGTTTTAAGATTGCACGTGTTGCAAATTCCACCTATGTAGTTTCCGCTGAAATGATCGTGGTGGAATATTTTTTTGTTCTCATCAGTGAAACTTTGATCACATACCGGACACACCTCAGTGGAATTGTAATTTTGAAGTTCATTTTCAGTTAAAGGTGCCATCGGTTTTGATGTAAGCAGTACGCTACCAATTACCTCAACCTCCTCCACCATTTTTTCCAGGAAGTGTTCGATTACATTTGGCCCGCGGTATATATATGCTTCATTTATTTTATCACGTCGCACAACAACATAGCCGAAACTATTAGGTTGATGAAGCTGGTACGGCGTTGTGGAGGAAATTTCAGGATCCGGTTCGCAGTAGGAGAGTGGTTTGAGGAACGCCTCGAAATCTGCGACGATGATTGCGGGATGTGCTAACAATGCCTTGTGCATTTTGAATTCTTCGACTTCGTTCGTTTCGGGCATCAACATTCTAGCCGGTCTGTTGTCACCGCAATAAATTTTATGTTCGGCAAGTTTCTCCAGAGCAATTTGACGACTATGAAGATTTTGATGATCACGTCGGTCACGATCGTCGAACGTGGTTAGGCATCTCGGGCAAACTTCGATGCAATGTTCATGCTTGGTAGTTTGACTTTTGACCAAACGTGATAGTGAACGAATTAGCGTGTAGTGATGAACATCCTCGTTTGAAATTAGAAGAAGATTAATCACACGAGCATCGTCATCGTCGATATCGCTTATCCTGACGGGATGCACGAGATATTTATCTGACGTGAAGGAATATACATTAATAGCGATGCGTTTTCCGGCACGATTTTCAAACTTTGTTATATCCGACAATGTCACCGGGTATTCAATGTCAGACATTACACTTTCAAACTCGGTCTCGTATTGTTTGTAATGTCCAACCCACTGTGGATTATTTTTGCAATAAACAGGATGCAGTGCAGCCAATATACACCAAAGGAAACACTTGTTATCGCTGTTCTGTATATTTAACACAGCCCTCTTGTGTTGAATATTCGGTGGAAGAGGAACGTAGCTGGAAGCGCGAAGAGGCGAGAATTGGTTCACGTAAACAGTTAACGTGTGAGGACTTCCACATAGAGACCACCCCGACCCTTTAGCCTCGAAATCGTCGTGTTTCTTAACCAGCTCATTGGTAACTTTATAATAGAAGTTGTCTAAATTTTCGACGTCAGCAAAATAAAGTGTCTGGTTTTTTGTACGATGATAAAAAATACTCGTTGTGCCATCAACTTTCTCGTATTCAGAAAACAGAACAACGTATACTTTTATAGAGTTGTTTTCAAGTTTATCTTTCAAAATATTTAGTACAGGTGTTTTCGTTTCATCCAAGAAACTTAGAATGTCACGGCCTGGTTCTGACTTAATTGAAAAATCCTGGAGTTGGTCGTTGAATGCAGATCTAATTGGTTTGCGTTCATTGGATAATTTAATTTGCTTGGAAGTGGAAGCTTCCGTATCTGCATTATCGATTTTCCTTTTCGATGCTTGTCCGGTCGATGGTTTGCAAATTTTGAGGTGTTTACTTAAATTTGCAATGCTGATCATTTTTCCGCATCGAGCACAAGGCTTAGAAGGTAACGAACGTTTAATTCTCGAACCTGTTTCGCTACATCTTGCCCTGTGTACCGATAAATTGTTCCTTGAGATTAGCTTCCCACAAGTAACACATTCAGTTTTATCATTTTTACAATTGAAACTGGTGGTGGATGCCATTGCGTTTTCGAAAATCACAGAAATCAAAAAGTCTAGTATATAGCGATACAATTTTCAGGTATGTTATTTATATATAATTTCTTGAGGTGAAATAGAAAATGCACGATCACGTCAAAATTCAATCTGGTCGAAATTACTATGAAAAACCACGTGAAACACCTTTGAACTTGAAATAATAGATGGTATGTAGCTTCAAAGAAAGTTAAATACCTATTTTTTTTACAAAAAACGAGGAGCGCTGCAACAGGACGTCCGTACTCTTCGGCTGCTCTCACGAGACTGACTAATCTGCAGTGTATGCCGTCTTATATAATAAAAGCGCGGACCGTATTGAAAACACCTGTAATAATTAACCAATCAGAAGACGCCACGTTAGATATGACTCATCACATTACGTCATAACTTGTTGCAACATGTTGTGTAATAGTTTACCCCCTTATAGTTAATACAACAAAGGGCATTAGATATGAGTCATCACAATGTTACGTAATAACTTGTTGCAAAAAACGTTGTGCAATAGTATACCCTTATAAGTAATACAATTAAGGGGTGCTTAATATGAGTCATCACAATGTTAGTTACATGGTTCTAGTTAGGATGATGATTTTTTTTTTGGTTTGTTGGATAGGGGTTGAAGAAGACTATTTGTTGTAGTAACCACAGTATTGTTTTTTTGTTTTTTTTTGTGTTTTCTGTTCTCTTACGAGAATTAATATAAGTTGCCATAGAACCCTCCAATTCATGACTTAGGAAAAATCTGTTTGCGGATTCATCACGTACGCCTATACGTGAGTAAAATGTGAATAGAACCTATGTTCGGAAATCCAAAATGGCGACCGGAAGTAGGATTATCTTGGAAACAGTAAGACTTAGGAAAAATCTGTTTGCTGATTCACCACGAACGCCTATATGTAAGTAAAATATGAATAGAACCTATGTTCGGAAATTCAAAATAGCGACCGGAAGTGGGGTTATCTTGGAAACGGTAAGACTTAGGAAAAATCTGTTTGCGGATTCATCACGTACACCTACACGTGAGAAAAAGTATGAATAGAACCTATGCTCGGAAATCCAAAATGGCGACCGGAAGTGGGATTATCTTGGAAACAGTAAGACTTAGCAAGAATCTGTTTGCGGATTCATCACGTACGCCTATATGTGAGAAAAAGTATGAATAGAACCTATGCTCGGAAATCCAAAATAGCGACCGGAGGTGGGGTTATCTTGGAAACAGTAAGACTTAGGAAAAATCTGTTTGCTGATTCATCACGTACTCCTATACGTGAGTAAAATGTGAATAGAACCTATGTTCGGAAATCCAAAATGGCGACCGGAAGTGGGATTATCTTGGAAACGGTAAGACTTAGCAAGAATCTGTTTGCGGATTCATCACGTACGCCTATATGTGAGAAAAAGTATGAATAGAACCTATGCTCGGAAATCCAAAATAGCGACCGGAAGTGGGGTTATCTTGGAAATGGTAAGACTTAGGAAAAATCTGTTTGAGGATTCATCACGTACGCCTATATGTGAGTAAAATATGAATACAACCTATGTTCGGAAATCCAAAATGGCGACCGGAAGTGGGGTTAGGGGCCAGGAATCTTAAAAAAAATATTATTTGTTTGTTTGCTTGCGTCACAATATAGGCGCGCGCGCGCGTGTGTGTGGCACATCGTTTCCGAAAGAGGTTTACAAAGGTCACGATATATAAACATTGGTCCCGGAGTTGGAAAATTACGATAAGATGCATTCATCCTTCAAAAATAAGAGAGTACATTATTTACTCATCACGCTGTGTCAGCGCAACGAATGAATGCGCGGAACGTGGAGAGAAAGTGAGTTTTTGAGGTTTTGGTGAACCTCAATTAATAAAAATGAGTTTTTTGAGATTTTGGTGATCCCCAAATGGGTAAAGTGAGTTTTTGATGTTTTGGTGCTCTTTTCTTGGCTGCGAAACATCGTTAGCGCAATAAATAAGGCGCGGAACGTGGAGAGAAAATGAGTTTTTGAGGTTTTTTTGATCCCCACTTGATGGCGTTGAACTCCCCAATCTGCACTACTCTAAAGTAGGTCAAAGCATGTAGAGGCTCTCGTTTAGTTTAGCACGTAATAAAAAAAAAAAAATAGGTTAAGTATATCACGTAAGATCGTGGTATACCTACCAAGTGTGAGTGGGAAAAAAAGGAAATTTTACTAAAACATCGCTAAACGCTAAAACGTCGACAAAAAATTGTCAAAATATGTCAAAAACTGATATTCAATTGATAAAAAAAGAGGCTACAAATGCATACCTACCAAGAACGAGTGGGAAAAAAAATAATTCATTGAAAATTGTACTAAAAACATCGCTAAACGCTAAAACATGGACAAAAAATTGTCAAAATATGTCAAAAAATGATATTCAATTGATAAAAAAAAACAATACCTACTAAGTATTATTTTGAAACGCCCCAATTACACTACTTCCATAAAATATATTTGTACATGTCTTTATATACTCAGTTAACTGGGTGTCCATGTAGGCAGACAACACTTTATTGTGTGGTTTATAACCAATTACAGGATTCCCTTTTTCTTGTCTCTTCTTAACAAAACGGGTCAATGTCACATGACAAATATTGTGCTCTTTTGCGGCGTGTCGGATTGAAGCATTGCTTTCCAAAACTAACTTTGCAGCTTCTTCCATCTTATCTTGTGAAGGGCCTGGTTCGGTAAGTTCTTTCTCTCTCTCTCACCATTCTGAAACATACAGAATGTAATAATTCAGGATGGTTGAACAATGTTTCTTATTACAATGCAAGTGAATATTTTACATAACAAACGCATAAGGGGCAATTGTAACAGTGTTAAAACTGCCCCGATTACATTTGTTACATTTGCCCCATCCTGACGCCATATTATTTGCTGGCTTGCAGCTACTAACCCCGACACCAGAAACAACTATCTTAACAAATACATCAAATATTGTGTATTGCGATGATATATACAAACCTTGATCAGACGACATCGCCAAATCACTATTAAACAATAAAAAGGATAAAGGTAAAAAAGGTAAAGTGTTCCCCTGTGCATAGCACCACGCCATGAAGGCGTATAGGGGGTGTGGGGGTAACGCCCCACACTTTCTTGATCCGGTCGTGAGTGGGGGTGATGTGATCAGCATCACGCCCCTAACCGCCTTTACCCCCCAGGGTTTCCCCCAGGTACCCATGTTATTCGACGCTGGGTGGGCGCCGGGGCCGCTTTCACCGTTAGAAAAGTTCCCGGATTTGAACCGGCCGGGGATCGAACCCGGGACCTTGAGCATGGTAGTCAGACGCGTTACCGACTGAGCCACCGCGGCCACTAAACAATAAAAAGGAACCTTATGTTTTTACTTACGTGTTGAAAATTTGAAAAACTCCCAATAATAGCCGGAACAATCGCTTCCTAAGCACCACCGCCACATGAGTCACTCCCAACTGACACCTCCTTTCTACAGGTTTGAATAGTTTTTAAAAACACCTCACGAGAGTAGCACAGTAGCGATTGTTAAATTTGCCCCGTGTTACAATTGACCCCGCTCTCCATGTTACATCAAGATCAACTGATTTCTTAAATCTCTTTACCTGTTCTGGAGTAGGACAATATAGGTATAAATAAATGAATAAAGATTGATTGATTGAATTATGTTTTAAGTCCACTTCATGCACAGTAAGGCTAATCGGGACTGGGCCTACAGTTTAAAATTGGATCCGAACCAACATGTTCCTCCACCGGGTATCTAACCCGGGAAAATGAATAAAGAATTCTGAACGAAATTATTATGTAAGCTATGTAAAAGATTAAAAGCGCAGATAAAATATTCATCTTTAGTTTGATAAGTATTTAGCGTTTGCCCCCCCATCTCCCAGCTCACCCTCTCGTATGCCTCTTTCTGTCCGGGGTTCAAAATCCTAAGGGGACAGGGGGATTTCTCCCCACAAACAATACGATCCTAAAAAATCCATCAAAAACTTTGGGGGACAACCAAGATAAGCCAATAGTTTTGACTTTAATCAAACTTTACTAAGGATAATATGGAATATAAAACACACACACAAAGATGATGTTTCCTGCTTTGTATGTTTGTGAGTGTTCCATGCTCTCGAGTTCTCTCTCTTTCTTTCTAGACCCCCATTAACGGATCTACACCGATAACACTGCTCTGCAGCAAAAATGATGTTTTCGAATGAATGTGTGTTCCTAAACGGAATTTTCGCGCCCAGTTCAACGGTGCTATCACGTCAGGTTTTCGAGAAAATCAGGAATATGTATTTCATGAAAGTCCCGTTTATATACCATAGGAGGGCATGGAGTATTTAGAGTTAAATTGTGATTACACCTTTCATTGTGGTCTGGCAACACTAATTTGACTGTTTTTTTTTTTGTTTTTTTTTGTTTCACAGGTGGTCGAGTGTGTTGTATTCCTAGTGCTGAACGGTTGCATGAAGTGACAAATTGTGTATATTCGGACAGCAATGTCTTCACGTGGCTGCAAAAACGACCCGAACACTTTCTGTTACATGGGAAGTACATGTTGTGTAAACAAAGACTACAGATAACGCCAATCGTCAAAGAAGCCTACCTTGGGTATTTTGGACTTGTGCTTAGCGATGAAAATAAACAAACCATGGGCACCCCAGAAAGTATGTAAGACTTGTGTGCAAGGTTTGAGGTTCTGGATGAACGGACAAAGAGATAAATTCTATTTTGCTCTGCTCACCATACTGATGACTTATTTATGTCAGGTTAAAGTGCAAGGTTTCAGTGCCAAGAACAAAAGTGACATAGTGTATCCAGATTTGCGATCTGCAATGAGACCAATCAAACATGACGAAAGTCTACCTATTCCATCTCGTCCATCTTCAAGCTGTACATCGCCTCGAAAGGAAGTTGTAAGCGATACAACGGACATCAGTGGATCAGAAGACGACTTTGTACCCAGTATAAGTGACAATACCCCACACTTATTTAGTCAGACCGCACTGAATGACTTGGTACTTCATCTTGCTTTACCAAAGGAAAGTTCTGGACTGTTAGCCTCTGTACTGAAACACAGACATTTATTATTACCTGGCACTAAAATGTCATGTTACAGATCCCGGAAACAAGATATAGTTTCTATATTTTCAGAAGAAAGGTCTATAATCTTCTGCAACGACATATGGAAACTTGTAACGTGGCTTGGTGTGAAGTATGTAACTTCTGAATGGAGGCTTTCCATAGATTCTTCTGTAACCAGCCTGAAAGGTGTTTTACTCCACAATGATAATGTTCTTGGATCTGTACCAGTTTCTTATTCTATTACTTTGAACGAATCATATAAAAGTTTGCAGTTTCTATTGCAATGTGTGAAGTACTCCGAGTATGGGTGGGTTGTATGTGGTGACATCAAAGTTATCAACCTTTTACTGGGACAACAAATGGGATACACAAAAATGTCCTGTTTCCTGTGCGAGTGGAATAGTCGAGACAGACAAAATCACTGGCAAAGGCGGGAGTGGCCAACCAGAGGACCCTTGACACCCTTAACAAAGACTGTTATGCATGTGCCACTTGTGGTACCCACAAAAGTTCTTCTCTCTCCTCTAAACATTAAATTGGGTATCATGAGCCAGTTTGTACGTGCCCTAGATAAGGACAGTGAGTGTTTATCAGAGAATGACCCTAGATAAGCTGAAAGCAGGTGTTTTTACTGGACCTCAGATCAGGAAATTAATGTGCGACCCCAATTTTGAGGATACAATGAGCCAAACAGAAAAGCAAGCCTGGGAGAGCTACAAAGATGTTGTAAAAAAACTTCCTAGGAAACAGAAGGAGTCCAGCTTACAAAACCATTGTGAACACCATGTTGGAAAATTTGAGAAAACTAGATTGTAACATGAGTTTGAAGTTACATTTCCTGCATGCTCAGATTGACTATTTTCCAGATACCTGGCTTGGATTTTACAGCGAAGAACAGGTTGAACGTTTCCATCAGGACTTGAAAGACATGGAAAGAAGATACCATGGTGGTTGGACTGTTAACATGATGGCAGAGCGGTGTAATAATACATACACAATAACAGCAAATCAAGAACGTATAAGTATGAAATCTAATTGATTTATATTAATAAAAATCTAAAATTAAACAAACACTTATGCATAATAAAGCCATTTCAAGAATTTTGCAATTTATTGACATTTTCACCAGTTTATAAAGGAATCAGTTTGCTGATGTATATCTGATTTAAAAATAACATTTGAATTCACTTATATGTATTTATTAATATGTATTTCTAAAATATTAAGTAATTATTTTTTGCATTTAACAACATAATAAATATGTATATTATATGTGTGTGTGTGTGAGAATTAAGATCTTCATCCCCCCTATATGATCTTTTAGAAGGATGGAGAGATGCTCGGAAATAGAAGTACTAACATTTTGTAATTAAATATGAATTACTCTCTACTATAACGTTGTAGAAGGAGACACATCAAAAACGTCCCGTAGATGGAAAACATTAAAAAAATATTTCTAATGGCGGAGTGTCTGTCTAAAAATAATTACATTTTAAAATATTTACTCAAATTTAGATCAAAGTAATAAAGTAATAACCATGATATCTACGTTAAGTTGACAAAGATAAATAACTTGTAAAAATGTACGACATTAAATCCATATTTGCATATAGTGTACTGCTTGATGAAAGTAAGTTGACTCAAGACGCATAAAAGTTGCTTGTTGCGTAGTATCTCCAGCTGCATATGAAGATAAGCTGTTTTACCAAGGTTCTTCACCTGCTATCCAGCAGGATAATATAAGTAGAAATGAATACAGAATTGTCAACGAAATCATTATATCAACGATACAAAACACTATGAGCTGTTTTAGTTGTAAGTATTTCAAATATACTTACACATATAAAACATGAATAAGACGTTGGAGTTCAATGTTATATCAGAGTTAAAATAGCTTTAATGAAAACAATTAAGAGGAACAAAAAGTAATTTATAATCTCCGAGTTACATTTAAGTGTATGAATTCGTAATATAAGAAAAAGAAATCTCGAAGTCAAGACACATATATTCGTCTCATATTGTTTTCAAACTTTCGAACTATGCTTCAGAATAAATATTTTAATCAGATAATAAAACAAGATGGCGCTCAGTAGCGTAACTAACATGCTCTGTGCCCCTACGCATTTTTTTTACCTTTCTTTTCTAAGTTATTAATTCACTTCTGCATTTATATTACGTATTTACAAATATGAAAATACATACATGTAATTTGAATCTATTTAAAAACTGGTACAAAAGGTTTTAAAAGACAAACTGTAAAAAAATGTGTTACAATTACAAATGTTACTACAAAAATTACGATATTGTTAAATGTCCAATAGCAGTCCTCTGCGTTTATTGATGAAAGCAAATTCTTGTGCTAGGTTGGTCAAGTCCAGTTTTCGAGCACGATCGCTTTCAATGCTTAGCAGCGTTTTTCTTATGATTTCAGTTGATTCTACATTCTGGAGCTATAGTGCAAGATCTTGTTCATATTTCTCACAGAAATTTGTAGATTTCCTTACAACAACTTCAAAAGAAACTTAACAACCGGACAGTTTCATCAATCCTTCCTAAAACGCTGGCGGTAAGTAGGGGCGGGGAGGGTGAAAACATTTCCAGCACATTTCCTTGCCTGTCGTCTACCCTTCGGCGATGCAATCTATCTGAGCTTTGCAGATTTCACCAGCGTGCATCAGACTGGTGCACCAGAAATGACGTCAAATTCGGTGAAATTCGGAAAGCTTCATGCCGAAACAAATGACAGATTTGGAATGCGCACGCATATCCGCGCTTATCAGGAGAAAATCATCATCAGTGACTAAATCACAGGAGATATTTTCACTTAACGACATCTTACTTTGCATGTTCAATACGAATTTGAGTGGTATTCTTATGTAAAGATATCGAATTTTGCAAATAGATGCATTCCTGCATGTTGCAGCAGAATGCAGCAGAAGACGGACGAATGTTTTGATGCATCGGAATACTTTATTTCACTTTCCGTGCAAGTAAAGGAGCAGTAGATTTAAAATGTCGACAGTTTTTTGCCTGCATCCAGTTTATTCACCCTCCGTGCAAGAAAATCGGCGTGACATTTGGTACTATTGCCTACAGAATTCATATCACGAATCGGAAGAAGCTTCAGTGCAGACGACGCCATCTTGATTCACCAGCCGTACCAGCTCTTGAGGCTGGTGACGCCATGGTTTAACATGGTGAAAGCTTTGGTGCGCCCCGGTGAAATACGGAAAGCCGAAGCGAGCATCAGCGGTGCAACAGCCCGTTCACCGGTGAAATCTGGAAAGCACGGCAGGACTTGAACTATTCAGCTAATGAAGGTTTTCTTCTAACCTGGAAATTCACTTTCTACTTTTCTAGTGATTAACGTTTTCTGTTTGCAGTTTTAGGGGCATAAAAATATAAAAAATATAATGTGTTCGGTTGAAAATATATTTTAACGCCGAAAGGAAAACATTTGTGAACTATTGGTCTTTCTTAATTTTTCATAATCACTGTTTGCTGGGGTGTTATTTACGCCACTGGTGACGCTTATACATCGAGACAAGACATGTCGAGACGAGTCTCGTTCCGTCTCGGTACCAGCGGTGCCCATTCCCCCAAGGCCAATGACGCATTCCCCTCCAAAATCATGGCATGCGTCCCCCTCCAAATCATATCATTCGCGCCCTCAAACCATATCGTAATCCCCACAAAGTAATTAATCACGACAGCGTGTCTACCGAAAGTTACTTTCTTATTAGCTTTACTGAACGCTATACCTTATCTGCCTCCTCCTTAAACAGGAGTACCCATCACTCAAGACAGCTCAAAATCGTTTGGATGAATACGTAATAACTGATGTATATTTGAATGAAATACCAAGTTAAACTGTTCATATTTTTTAATTGTTCGATTTTCGAAAACCTCAAAGCTAGCACATTGATTGGCTAAATGTAGTAAATTAAATTATGTAAATATGCACAAAAATAGTGTTTGTAAGTTGGTTTATAAAACTCACAATTTGAATATTTAACACAAATTGTTACAGAACTGAAGATAAAGATAGAGAATTCAATCTTGGCAAACCAAATAACATGCTTCAGTCGTATGACCGATTCAATTATTGTTTCACGAGACATTACAGAACCCTAGCTACGTAGTAATACTTAAGGTCAGGGCGATACAGTATAATAGGGATCCTATTTCCAAGAACTCACCCCCACCAGTTTTCTTGAAGTAAATATATTTATTTTAGTAACCCATAACAATAATTACGTAGATTTTATCTTCCGTGCAAATTTAACATGTTAAAGTAAAATTTTCCTGTAACAAGAAGTTAGAAATACGTATTCAATATATTTTTGTTCCAAATAATGGATACACCTGCTTTAAATTAAGCAGTATACCAACACAAAGAATTATATATATTTAAGAAGTTGTGTTATTAATAATTACCGATTATGTTTTATACGCAGCTATAGTATAAAACTTGACATTCATCAGCAAAGCACCAAACACGCATTCTCGCAACATAGAAATGCTAGCCAAGCGAGGAGAAATTTTTACATCCATTTCGTTGCAGGCTTTCAAGAATTTGAATTTTATGGTGTGTCAATACTTTCTTAGGATCCCGAGATATTTAGTCTTTTCCAGCTTCTCTTTTGGCACGTTCGGGGTCGAAAACGTGTGGATACCATATCGCTAAATACAGTCTCCAAAATTTAATGTTCGAACTCTCTCTCCACTACAGAAATCCCTTTTCAATCTAAGATCTAATTAACACTTTATCAAGAGCTGCCTATCTCCCCTTTTAAATTTAATACTCAATCCTACCACCAAAATTTCCATGAAAATTTTAGACTTACTGTTGATATTGAAGAGTGGATATTGCCTCGTGCTTCATCCGAAAAAGTAATTCTGACTGCACATCAGAATTTCTACAAGTCTTAAGACAATAGCAATACTCAAGATTTGGATACCCCCCTCATTTTAATGCTCAATCCCCCTCTAACTAAAATACCCGCCATAGTCTAAGACCTAAAGTTGGATACTTCCCCCAAAGTTTAATTCAGAATCCCCTTCAGAACCCACTTGTCAAGTAAGGTCTAATATGTAAGTTTTCGATATTTATCCTCCTACCCCTTCGATAATACCCTTAAACACTTTCATTTTTTCATCTAATGGATTAAACATGGTGAATTTAATGTTTTATATTTTTTACACATATTTTGGAGAATATATAAATGTTGAAATTTATATTATTTGAAGGAAAAAAAATCTCGATGTCGCAGTCTGCGCCATAGTCCCCCCTTTGGCACCCCTGCTCGGTACTATCGTAATTTCATTTTTAAAGTCTCTTATTGGTCAGTCCATGCGGGTGAATGCTATACGCAGTCATATCAATAGTAGGGCTAACTCTTCTGTAGAGTGGTAGCTAACGTTGTCTCCTTGTAATAAAGAGGGATGTGAAGACATCTAAATGTCAACCTCTTTTCCACGTAGCCCACGCTGGACGCCATTTTGCAGACTAAAGCTGTTTCAGGGTCTGGGCCTACAATCTGCATAATCCTCTGTCGAGGTCGTGTTGACGATTTGTATTTGTGATTCTCCATTCATCCCTTTCTTTACATCACCTTTCATCTTCATCTTCGCAATTAGCCAAACGTGGCAGAAAAGCTAAGTAAAATAAAACAAATCAATTGTAATCAAGAACTTCCGTGTTCGAAATTAAAAGTACTAACACCAAACATTTTATGATGAAACATTCATTATTCACTACTTCAATTTTGTGAAAAGACGCATCACAATTGTCCCATAGATGGCAATCTTTTTAAAAAATATTTATAGTAATGAAAAGTCTGTTTAAAAATAATTTCATTGCAAAGTATTTACTCAGATTTTTACAAAAGTAATGGAATACAAAACATTAGTTCTTCATTAAGTTGACAAAGGTAAATGCTTCTGAAAATGGACAACAAACAACTAAATTTGCATATAGAATATTGAATTATGAAATTAAGTGGAATCATGCTGCATGACAGCTACTTCTAAAGTAGTGACACCAAGCCCGAAAATGTCATATCAACATGGACTGATATTATATTAAGTATTTGTATGTGTTCTGCAACAAGATAAGTGCAAAGTGTAATATAAGCGTAAACAAATACATAATTCCCAACATAATCATTACATTAGCTATGTAAAAGATTACCCACTTAGAAATAATTTTCATCTTTAGTTGGAAGTATCGTGTGTACAAAAATAAGGGCCCATTATTATTAAAACGTGACTGGCAACATGATCGGTTCTTCCTTTCGCAGTAACATTAACTGGTCCACTGGCGAACCAACAATCATATTTTCTCTAGTCAGCTGTTAGTTACCTGTGAGTTAAAGCGTGTTAAAATGGCTGCGCGATTACACAATCTCGTCAGTTGAGAAATACGGTCTGTGATTCGATTCTTTAACACCGAAAGTGATAATGGAGCCAAAATTCACCGAGAATTGTATGAAGTGTATGGTGCGAGTGTAACACTATCATATCAAGACGAGCCACACAAAATCAGCGACGTGGAATGCTGCGATCAGGAACTGTTCTTATTTATGACAACGCTAAACCACGCACTGTTGCCCTCACTCTTTAGACGATTCCGAGGTTTGGAGGGAAAGATTTTGATCACTCTCTGTATAGTCCGGACCTTGCACCTGGTGACTATCGCCTCTTCCTGCACCTCAAAAGTAACGTGTCTGAACGATTTGAAGAAACTGAGGTGTTGAAAACGACAATGTTGCATTGGCTGAACTCTCAGCCGGCGAACTTCTGCTCAATCCCTCTGATTAGGGGGACAAAAGTCGTGATGCAATTTCAATCGGGATAGAAAAAACTATTTTTTTTATTTTGTCACTCTTTTAGTTTCATTGCATTGATGGGTATATGTATAAGCATGCATACATATATAGTTTGTATACACACACACACACACACACACACACACACACACACACACACACACACACACACACACACACACACACAGGGTGTCTCAAAAGTAATAGCGCAAACTGACACAGGTGAAAGTACACGAAAATACAGGGTCCGGCAGAGGAGTTAGATGGTTTTGAAATGTGAATAACACACCTAATTTTCAAAGGTACAGAAATGTATTACTACAGAAATACAGGTTATTGTATGCCATTTTTATTTACCACGGCAGTTCGTTTAAAAGAAAAATAATGCCTTCAATTTACTTCTATACACATTCGAAGACCTTTTTCCTTTCCATTTAAAAGACCTACGTAAGATCTTGAGTCAGCGCTTTGTCCATTTGAACAATTGAAAGAAATTCAAATCAACAATCGGCGATCCGGTGAGAAATTGGTGGCCTGCTTAACTGTTTGTCAGCCCAGTAAGCATAGAGCCCTGGAATGTTCAACATCGAGCGTTTGTTGTGGAAGGATTCTTCAAGACTGTAGAATCTATATTGAAAACGCAGCGCAGCATCATTTTCAACGTCATTTTCATGTGGCACGCAATGGGTTCGAACACGGCCAGGTGGTGACCTATTCATAGATGATGCTGTCAATCTGATTGTGTTGCAGCTTGGTACACGCCCATGGCGTGCCACGTGAAAATGACGTTGAAAAGACGCTGAGTTTTCAATACAGATTCTCCAGTCTTGAAGAATCCCTCCACAACAAACGCTCGATGTTGCACATTGCAGGGCTCCATGCTTACTGGGCTGACAAACAGTTAAGCAGGCCACCAACTTCTCACCGGATCGCAGATTGTTGATTTGAATTTATTTCAACTGTTCAAACGGACAAGGCGCTGACTCAAGATCTTACATAGGTCATTTAAATGGAAAGGAAAAAGGCCTTCGAATGTGTATAGAAGTAAATTGAAGGCATTATTTTTTTTAAAAAAACGAACTGTCATGGTAAATAAAAATGACATACAATAACCTGTATTTCTGTAGTAATACATTTCTGTACCTTTGAAAATTAAGTGTGTTATTCACATTTCAAAACCATCTAACTCCTCTGCCGGACCCGTTAGAAGCAAACAATTGTGAATGTGTGGTTACAGGCCGCCACTGACTTCAATGTTTGTGAACGTCGTCCTAGTTGGTAAAATGTAATCTTCGTTGCTGTAAGGTTCCATTTTCACTACGCAGTATAGCACTGATTGTATCCATCCTGTTTGATTACAACGACACCTCTCGGAAATGTTCTGTTTTGTAAACAAAGAACAAACTTCGGACCGCGCAAGGAGTTAAGCACTCGGTGTTTACCAAATGCAATCAATGACGGCTTGTAACCTCACATTCGCACACATTATTAACATTCTACCAACTAGGACGACGTTTACAAACACTGAAGTCAGTGGCGGCTTGTAATCACACATTCGCGATTATATCGAAAACGGCTCGTTTGCAGACACATGTTTACTGAGACTTTTTAGCTGCTATTATCGTGTACTTTCACCTGTGTCAGTTTACTTGTGAGACACCCTGTATATATATAATATGCCGGGCTCCTTTCCTCCAAATACTTGTGTTCATACATTTAAGGCAAAACTATTTAGCAGCAAGAGTCTGAAGTACTTAGTGGTCATAACTTAACTCTCTCCGGGAATTTAGAATGCATTACAGAAAGCAATAAAAATGCGAGTGAAGCGAGCAAGAATGTTTCTAGATCCAATTTTTTGCAAACTGAAAACAATGTTGATTTAATATGGCACAAAAATGTTTATGAGGCGCCATGGCATTCTCTTCTACAATGTTTTCATTCAGATCGTTCGACGTCCAGGGCCAACTCCCAGCGCTCCCTAGTTACGCCTCTGAACTTGACAAGACTGTAAGAAAAGCAGACATTGCGAGCGAAGAAAACAAGAAAGTTTTTCGTAATGTTTTTTTTCATTTGTATAATATTTGATATGGAGGGGGAGAAATTGCCCCTCTGTTTTCCCCTGCAGGTGCTCTTGGACGTCTGGAAGAAATGATGGAAGAAAGACGCAAAAACAATTCCGTCTTAAGTATACTTTGTCCTGCTACTCTTAGATTCGACTAGTCTAGCTTTCTTTTCCTCAATGTTTGCCCTCCTAGAATTGATTTCCGTCCAAGGTTGGGGAGGGACAAGGTCCATTGCCCCCTGTGGATGCACCACTGCACCCCTTCCCCCGTAGTTCCGCACGCCTATGATGCACAGAGTTTGAAAAATAATGGTGACTATGTTTAAAAATGCAGTAGATATGTAGGGTAAAGGTGGAACAGATGGCGCGGGGACAGATGGCGCATCACGTGATTAGCAGAGAAGGAGCAGGCCTTTGGCGCCATTTTTCCACAGTTTTGGGGAAGAGAGAAAAGGACAAACGAGTGAGCGTTGTGTTCCCGATAAATCAGATAGCAGAGATATTACAAGGCTTTTACGTCGTCAGGACATAGCTGGTAAGTGAAATAAATGTATTACTACTATTTTGTAATCATCATAGATATCATCTAGGAAGGAATTAAGAAATTTTCAAACGCGTTTTCAGGAAGTTTGTTTGTTGCTCTTCCATCGCTGTTTTGTATATTCCGGTCAGTGTTGCCATCTGGTGAGGTTTTGTAAAAACATTCATCTGGACGTTGTGGGGTAAGATGCCGCAATGTTGAGTGCGACAGTTGGCGGCACATTATTATATTTACATGAAAGTTTACAAGATCAGAAATCTCCTACGGAGTCAGATGTTATCGTTTTATCAAAAAACAGAATTCAGAATGCCGCACAACGAGAAGATGAAAGTGCGGGAAGCGAGTCGGCAATACCACACACCAGAGTTTAAACGAGATCCGAATCACTTGTGACTCCACCAGTATCGAAATCATCTTCGTTTATGTTCTGTGGCAGCAACGAATCTTTTAACGACAACGAAAATGAATGAGTGTCTACAACCGTACCAAGAGTTAACGTCCACAGCAGACTGGATACAATACACAAGCTGGTTCCACGAAACTTGTTCAGTTTATCCTGATAAGTGCTCTGCGTGTGGAAGAGTGAAAAAATAGAACCACGGGCTGCCAAGAAGTTGTGAGGCGCTAAACTGTACTATTCAGATCGCCTTCCTACTGCGCCATTTTACCCACCCAGGTGGGACAGATTTATTTAATTGAAACACAACATGCGCATGCCCAAGTACAGTGTTCAATATGGTATAACACAATTACATAAACAAGATCATAACTCAGAAAATTAACAAGAAATATCAATGACATAATATACATTTTACATTTAATAACAATTGTGAAAAGAATTTAATTATTAGATTATAGAGACAAAGGAAACACAGATGTAATACAATATAAATGACGCGGAACTGTTGGAAAGAATCTTACAAGGTGAATGAAAACCAAAATTCTGTGAACAAAACAAAACATACATAAATTCAGTGAAGAGATCTAAAGTTACAACTAAATAGGTCGATGCTTGGGTTATTCTTAGAAACAGAATAAAATAACTTGCACATTCTCCTTATTCTTCTCATGGTTAAAAGCTCATCTTTTCGTGGGTGCATATTGTCGCTACATGGTGATACAGAACTTGGCCATTGTACATTTTGGTAGTTCCTCAACAACTTAAAAATGATGTAAACTACAATGAGAATAAATAACAAGACAAATGAACCGCTCCTTTTCGTTGACTGAAGATGTGCGCCATCTATCCCCCCCTTTACCTCCTTTGTTTGTAACCACTAATACAGTGTTGCTACACTTCATTTCAGGTTTGATATAATCAATCGGCCCTTTCTTTTCAAATGCGCCTCGTATAACACAGAATATTCGTCCAATCAAGGGGTTCCGGGTTCGGTACCGTGTGGAGGTAGCACAGTGGTTCGTGTCAAGTCCCGATTAGTCTATCTGTGAATAACGTGGACTTAAGACAACAACTCAACCACACAAACAAGGCAACCCCTATGTGGGTGCGGGGCCTGGGGCATACTGTAAACGCGGGACATACAACTAAAAGTTTCATCGATTTTGATTCCTCTAAAGTGCGGGTGTCCTATATGATGGGAATTTAAATATTATTAACCAGTATAATCCTCTGCAGAGTGCTGTTAATTTTGCTTGTGATTGTTAGGGGACGGATTTTAAGGTGCAGCACTTTTCCAAACATACAGCTGTTTTCTTACCGATCGTTTGAGGTATGTATTTTAGGACATGAAATCAAGTAAACTCAACACACATTGTTGCATCTTTTCGTGAGATTAGCACATTTGTCCCTATTTACCCCATGAGTTCGAAAACTGGGGGAGGGGTGGGGCAAGGGCAGTTTACTTTCCCTTGGTACATAAGCTTTAAGCATAGTGCGGGGGCAAAAGTGACAAAAAGTGGGGGACAACTGTCCCTGGGTGGGACACGCAGACTACATTTCTGATATTAAACTAACTATTCTACTGATAGTTAAGCAACATTTTTCTTACAGTTTCTGTGCAATGAAATATTAAACTTGACACTGTTGATTAAACATAACTACCTTAAAATACTCTCCCAGATTTGTAGCTACAAGTGAACAATATTTTGTCATGTGTGGGACAGGCGAAACACTGCCTCTTCACATAATTAGAAATTTATTTTATTTTCTGTGAATTCTCAAATGATGAAAAATCAATTATTTAAATCAAAAAGAGAAGCTAATTGACCTTTGAATATTCTAGTGGTGTTGAGTGGAAAATGTAACAGTTAAAGGAGAAATTAAAGGTTTTCTGGTGCCAAGGGTGGGACACAATACAAAACAAAAATAAATAAAAAAAGTTTAAATAACCTAATAATATGTAAAACACCTTCTACTTTTTAACTTAATTATGTATTATACTTGAATTTTTATCCAAAAGATAATTTTGGATTTTTAACTCACAAGATAGGATGAAGTTGCAGCATTTCATTTACTTTTTAAAGTAGAGGTTCAGGAACACGTCACACAGAATGCCCTCCCTCCCCCCACACACACATCAAGGATGTATTTTGGGGGTTCAGGGGGTCCGAACCCCTCCACAAATAATGAAATAATAAAACAACTAAAATAAAATAATGAAAATATATTTGTTGTTTAATCGAGGGTTATTTACTTCCGCCACACTTATTGAAAGGCAAGGATTATATTGGGATCATACGCCTTTGGACGACAGTACCAAATAACATTTATGCAAGATTTATTATTACTTATAATAAAATGCATAAAATATTTTCAGCATCTTTACTTTTCTTCAACTGGATCTAACATCTTTTTTGATATTCAATAAATATTCAATTCTTTATTTGTTTGACATTTATTTCCTTGCCAGGTCAGTTTTTTTAAAGCTAGATAATAAATATGTACTCTTATGTCACAATCCTTTTACCGTACTTTTAACAATTCATGTAATAAAAATATAATAAATTGATATAATATTTTCATTAAACTGTTACTTAATTTAATATAATTAAATGGTTTTTAATTTAAATATTATTCGGAACCTTCCCCCTCGAAATATATTTCTAGATACGTGCCTGACACACACGCACACACACACACACACACGAAATGTAACTATATATATATATATATATATATATATATATATATATATATATATATATATATATATATATATAAATTACTCAGTTCTCGTCTTTTTATACTTCTTGAACTAACTAATTATCAAATTTATAAATTATATTTAATATTTCACTTTATATATTCATAGTACATTATATATATCTTCATACAGACACATGTGTGATGAAGGAAATAAGCCCACCTAAACCAGTGGCGTAGCATGGACATTTCGGGTGGGAACGCCAAGTCCGAAGGAAGGGTCGGCCCTTTGTTGCTTAATAATTTACTTATGGTATTAGTCGCCACAGGTATTGTTTATTTGCCTGAAGTCAGCTGGGTTTTCAATAAAACATCATCCATGCATGTTTTAGCTAGAAAATGAGATGCCTCACTATGCCACAAATGTTTTGAACTCTGGTGTTTTATACTTTTCGATATGACGCAAGTCATTAGAAAACCTACCTGAATCACAAGCGCCACTGAACAACAGTAGACGTCATTGTTGTGGGCGATCCAACTACTGATTGATTTGGTTTATTTTACTTCGCTTTTCTACCACTTTTGGTTAATCGCGAATATGAATATGAGTGATGATATTTATGAAGTTGATGAAGGGGCACTCATAAAGAACACCCGTGCTAACGTCGGGATTCGAACCAGGGACCTCTGTCGTCTTTGCGCACTGTGCAAAGCACTCTGACACGGAGGTGGGTGGATGATCCAACTATCGTACACTATACTGACGTAACAGTGCCGTTTAGTAATTCAGACCACTGTTTATTGCATCTTGGAATGGTGATAAACATTTTAAAATAATTTTGTCCAGAGACCATTCGATGTTAAGAGTTTTCAAATGAATGCTAAACATTTCCATTGTCACAATATTAAGCAGTTAGATACTAACGAAAAAATAATAATAATAAAAAAAGAATAGTTTTGCGGGTTAAGTGGTAGAGCAGGCACAGGCTGAACTTCTACCACGAGGACATCACCAACTTATATGACAAAAACTGTGTTGATATTTTAGTTTTAAATGCACATCGCTGTTCGTGCGATAAATGATATAATGCAATGGTCATTAAGAAATGGTATATTTGAGTTTGGTAAAGTTACGTCAGTCAATATTGCGTATTGTAGCATCACATATCACGAGTGGCACGAGCGCGAAGAACCGGGTAGGAATTCTACCGCTGTCGTCTGCTTCAGAAGGCAGGAAGGGTCACATGAACCAATCACGTAGCCCTCTGCTCCATACGCTGGCGTACGAGAGAGCATTTGCGCGCGTACTGTAGAGATCCAAGCTTTCCCTCCAGAAAGGCAGCAAGAAATATGGAGTTCTTTACGCCGAACCTGCCCGGCGTCCAGGCAGGAAAAGCATTGAAAAAAAATGCTGGAACGGGTGGTGTTAGTGGAGCGTTGAAAACGAATCGCGAAAAATAGCTATTATAATGCCACGAATGTCAAACATATATGAAATTAGTCAAGATTACTTTATATTTACAGCATTTACGTATTTTTGAAATTTTAAATCAGGGAACGCCGGGCGTATGGGATACTATAACGCTACGCCACTGACCTAAACTAACAACACACAAGGAATGTGTTCAAAGTTTGAGAATATACGTTAATTTTTGTACATCTTAATTGTTCTTTTCTAAAGCTATTTTGTCCCGGATACATGGGCGTCGCCAGAAATCTTTGCAGGGGGTGGTCGGGCAAATGATAAAAGTTGAATAGCAGGAAAACAATAAGTATTATTATCATCACGGTTATAACTGTTATTATACAATAATAAATATTATAAACTAACAAAAATAAACTGTATTCGAAATAATAATACCAGCACAACTATTTTCCATCATTTCTTTGGCATTTTATGCAGTTAGTATCTGGAATGCATTTTGATATTAACTTTCGTACATCTAGTGCAAGAAATGGCTTTAAATATTAGGGGGATTTTTTTTCATAAAGTTTGTTGTGTTACCTCTCACCTACAACTGTAATTATTAGAATTTTTAAAACTGTGGAACCATTTGTTCTTTGGATGAAATGGTAGAATATTACCTTGTTACTATATTTGCACTCCAATGTTTTGGATCCAATGCATTATTACTTTGATTATTCTGTTCGAATACTAACTAAATGAACTTTATTTCTGTTCTTAACAATAAGAGTAACAAACTCACGGCTTTCTTTTATATCTAAATGAACGATGTCAACTTTCGGGGGGGGGGCATCGACCCGTTCGACCCCCTCCCGACGCCCATGCCAGGAGGATATAATAATGAACTGCAACATTCTAAGCAGATCTTATTCATGTGCTACACGTATAGCCTAAGCATATTTGAAATACTTTCAACTAAAGCTGAATACTTTATATAAGCTTATAATCTTGTATAACTCATGTAATGATTCCGTTAAGAATTCTTTATTTATTTGTACTATATAATCCTGCTGGGAACAAGTAAAAAGCATTGATTAAGCAATTAATATTGATATAATGACATATTCGCAATAGGCGTAACTGCTAAACAAGCAACTTTTATACGTCTTGATTCAAACTTATTTTTATTAAGTAATGCACAATATGCAAATTTGGATTTAAGGTTGTCCATTTTAACAAGTCATTTTCCTTTGTCAACAGAATGTAGAGTTTATGGTTATTGTCTAATTACTTTCATAGAAATTTGAGTATCAAATTTGAAATGTAGTTATTACTAAACAGATTTTCCACAAATAAAAGCATATATTCTAATACCCTGACATCTATCGGACAACTTTGATGTGAACTTGACAGTGGTTCTCCAACCTAGTACTTATAGATGATTGATACGCATTATAATAAATAATAATTTCCATAGAATCGTTATCTTATATTATGAACATCAGTATGCAGGTGTGCCGGTCCCCGTGGCGGAGTGCTTAACATATTTACGACGTCACGGGTCCCGGGTTCGAATCTCGACCTGGGCATGGATGATTGTAAGTATCCATTCATCAATTTCATCATATTTTTACTCATTCCCATCTTCGTAAATTAGCCAAAAGTGGCACAAAGCGAAGTAAAATTAAGCAAATCAATCTATCAAAAGGATATGCATGTGTGTAGATGAAGCAACGTAGCAACAGAAATCTCTAAGAAAGAGATACCAATGATCTTTTATTCCAAACCAATATAATATAGGTAAAATAACTAAACAAATCCTACACCTTGCCCTTGAGAATTCCGATTAAGGGTTACTTAGGGACTAACCTAAAGCCCTAAAGGCAGAAGGTGCGTGTCACGATAAGATAATTGAACGGTAACAGATTCTATATCTCGGAAGCCACATTTCACAGTTCAAACACCAAAAATATATTGAGAAAAATTTAATAAATTAAAAGTAATTTGGACAAGAAACTTTGGAAAACAGATGAGAAAAGAAATTCATATTAGATACCATAACATGATTTAAATACCGGCTCTTCTGTAATATGGTAGCGAATGTTGGACTTCACGTCAACATCATAAAACTAGAATAAATTGTTCACGAATGGGATTTTTGCTGTCTTTAAGTGGGGCAACCTAACGAGACAAAATTAGAACTGAAGAAATCCGAAATAAATGCAATATCGAAGCAATGGTGGAAGAAATTAGAAAATATCAGTTAAAGTTGGTCAACATGTTCTAAGGATGTCAGATAGCCGTTTGCCTCGAAAATTATTAAATTACGCGTACAAGCCAAAAGGAAAAATAAATTTATGAAGACCATATCGCCGATGGAATAATCAATTTTAGTAGTCGCTTTGGTTACTCAGATCGATCAGAAAGAGAAAGAAGAAGAACTATTATAATCTAATTAAAAATATACCATTTTCACATCTATTATTATTATTGGGAGACTCTCTTATCTCGATTCACGAGATGATTGAATATCCAGGACAAATGTTTCTCATTATATTTTTTACATTTCACAAAGTAGGTCTAATCTGCCAAAAAACATATTCTGTTTTATTATTAATTTTACACACCTCTTTAAAAAAACTTAGTGAAATTTCAGTCATAACGTTTATATTATTTAACGTCTCACATAAAGCTCTATTATATTTAATTTTGATTTTCAGGTTCAACCCCCACCTCCCAACGCCCATGCTAGAGTAAGCAAATTACAGTTAAACCTGAACAAAACAAACATGTACCCCAAACTCCCTTCTCCCTGCCCTTAAAAAACAGGAAGCAAAGAAGAAAGAAAGAAACCTGATATTAAGGCTGAACGTATAAGCTGGAAAGGAAGGAGGTGTAACGAAAATCTTAATCTCAGAGAAAGACAAAGTTCGGGAAAATTAAAACAACAAAAGAGCATCAACTCTCGCTTCGGTTTTTGTTTAAGAGAATATTCCTTGAGTTGATCTTGGAAGAAACCCGTCTCCTGTAGGGAGGTAATGCTTTTCATTAATACCGGAATCAACGCTGAAGCGAAATTAGATTGTAGACAGAGGACGTTGGAAGCAGCACAGATGACATCAGGTGACTGAAGACATTGCACTCCCTCAATGTGGGTTTCCTACCGTGAAGCGGGAGATGTGAAATTATGTGATCTTGTCATCTGTTTAGTACCAAAACGATACGTTTCATGACATGGGTTCCTTATCAAAAATTGATCTATTAAGTCCCCTCTACAACCCCAATGTAGATTTGCGTGACACGCAGCATTACATTTAGTTATCTGCTGACAGCGTTGCTATCAGGCTACCCAAACAAAATGACTCTTGATTTGTTCTATAACCTAAAATTATTCCTAAAAGTTTTATATACAGAATGTTATAGAAATAAAGGTCATAATTTCAGGAATGTGTTCCTCACATGTAAACATTGACAATAATTTACATAAACAAAAGTTCGGAAATGCTTTGTTTCAGAGTTATTAAACGAAGTGATTTAGTTGCGTAAGATGACATCATAAAGAAATAATGTTAACTGTCGTCACCTAGGGAACGAAATCCTAATAATCGACAGTGGTATACGCTAAGGTTATATTTTAGATCCACAGTTGTCGTGAGGGATATCGAGAAGAAATTCTAAAAACTCTCATTCTCGACTAGGTCTTGGAGGTCTGTTCTCGCTCCAGTCTCGACGTACTCCAGTGCACCAAGTCCCTGTTTACCCCTTTGGACGCCCTCATGGCTGTGGCTACCATCAGCCTCCAAAGCGACTACACCCTTGCTGCCTACTGAATTTTGGGGATTATGCAAGATTCCGGCGACTCTTAGATAAGATTCCGAGCCGTTGCAAATTACGTGGTTTCTCCCCGATTTTGATAATTCAGGATGATGGAGGTTTACATATATATGACTAGGGAAAGGATTTTAAGGAGCAAAATTATGGTCAGTAAAGGGGGAAAAAAGTTTCTGAAAATGTTTTCAAAAAGTTGCAAAAGAACTGCTGATAAAATGCCCTTATTCAATCCTCTCTTTTTCTGCGCCTTCTGTATATAATGCGCGCGGACCGCATAGAGAACTGCTTTGTTGTAGTTTGTGTTTTCTCTCGCGGGTTTTGCTGCATTATCATGGGAATTATTGGGTCTGCAATTATTATATTATATAATTTTGTAGCTCTCGTTCTGCTCTACAAAATGAGACTATAGGATCCTATGTAGCTGCTCAAGAAGAGAGAAAATCATTTAGTTTTCTGTCCAATTTTTTTAACGAAACGTGGAAGAAAGAGAAGGAAAAAGGTGCAGAAGCATAAAAGAGGGGGTAACAAGGAGTTAAATGAGCTAATCTCACGAAAAGGTGTAATAAGGTGCAACAAAGTGTGTTCATTTTACTCGATTTCATGTCCTAAAATACATATCTCAAACGAACGGTATGAAAACAGCCATATTTTTGGAAAGTGACTGCACCTTAAAATCCTTTCGCCATATAAAACCAATACATGTTCGAAATTACAAGTACTAAGACCAATGTACTTTAATATTGTAAAAAGAAACACCTAAATGTTTACGCATAGATGGCAGTATGTTAACATATGCATATCAAATAGCGGACATTTGCATAAAGAATCATTATATTTTAAAATATCTACTCAAATTATGATTATAGTAATAAAATACGAACCTTGAGTTCTACATTAAGTTGACAAAGATAAATGACTTGTTAAAAATGAAAAGCAATATAACCGAATTTGCATACGATGTGCTGATTAATAAAATTAAGTTGAACCGAGATGCATAAAAGTTTATGTTAGGAAGTCATTCCAAGAGGGTAGATGTCATTCATTATATCTAAATATATTGCTTTAGCTCTTTAATTGCTCCCCAGCAGAATAATATAAGTATAAATAAATAAAGAATTCTCAACGAAATCGTTATATCAGCGATGCAAAATATTGTACGCCAAAATTAAATATTCAGGTCTAGTTGGAAGTATTTCATTTTCGATGATTTGTTGTATTTTATTCGGATTTTATATTTATATGGATTTAAAAAACATTCATAAAATTGTTTGTATGTTTCTTGGCACTATACATATAGATATAGGTTATCTTTGAAAGGTTTTCCTAGTAAACGGTCCTGTAAGATATTTGAACAGTTTCATTAACGCAAGTAAAAAATTATATGGAAATATAAATTTTTCTGTTTCTGATACTGTACCTAGGTATAACATGAACGTATAGTATGGAAATGTTTCTTAACTATGTATTAAATTTTCATCATTTCAGTAAAATTTCTTCCAGTGAAAATAAAACTTTATGGATGTACTCTGTAATTACAACTTAAAATATATTTTATAGTAGTTGTAGCAGAATTTTGCAAAATATCAGCTGACATGTTTATTTACAGTTTAATGATAATGACACTATTTGCAGTTTAATATTATTAGTGTTTTGTATATTATTTTACACAAACTAATTGCCATTTTTGCCAACAAAAATTATGGAATTTCAAATCAAGAGATATTTAAATGTGTTTACAGTTTGCATATTACATTTACTTTCCTAAGATCCTCAAAGCATCAGTGTATATATTCTGTTTCCTTTCTTTTTCTTTCTTAGAATCTAATAAACACTATTAAATGATTACGAGATTAATGCACTTTCACCAAAATTAATTCTGATATCTACAAAATTATTGTAGAATCTCAGAGTTACATTTAAGTACATGAATTCTTAACGTGAGGAAAATAAATCTCAAAGCAAACACACATATTCGTGTCATATTGTTTTCAAACTTTGGAACTATGTTTGATTTAGGATAAATATTTTCATCAGATAATAGGGCAAGATCACGTTTATAAATGGAGACAAGAACGAGACTACTTTCTCCTTCACGAGTCGAGAGGAGTCTCGCTTCTTGTCGGCACTATTGTAATTTCGGTACATCCGTCTAGATTTTAGTGTGTTAAGTAATAGGGGAGGTAAATTTGCTTAGAATTTTGGTGATGGGTCAAATCCTAGTTTTTATTGGGAAATAAATTACACACATCTCACATTTATGCACTTCGTGCGAGTCCGTGCAATAACCACTCATATCGCTAGTAAGGATTTTACAGTCTTGTCTCATTTAAGGGCTAATCAACAGAGTGGTAGCTATTACAGAGACGGCGATTAGGGGGCAGTTGTCTTTGCCGCCCCCAGTTTTAGGAATTCCCCCCCCCAGTTTTGGGACCCAATCGCCAACACAGGTAGCTAACGTTGTCCCAACTTCTTTAACGTAACTGGTTAGGCTATGGTGCTTGAGACATAGCGTTTATGTAAAGCATCGACCATCAGCGGTCTGCGCTGCTAACTTGTTTGACCCGGTGCATTATGTGTCCGCGAGTGTTTTGTCTTGTGTAGATGAGCGACCAGAGGTTGTAAGTATTTCAACAGAAATGTATTAAACATTATTTCGTAACATATCTCAGTGTCCAGTGTTCTGATTTCTGATTCCTGATTCTTAAATTCATGGTAAATTTGGCTAGTAAACGAAGACCAATGTAGAAGGAACATCATCGTCCTTTTCCATTGGCCGAACTTCAGACCGTTCACACGATGAATAATTCCGTGTAGAATTTAAGTTGGTACATTTTAAATCACATTACATGAACGAACACCCATGCCTAACAATTAGCTGTAACCTTGGTTCGAACCCTAAACGCCCCCATTTTTTATTTTTAATTATTGTTATAAATGGCGCCCGAACAGGGACTTGTTTACAAGCCAAACTTGATGTACCATTTCTAAAATTCTAAAACGTTTCTAAATATTCTAATTTTGCACTAAATTTTAAAAGAAATCAGGACACTACAATAGTAGTTGCATGCCTCGCGAGTGAACTAACTTCCGAGTAGCATAAGTTAATAAAGTGGAAACAACGAGTTGACAATATTATTGAAATGCACATACGTAAAAAGTGAAAGTACAAGTAAAGGGGAGCTATGGAGCTAAAAGCTAATTTTGAGGGCGAGATAACTTAATCGCTACCATGAAAATGAAGAATGATAAATAAATAGATGACCATGCTTTAAGAATTTCTAGTGTTGTTTTATAATGCCAGGGGGCAGAGATAGATTTGTTACATAACTAAATAAAGTGAAATTATAACTGCAGTTATGGCAGTGACATTAGAAGCAATTAGAGCTGCCTTAAAAGAAGCATTGAAACGTACATTTGGGAAGTTAGAAGCAAGTTTTAGCCAAAGAATAGACTCATTAATAAGGGGAAATGAAGAATTGATAAACCAAGTAGATGAGTGTAGGGATGAAAATAGTTCTAAACTAGATGCATCTCCAGATTGTTATGATGAAGTGCTAGTTGTAGACAAAGTGAATGATGATAAATTAATTGTTAGTGAGGTACAGCAGGCTGAAGTTAGGCCTAATCAGGATAATGCTATTGTTGAGGATTTTAATAGAGCTGAGAAGCATAAGTTTGCTATTAGTAGTAAAGTAACTTTTGAGCTAGGAGTGAAGGATGATATGACCCACTTTAAGAAAATTATTGCTGATGAATTAAGGCTAATTGAGTATGGTGAAATAGGATGGATGTACCGTAATGAGAAGGTTAGGAGTAGGCTGTGTAGCTTTGAAAGTTGGAGGATTAATGAGAGAAGGGGAATAAGGGGGAAAGTAGAGAGTAATGGCAAGAATAATGCATCTACATTAATGATAGCTCAAGGTAGCAAGTACGTGAATGAATTAATGATACCCCTCTATGATTTGCCTGCCAGCAAGGAACTGGTCAAGGGCAGTAAATGGTCCGAAACTAGCATTAATCTAACCAGCAATGAAAGTATGTCACTACGTATGAATCTTAACTGTAGCCAAGACACTAAAGCATATCTTTTTAGCATTCTAGTAGACGAAGTTAACGTAGCATTGAGCAACACTCGTACGGCTCTGCGTAATGTCAGAGGTAAAGGACGGCACGACGTTTCCGCCTCGTTCCGTAACCATGTAGGCCAGACAACACCCAACATGCACAAAATATTTCAAGTATGGAAGGGTAACAGAAAAAAGAAGAGAGGTAAAGTACACAAATGTACCAGAAGGTAAGAGGCCAGATGATTTTTATGATGACTGTGCAATGTACACACTTATTACACCAATATGAGTGTAAATAATGAGCAATTTCTTCCAAAATTATTTTTTCAGTAACTTCGTAGCTGCGGAACAGCAGACACACCTCATACTTCTTACCAACATACTGTTTTTGAGTTGTTTACAAAACAAAAGCTAAATTAGATCAGAAATTAGCTGTATTTCACAAAATTTCAGCAAGATGGCATAGCAGCCACTATGATTATCATTTTTGAACGGATAGAAACTTTGCATACCAGATTTATTGGTACCAGTAGTGTTTAAAGACTACCATGATATTTTAATACATTTATAGAGTAGAAAAAGGGAAGAGAAAGATTTTTAAAACTGTATAATTGGAGAAATATGAGGAAAGATGTCAGATCTTATGTTGCAGACTGCATTACATGTCAAAGTACTAAAGATAACACGCACCCACCTAGACAAACGCTATTAATGCACAGTATGGAAGGTAGAGATATTGTTTTGTTCATAGATATTCAGGGCCCATTACCAAGGGGTAAGGGAGGTGAAAGATTCTTACTAACTATTCAAAATGCAAAAACTAGGTTTCTAACCGCATACACATTACGTAACAGTACTACCGACAGCATACTACGGAAGTTAATTTATGTCTATTTTTTTACATTTCGGGATCCCAAATTTAATAGTAAGTGACAATGGAGTTCAGTTCAAGGCAAATAAATATGTACAGTCATTAGCCTCTCTAGGCATAAAGGTTGCTTACACCCCGGTATACAAACCGAGCAGTAACCTTGTAGAGATGATACACAAAGATTTGAACCGGCTTATGGGAGTGGTCTGTGAAGGCGCGCATAATGCTTGGCCAGAGCATGTCACCAAAGTTGTTAACTTGTTGAATGGAAGTGTCAACCATTCCACTGGTTTTGCACCCATAGAGCTTCAGTGAAATTATCCCATAGACAATGCAGTAAAAACACACTTTGACTTGCCAGCTGGTGAAGAGATGAACTGGGAACATAAGCTGTACATGGGTAATATTAATACAACGGGTGAAAGGAACAAAAGAAATACCAGGATAAATGCACAATTGTCCCAAAGGCAAAATGTCTCTGTAGGTAACTTAATCTTTTTGAAAACACACTTTCTTAGTAGCTTATTGGATGCCATAACCAGGAAATACTGCAATACCTTCTCCGGTCCTTATTACTGCTACCAGGAGGAGAGAGTTGATGTGTTCACGCTGTTGGACTGCTGTACCGGCCAGATGGTAACCAATCAGCATGTGGAAAACATAAAGCTGTGGCACTGTACCGAAGGTAAAAGGACATTGTACCTCAGGATATTGAAGGGTAAGAGACCAGATCTTTTTCCACAGGATGTTAATGATACACATGTTACATAACACACATACTTTAAAAAGGGAAGTCCTCTTAAAGGACTGGAGGCTGGGAGACTCTTTTACACTTGATTCTCAGGATGGCGTAAATAGAATCTAGTTCTTTATTTCTCCTTCAACTTAAAAATTGGTTCTTAAAAACAATATTTGGCTTATCTTTCATTTTCCAAACTTAAAAAAAGCGTTACGCTGTTAAATAAAGCACTTAAAATGAATTTTCAGCATAAAAGCTACAATTTTTGTAACAAATTTTTACATTTAGATCTTAATAATAAAATTAAACTATAAATTACTTAAATATAACGAGTTAAGCTTGTATTGCTTCATAAAATTGAACTACTGTGACATAGAAATCCAAATTTTGTCTGAACAAGTACTTTTGCGGAGAACTTGAATTTTAAATCAGCCATAAAATGCTTAATTGCAGTTGGATCTTTCTGAAAACTAATTATTGAAGTCATAAATAGACTACCCTTGAAGGAAATTACAAAAAATCAACCAGGACTTGCATAATTTTATTTTTGAATATCCAGTTTTTATACGAAGGTGTCGTATCGGAGGCTCGTAAGACCGAGAAACTTCGAATTTATGTAAAAAATTTACTCTTATTACATGATATTTACTTCAAATTTGTTTAATTATTTAATATAAGTGTTCAAGAAGTTTTGCAACCAACTACCATTTAAAGTTAGTGAAAATCAGTGTTGCCAGCAAATTTTTTTTAGAAAATTTTTGACGTTCCGAGGAATTATTTTCCAAAATCAACTTTCTTCGATGTACTGATTAAACCAGCATACCTGTGACTTGTGTAATCATACAGTATAATAGTTACTAAGTAACAACTCATTATAAATGGTTTTGCAGCCATCAACTTTAATATTTTTCTCAGCATGCGTGCTTACCTGTACATGCTGAATGCCACGGATGACCTGATGATAAATAAGAATTTATAATGAAAGGGAGACCAACTTCTTCGTTTTATATATCTCCCTAGGGTTAATTTCTTGCTATAGAGAACCTCAAAAGATCAAAATTCTATTCTCAAAGGAGACTAGAACCCAAAATTTATTTTTGCCACCATTTTGGAATACTTTTGATATACAACGGGTAACTTGGAAAGATTTTTTTGGTGTGGAAGTTAAGGAGTTAGGAAAAGGAAGACTGGAGCACACCGCGTGTCACCTTTCCTCACAACAGCTCATAAGACGCTATGGCAGCGTGAGCTAAACATGATTTTAAATATGGATTTGACTTAATCATTGCGGAATTCGACAGTTTTCGTGCGCGGAGCATATTTTATTTTACACTTTGCCTTCTTTAGGCTTTAAGGGATTTTTTTTATCAACATATTATCTTGCTGTCGGATTCAAGGGGGGGACTCTTTTATATATACATGCGGGTTGGGTTTGGACGTGTTCGGTTCCTGGATTATATCAGCCACGTGACAGGTCGACATTTGGCTGCTAGAAGTTAGGGCCTAACTACGTAGTCCTCATAAAATTGCCCTGTGTGGCTAAAACATTGCAACAATTGCTTAAGAATAAGTAAAGCAACAATTACACTCGACCAAAAAAGCAAAAGTTTCATACACATGCATACACTTGTAATATAGTTGTATTTTGATCTTTTAATCTTTATGATGTAACTAACAGAAGGTGGTGTTAAGTCATCTGTTTGTAATAATCTCATACATTTGCTCATATTAACTTCTTTATTATATTTAAACAATCATATCCTCTATTATTTTGGTGTGTTTAAATTTTATGTTTTTATCATTTTGTAATCCTAATTTTTGTAAACTTGTGTAATCAGGTGCAACATTATATATGGACACATGTGACTCAGTAAGTCACCTTATCATTTTATTAATGTCTAGTTAGTGGTGAAACTTATAATTTTGTTTATTTAGCACAGTCATAGTGCCATGTAATCTTTTTAATTTCTTAGGAGAAGTAGTTGTTTTGATTGTTTCATTTGTTTGTCAATATTTACAGGAAAATGTTAATATCAATGGATTATTATTTGATTATCTACTTTTATCTAAATGTGTATTTTGATTTATTATAGTTAATATTTGATAGGCTAGACAGACCAGACCAACCAAGCCATGGGACGGCCAGTGATGTATGACGAAGAAAATAAGTTGGGTCTGTATAGTAAAATAGTGAATAGATTTTTATAGTAACTAGTTTCATGCACCATTTAGCTTTGATCAGGAGAAAATGGAGGCTAGATCCCCATAATGATTATTCACTGTTTGTTTTTATGTTGATAAGGAGAGTATTTAAATTTTGGCATTTTAAGTGGCTCAAGTTGCATAATTTTACTTAATGTAAGGTATAAGACACAGAATAAATACACCTACCACATACACTTGCCGACAACACACAACAAGGATTTTGGTGTTATAAGAGGGTTGCGTTAATTTTAATTTGCCCAAGGAGGCCTATGCTTTACATAGCATAAAGAATGTGCCTGTGATGCACACATAATTTCTGCCATAGAGCAGAAGATTTGCCCTTAGTGGCCATTATAGTTTTAAGTATGCACATGTAAGGGGCTGAATGCCCGTGCAGTAAATACTGCCTAACCTATGAAGTGTGTTAGTGGAATAGACTTGTGTTGGTAAAGCCTTGAGCCCAGTAATGGAATATGAAATAAGCTAAAAACGATGAGATAAAGTTGAAGAGAAGGGTGCATGAAAAATATAAAATGAAGGGAATTTTCTTTTTTTAATATGTGTATCGGTAATTTTTCAATTTTTAATTTCAAAACTAGCCGACAAATTTGTATATAATATCTTGTTAAACCATGTATTGATTTTCATAATTATACTATCTATGTAGAAGCTACAAAATTTTTGTGTAATTTTCATTGCTCGTAAAATTGTAATCAAGAGACATAGTGGTCAAGTGCACAAAGACAAGGTACTTAAAGTGGTAAAGAGACTTGAAGTTGTGACATGTGAAGAAAGTGCATGAAGATAAATTAAGACTTTCAACTAAGCATATTCTAATGCCTTTAAAAACTTTTCACAGAATAAGATACTAGAGCCAAAGAGATGGCAGGAGAAGATGCACCAAGGAGACTCCGGACACATTTCTCCAGCTGATACGAGAGCTCCAGTCAGGCAGACCAGATGGCAGAAGAAGGAGAAGCCGGGACAGGCTACCATTCCAAGACGACTAGGCAATGAGGGCGTCCCACCATTATTACCGACCGTATTCCTGAGCCACTCGACACCAGAGTTAGCAGTCGGAAGAGAGAAGAAGATGCCATGGACACCAAATGAAGCAGCGAGGGCACAACTCACTTGCCCAGAGCCAATCCAGGCAGGAGGAGAAGCAGCAGAAGAGAACTACAGCTATGGGAGAAGGAGAGAGGCAGGCAGACTTGCCCATAAGAGGCAGATGTGACCCGAACACTTAAGTCTACGGGTGCTAGGGTTACATTCTGACCTAAGTTAACATCGGGAGGCAAGACACATCAGAAGTCCTGCAGGAGGTAACGCAACAGTTAGCTGAAAAATTTGCTTCCCTACAGTTCAGCAAATTTTACTCGGGAGCAGGGGGATGTATAACCGATGTGCCAATTACATATCCCCATCGGTCTTTCTACGCTTTCCCCCAAGATATTATTTTTCTGTTCTCTGAGAAGAAACCCAGCTGCCTCGAGAAACCAGCGTTCGTTCCCATGAAGCCCCCCATATATCACCGCCCCTACTTCAAGGTGAAGGTAACAGTGTGTCCGGCAATAAACTCCCATATCTGTCCCGTACAATATCATCTAAACTCTGGCTCACGTCAAGATAATTTCAAGCCCAGATGGAGCCTATCACGGAACTTCGGGCATTTTAAAATTTAAAACCCGAGGAAGGCTTTCCCCCGTGTCGGAAACAAAGATCCTCTGTTTTCGAGAGAGTTTGCAGGTGGCCAGGCTCGGAATCGAGACAATCACCCCACACATGTCGGCCTGGACGAGACGTCATACATTCCACGAAGGCTCGGTTCACTGATAAGCGTAAATAGTATGAGATTTTGAACTTCAACCCTGCCAGAACATTTCTCTTCATATCTCTTCGCTTCAGTGGGATTTTGGCAGCCAAGGAAGACATAACTTTAACGAAGTGTCCGAGTCGGGAGCGATATAAATTGAGCTGTGAGCAATTAAATTTAATTAGAACATGGTACTTTTCTTCCTCGAGATCAGCTCTCAAACAAGGTGCTATTGTGTTTTTATGTTAAGCGCTTCTCACCCTTATCACAACCGTGTGTTACGATTCTCGCCCCTACATGCAGAAGTGACCACGTGTGGGCGGAGCAAAAAGTTCAACGACCAATAGAGTGAAGGACAATTCTTTGGATAACGAAAAGAAAAGACGAAGTAAGGACTTAGAAAAGACAGTTCGATAGACACCTTTGATTTAACAGCTCTGCAGACAGAGTTTTAGAGACAGTTTTAGAACATTCACAGTTAAAACTTTCAGCACCTTTGTAGGTCAGAGAGAAACTGTTTTATCTTCTCTGGACCCTGTTTAGATCTTAGCTTTGTGATTTCAAACTTCTTTAACGTAACTGGTTAAGCTATGGTGCTTGAGACAAGCGTTTATGTAAAGCATCGACCATCAGCGGTCTGCGCTGCTAACTTGTTTGACCCGGTTCATTATGGGTCCGCGAGTGTTTTGTCTTGTGTAGATGAGCAACCAGAGGTTGTAAGTATTTCAACAGAAATGTATTAAACATTATTTCGTAACATATCTCAGCGTCCAGTGTTCTGATTTCTGATTCCTGATTCTTAAATTCATGGTAAATTTGGCTAGTAAACGAAGACCAATGTAGAAGGAACATCATCGTCCTTTTCCATTGGCCGAACTTCAGACCGTTCACACGATGAATAATTCCGTGTAGCATTTAAGTTGGTACATTTTAAATCACATTACATGAACGAACACCCATGCCTAACAATTAGCTGTAACCTTGGTTCGAACCCTAAACGCCCCCAATTTTTATTTTTAATTATTGTTATAATTATTAGACGTGTGTTGTTTTCTGATTGGTTGGTTATGACATCATGCGATGATGGGGTGTCTTCTGATTGGTTCACTGTTTCAGATGCGATCCGCGCTTAAGCTATTTAAAGAGTTCTTGCATTACAGATCAGTTAATATTGTGAGAATAGTTGAAGTGTATAGAGGTGTTGTTCCAGTTCTCCTCATATTATAGCTCTGTTTGGTTTGATATACTGAATTTTTTATTATTTATATTAAACATATTTCTAGTATACTGAACAAGATTCTTATATTTGGTATAAAAAAGTCTGATATTTGTTATATTTAGCTGTAATTAGTTTATATTTAGAGTTTTGGCTTGCAGCTGTTGCAATCTGTTTCCGTGTGTTTTACAAGATCAATACATAGCACATGCTATCAAGTCATTGCCACATCACGATGTGCCTGTACTAACACGCAATTGAGGCAGGTTAGTGTTTTCTGTAGGTCACTGCTTTTCTGTCGATCAATACTTATTCCACCAGCTCAGTACTGAAGAGTGTTAGTGATCAACTTTAGGTCTCACCACTGAAGTTTCCGGGTTCGAATCCCTGCATGGGAGACTTTTATAAGTGTTCTTTATCCAATTTTATTGTCGCGATTAGCCAAAATCGAAAGAAAGGCGACGTAAAATAACAAAATTACAAACAAGAATATATAATAATAAGAAGAGACGCAATGCGTAACATGTAGTTTTCGAGGATTACTTTTAAGAAAGGGTCTAACACACTTCTGTGCACGAAGCTCTGGCGCCGATTAGTTGGGGAGTAATTATTTGTGGGGCTCCTAATATAGCTTAGTTTTTATTATCAAATAGTAATAGGAAATTTGCAATCAGATGTAGGCCTATGTGTTGGTTTTAGATGTTGATAAGTATAGGGAAAGGGGAAAAAAGGTTTTGAAAATGTGATTATATTAGTGATTTTAAATTGTATTTTTGGGGTCATGTACACACTTGGATTTTGAATTTTTTCCCGAGAAAATTTATATATAAATACCAGAGCTGAAAAAAATATTATAACTATTGTTTTTAGTTACATTTTATCAATTATTATAAGTTTAAAAGTGTTTTTTTCTAATAAATAGAATCTTATTAAATTTTGACTTGATTGTGAGTTTTGTAATTTTCCCCAAGAAAATTTATATATAAATACTGAGAAACTTCTATTTAAATAATATCTTGCAAAAATGACAACTTGTATAACCGACTTACCACTTGAACTGCTGTACAAGATTTTTGAGTATACAGATGAGGATGTTGCGAGGCTCGTTGAGTTAAGCAAAATAGGAGGTTTTCCGTAACTATCAAAAAAATCCCCCCGGGAGTTACTGTCTATATAAATTGCTACCTAGTGCTTCCCGGGGCTATCCCTGGGATCTGTATTTACAATCAACGCTGCTGGTAGTTCTACATGTACAGGTAATTCATTAGCTGCGAAAACCCCAACATGATGATTGTCAAAGGCTCTATTTGATATTAACCCCGTGAAGCAAATTTAAAGTCGACAGCATTGCTCGACACTAAATAGTAATATTGTGCAACTCACCTTTTTATACTTCAAAGTAGACGGTACACGTCACAGTAGATTCCAGAACCAATTTGATCTGGACCAGCAAGCTGTTTATCGTTGTTGAAACAATGGAGAGCTATCTAACACAACGCTGATGCTCGGAATATGTAGGCGGGTTTTACAAACGCGCATGCGCACGGTGTTAATGCTACCTGGCATTTATTGTGCTGTTGTAAAGTGAATTTTGTACTATAAGAAAATTGTCTGTATGTGTGTATGTGTGTGTGTGTATATATATATATATATATATATATATATATATACACACACAGACACACACATATTTATTTATTTATTGATGAAGTATATATATATAATACAATACAATATAATATATATATATATGTGTAATTTGAAGATACAACATATCAGTAAAATCTAACAACTAGAAAAATATTCATAACATTCGATTTTTATATTATATGTAATTTAAAACATTCTTCACAGTTTGAGAAATGGAGTGCTTGTGGAAACACCCGTTCTCTGCAATATTGGCTGGTCCATCAGGATGCGGAAAGACATATTTTGTGAAGCATTTTCTCCAGTGTTTACCCCAAATGGTAAATGTAAAATTCAACAATATTTTGGTGTGCTACGGGGAATGGCAATCTGCATAAAATGATTTCCCTGGTTTTGTACAATTTCGGGAAGGAATGCCTAATATTGACCAGTTTGTGCCAAATTCTGGACCTCATCTTATTATTATCGATGATCAGATGAGGGAATGCGATCAAAGAGTCACGGATTTATTCACAAAAGGGTGTCATCATCGTGATATTAGTCTTTTCTTTATCACTCAAAATCTATTCCATCAGGGAAAAGGGAATAGGGATATATCTTTAAATAGTCATTATATTGTATGCTTCAAAAATCCAAGAGACAGAGCCCAAATTAATTATTTATCTAGACAAGTATACCCGGAGAATCCAAATTTTATAAAAGATGCATATTACAATGCCACCGCTGAACCCCATGGGTATTTGCTGTTTGATCTGAAGCAGAACACTCCGGAAGAAGTACGTTTTCGGTCGCGGATATTTCCCGACGATGATATCAATTATGTATATATTCCTACAAAAAAAGCAAGCATAATCACTAGTCGTTTATTCTGTCATCATGGCTCCAAGAGTGAAACACGCTAAAGTGCTCCAAGTTTTGTCGGATGCTAAACCAGCTCTTCGCACAGCGATATTACAAGCTGCTGATTCTTCCTTAGTTAATTCAATCTGTGAGTGTTGTTACAATGTTCTAAAAGGGAATGTTCCTCTTTCAACACCTCAGAAAACAAGATTGAACCGGTACAAGAAGGTGATACGTAATCTCTCTGCCAAAGGACACTCTACAAAGCAGAAGAAACAGATACTAGTGCAACACGGAGGATTTCTACCTGCGTTATTAGCCCCTTTAATAGGAGGTGTGTTATCAAGTTTATTTAAGTGAAAAAAATTCTGAATATGGAGCATGCCAAAAAAAATGGTTATAATACCTCAAGAATTTATGGATAACATGAGACACCCTGTTATGTCTGCACCGTCTACATCCTTATCGCAATTGGAACAGGATGTGCAAGTAATTTTGAATCTCAAAGGTCTTTCGGATGATGAAAAATGGAATCTTTAGAGCATTGTGCTCCAAAAATTTCTGTCTATTACTCGAAAACAAAGATAACCTGTGTCGCTACCGATTACAGAATCTACTGAGAAGTTGACTGATATGAAAGAAGAAATTCTAGCTGCTACACCTAGCATGTATCGTTGAAAAGCCGAACTGTTGTATGAACGTCTTTTACATAATAGTAATATTGATTGCGATAAATATGGGGCAGTTTTTATTAACAATAATAAAATTGAAGGCTCAAATATTGTCGATCTAGTATCAGATATAATTCGACCACGAAAAACAAGCAATCCTGTTGGGTGGCAACTGTTCAATAGAGCTCTGGCGTTATCTAATATTCCTTAAGAATATATTGTAAACCCCCGGGGACAGGAGTTTATTCAACAGATTGTTTTTGGCAACCCCGGACGCCATGTTCCGCTGTCCGGAGCTAACCAAGAAGAGGCACAAGAAGTAACAGTAGCAGAAGAAGAAGAAGAAGAAGAAGAAATGGAAGCAATTCCTTTTGTATCATCATTTCCAGGGCACAAACGTAAACGTACTGTTCCAGTTTGGTCAAGATACAAACCATGAGCGAAAAAATATTAGAGAATATCTGGTACAATCCATCTCATCCATCATCCAATTCTACAGCTTCAACACTATGGAAAGCTGTAAAAAAATCCATACCATTGTCAACAATCAAATATTGGTTGACAAAGCAAACTGCATACACTTTGCATAGACCTGTAAAGCGTCGATTTCCGAGAAACTTTTATTTTGTGCATAATCTCGATGACCAATGGCAGGCTGACTTGAATGACATGCAGAGTTTGCGGAATCACAACAAAGGGTACAGATATATACTCACAGTTATCGATATTTTTAGCACGCATGCTTGGGCTGTCCCTGTAAAAAATGAAACTGGTGTATGTATAAAAAAGGCTTTCCAGCAAATTTTCAAACAAAGCAAAAGAAATCCTTTGAAATTACAAACTGACAAAGGGCGTGAGTTTACCAACAGTATTGTGCAGGAATATCTCAAAAAACAAAATGTAATTTATTTTACAACAAAGAATTCTGATATTAAAGCTAGTATTGTTGAAAGATTCAACAGAACTTTAAAAGAACGCATGTGGAAGTATTTTACTAAGGAAAAAACCAGCTGTTATGTTAATGTACTCCCAAAGCTTTTGAAAGCTTATAATCATAAAATTCACTCGAGTATTAAAATGGCACCAGCAGATGTTACTTCTGAGAAGGTTTTGAAAGTATGGCACAATATGTATGACAAAAAACTCAAATCTGATTCATCTCCACTATTGTCATCAAAGATGCCATTCAAAATAGGAGATACAGTGAGAATAACAAAAACCAAAAATCGCTTTGACAAAGGTTACATGGAAAATTGGACAAGAGAAATATTTGTGGTGGAACGTATTTTGAAAAGAAATCCTCAAGTGTATGAATTAAAAGATCTACAAGGACATAAAATCGATGGAACATTTTATACGGAAGAGTTGCAACTGGTCCGCTTACCGGATATGCATGAAATTGATAAAATCCTTGCGACCAAAGGTAAAGGAGCCAGTAAAAAGTTGTTAGTTCATTGGAAAGGTTACTCCAGATTATTTGACAGTTGGATTAGCGCATCGTCCTTGGAGTCAAAAAGAGAGAGAGAAAGGCATAAATTTTTGTAGGTATTCTCATCAGTGGTACAAATAATCTTCATAACACATCATGAGAAAAACAAACGCTTTCTACCTTACTTTGTCTAGTAACAGTTCCATGAAATATTTCCCAAGTAATACTCTAACTAATTACACCACAAAGCTTCAGAACAGTGTGGAGTTGGACACCAACAAATGGGAGATGGCATTGGTAGAAGTGCATTATCCTTTTTCAATACTAAACATTACAAGATTTAACAACTATATTCAATATAAATCTATGGATGATGTCTAATGGAACGAACTTCGAATATCCGAAGGCTATTACGCATCTATAAACAGCATTGTTGCAGAAATCAATAAATATTCTGAAACATTAAATTTTAGTCTCCGAAATCATCCTGTGTACAAACATGTGACTGTTGATATATCTACCAAGCAGACAAACATAAATGTACGATTGTCACATCAACTGGCACGGATATTAGGTTTTAAACCGACCGATGATCTATCAGAAGTAAAAATTGGACGCTCGCCTCCAAATGTTGTGAGAGAAATTCCTTCCCAGATGTATATTTACACAGATATTGCGGAATCACATATGGTGGGAGATGCTGTCGCCCCTCTATTACGTATTATAAACATTAATCCTATGGATTGGAAGTGATGGTGTGCAAATTTTCGATTCACCACATTACATCCCAGTGCAGAAACATAATTTCGAACAAATAGAAATTGACTTAAGGGATAGCACTGGTGCACACATCCCATTCTCCTTCGGACTAGTGTGTTTGAAACTTCATTTTAGACGTTGTGGTGAAAAGCTCTGATTATGAATTACCCATATTTTCAATACTACCATCAACAAGCTGGATCTGGTGTGGGTAACATATATTACGGTGCTGCCTATCAAAAAGGACATGGCATTGGAAGTTTTCTTGGAGGACTTTTTCGGTCAGCTTTGCCTCTTATCAAAACAGGAGTTAAGCTGTAGGGAAAGAAATGTTAAGAACAGGGGTAAATGTGTTAGATGATGTTGTAGACAAAACACCCCTAAAACAGTCACTACAATCCAGAATTTCGGATGCCAGATCAAATCTTAAAAGAAAAGCTGAAACAAAGCTAAACGAAATGATTGGTTCAGGTTATCAGGGACATAAACATTTCAAAAAGAATCACTCTGCTTCGGGACAGCGAACTGGAAGGACCGCTCAGAGAAAAAAGAGATCCAGTGCCAATACAAAGACAAAAAAACAACCAAACGCAACCGTAAGAAAATTCAAAGAACATCAGATATTTTTGATTAGATATGGCGATAATTAGGGAGAAATCATGTGAGTGTTTTAAAAGTGAATTGGATATTTTCTCGGTAAAACCTACTCAGACAAGCATCTTAGAACACCACACCATCGGATACAAACCTGTTAGTTCTTTGGAAGATAATGCCCCCACCGAGTTTGTAATAGCTACAAAGAATTTTATTTCCTAAACAGTATACAATATATGGTTACATAGAACGATTATTTTTTTTTTTTATGTATACGGATAAAAGTAGTCAAGCTACTTTCGGAGGTATGTGCTTATGCCCTGGTACCTGAAAATTAACCCAGGGCGTCAGTTCCGTGAATTCTTTACGGATTCCCCCGCTTTTCTTTGATTCATCCTTGATTTCCATTATTTTTTTAATAACAATAATTCACTGTGACATTGGCAAGAATGTCCCAGTGTGAAGAACCAAATTTGTTCGGTTTTCCTGAACAAAGTTGGTTTCACATCATTCTACAAGGTAAGAAGATTAAGATAAAGGTTAGAAATAGTAGGAAGTAAATAAGTGTTAGTGTTTAACATTAATATTATTTATGATCACAGATACGAAATTACATAAGTGTGTAATTGGGTGGGTAATGTTTTCTTAGGATAAGTTTTATTGTGTGTCGTGTGCATTAGTGTTGATGGATGAGATGAGGAATGGATATTAACACGATTCTATGAATGTTAAGCAGGGTCTATGTTCTAGTATGTTATGTTTGAGATAGTGAGAGTATTATTGGCTTTGAGATGTACGTATTAATACTAGGAAGAGATATGAAAGAACGAGTGGTACCTGATGCAAGGAGACTTGCGGGAGACCAGCAAGAGTTGGTCGGACTGGGATGAACATCGGTACGACGGTTGGTACCCGGGACATCATCAGGAAGGGAAGAAGTAGGGAGGGATTTCCTGGGAAGTATCGGGAACATTAGTACGTTCGGTAGTGGAAATATAGAGAATTGTCAAGAATCAGTGAGAGGAGTTTACAGTGTGTTTAGTAACGAGAATAAAGAAGGGGGTGTAAGATTACAATTTAAGAAAGAAACGAAAAAGAAGAATCTTGGTTAAATTCGGTTGGTTCCTAGGTCGAGTCCTTGCAGTGTTATCCTTTGCCTTTCTCCGGGGAGACGTAACCTTTTTTCGTTTTGGCGTATCACTGTCTTCTGTATTAGTGTCTCCTTCTTGATGTTCCTGTGGGAGGTTCTGCTTCATTATCCTCTTGGTGATCTTAGTCCTAAGGAGGGATGTCCTGTTGTTGAGTTTGTCGAAGGTGGATTCTTTGTGATCTTCTGGGGGGTATATTACATTCCGGAGGTAGGGGTTGAATGGGGAGGTGAGTGATGCCGGATTTGAAGAGGGAATGTTCCTCTTTCGACACCAGGTTTGTTAAGTCGTTTAGTGACGTAAAGTGCTCGGGATTTCTTATTAACTGGTACGTGTTGAAGTTTGGTAGCTTTTGTCTTAAATCTTCGATTTGTTTGTTTGATGTCTGGCAAAAGAAGGCTTTATGTTCCGGTGTGTCCGTCTCGGTTTTACATTTCAGGCATTTATCAGTCTGTCTAAGGTTGTGCTTATTTAGGTGTTGACCGTTAGGACCGTGTCCCGTTAGGAAATGTACGAGACCTCTCGTGGGATGGAAATGGTCCATCGAAAGTCGTTCTTTTATGTTTGGAAGGAAGCTGTGAAGTCTCCTTCCTTGCGTAGCTTGTGTCCATTCCTGTTGCCAGACGCTAAACAAGTGGTTGTAAATTTCTGGTACCGTGGCAGGGCGTATTCCAATTAGTTTATAGATTTCGTCCTCTTGTCCATTTCTAAAGTAATACTTTGATGCTCTAGATTTAATAACGATTTCAATAGGCTGTAGGCCCGCAATCATGAGAAGAGCCAGGGTTGAGGTTGTTCTGAATGCACCCGTTAGGCGAAGTATCACTTTGCGTTGTGAAGATCTCAATCTGTTTTTAATGTACTGTTTACTGGTTTCTATGGCCCACAGGGGCGAGCCATAGGAAATAATAGAATTATATATGGTAATGAGATATGTTTTTATGTGTGATAGTGGAAGGTTGTAGTTTGCTGAACTCAATGTGGCTAGACTGTTTATAGTTGTTTCGGCCTGGGTTGTTGCCAGGGCTATGTGTCTGTTAAAAAACATCTTGTCTTGAAGAGTAATGCCAAGGTATTTAGCTTCTCTTACTCTTTTTAAATTTCTTTCTCTGAGTTTGATTTGAGGGTTTCTTTGTAACTTCCCCTTAAGGATAATATAATGAGTCTTTTCCGAAGCTATTTTGAGTTTAGCATGATCACACCAATTGGATAGCATATTGATTGCAGTGGATGCTTTATCTTCGATTTCCCTTCTTGAGTTACCGGAAGTGAGCATGATAATGTCATCCGCATAAGCTATGATCTGGTCTATGTCTGGATGGTCTTGTAGTTTCATAAGAGCAGGCTCCAAGTTAGTATTCCAAAGCTCGGGTCTCAGAATGGAACCCTGAGGACAACCTTTTGACGTGATCTTACTCATTTGTAGATCCGGATATTTGATGCTAATTTTTCTGTTAGAGAAATAACTTTTCAGAAGTAGGAAGAGTGTACCTGGGCAGTTCATATTTTTAAGTGTTTGAAAAAGGCTGGGCCACCACAAGTTGTCAAATGCCCCGGCGATGTCCACCATGATTCCAACCATGTACTTGTTTGGAGTGTTTTGTGTTGTAGACGATAGCAGGCGTAATGCATCGTCAGTGCATTTACCTTTCGTGAACCCAAATTGTATCCCTGATATGGGTTTGAGCAGGCGAAATTCTTTGAGTCTTTTTAGGATAAGTTTCTCGAAGAGTTTTCCCAAAACGTTGAGGAGGCATATTGGTCTGTATGAATTGACCCTGGTTTCATCTTTATTTGGATGTTTCTTGATGATTATTAAGTTTGCTTCCTTCCAGGTCTCTGGGAATATCTTCTGAACAAGGCACTCATTAAATAGTTGAGTAATGTAAGGCGTAAGTACTGGGGTGATTTCTTGTATTATTTCCACAGGAATTCCGTCTGGTCCCGGGGACTTCTTCATTTTCATGCTGCTTATTTCGTTTTCTACTTCCTGGGTAGTGAAAGGTAATATTGGTGATTCTGGATATGGCTGGTGATAGATTTTTCTTGTATCCTTATTTTCCTCGCTGTCGTTTTCAGGTTTGTCGTCTGGTATGAGATTCTTCATTAAGAAGTTGATGGTTTCTTCCAAGTCCTTTGTCATATTCGTGTTGTTCTCGTCATTAATTAAGGTGGAAATGGTTTGCGGTTTTTTTATTTTGCCGGTAGCGATTTTATACGGGGTGCCCCATTTATTTATTTCCAGACGTTTTTCGATGAAGATATTCCATTGTTGTGTCTTATAATTTAGTAGCTCGGTTTCGTATTGCTTTTCTTTGGCACGGTAAATCTGGAGGTTGGCATTTCTGTATTGTGCGATGATGGATTTTGATATAGTTTCCTGGCTTTTTGCATTTGTTTCTTAAGGTTGGTTAATTTCTTTGGCCATGGCTTCCTCTTCATTTTCCTTTGGTTATTTCTGGGTGATGAATTTTCAATTGCTTGTCTGATGTTTGCAGAGAGTTCCTCTGCGAGCGTGTTGAGTGATTTTTGTTGGTCCAATTGTTCAGGGATAATGAGCTTTTCTAGGAATTTTTGATGATCGATTTTTCTCCAGTTCAATATGTTCTCCTGGTTTGTCTGTTCAAGCTGATGTTGCCTGTAGATTAAGTCGAATAGTATTAAGTTGTGGTCGCTTGTTGTGGCGAGATCTATAACTTTCCAGTTTTGGACATCGCCCAAGGCCCTTGCATTCATGAGTGTTAGATCAATGTTGCTTGAGGCGCCCGCCCTTCCCCTGTAGGTGGGGGGATTATCTGGCTGATTTTCGACTTGTAGGTTGTGCTCAGAAATGAATTCCTCCATGGCTACCCCCTTGGTGTCGGTTTCTTGGCTGTACCACCACGGAGAGGAGGAGTTCGTGTCAGCTGTGATTATGATCTTGTAGTTTTTGTACGCATTGCAGATCAGATCGATTTTTTCCAAATATGGGTCTATGTCATGGCTGAATTGAAAATAACTATTTATTAGGATCCAAGAACCATGCTCGGAAGATATTTGAGCGCAATTTATGTGTGTGTCACAAAATTGTGCTATTTTGGTGATTGTTAGATTTCTGTTTAGGTTAATTATTGCTGCCATGGTTTGATTGCGGTCCTGAATTGTGTCAACGTTGAGTGGTATGTAGGGAATTTTGTTTTTGGATGTGTATGGTTCTTGCATGAGAATTATGTCAATGTATTGCTCTTTGCAGTAATTGATTGTTTCAAGTGTTGCAAGCTTGCTTCTTCTGGTGTTGATCTGTGCAACGCGTATCTTGTCGTTATCTATGAGTGCCGTACTAATTGGTGGCATCGGGGCCATTCGTTTGTAGCTATGAACTCCATTCTCCCGTGTGCCCTTACAAAGTCCGCGTAAACATCGTCAAGTACCAGGGACTCTCCGCGACGTCCGAAAGCTGTCTCGGTTAGCCGGAGCAGCTCCTCTGTGTCGGTAGGAAGGTTGTAAGTTTTTAACGTTATCCTGTCCACTGCTTCTGGTATGGGGAAGGTAATAGTTTTGCCCTTGCTATGCTTCTTCCTGACTAGTAGTCTCAGTGCAGTAATGAGAATATCTCTCTCTTCTAGGCGTGAAAGTTTCAAGTTGTGTTCGAAGTTTCTATATATTAGGTACGGATCCGAGGGATGGGATGAGTGTTCTGGCGAGGGTGATGGAGGTTCCGAGTCAGTATCGAGATCGGTGTCATATAAGTCAAGTGTGTCTTCTGCAGTGAGTTCAATTTTCTTGAATGTGAGAGGGGTGTGAGATGATGTGTCAGATGTAGGTGTTCATGTCAGAGCGGGTTTTATTACCTCAATTGGGGCAGAAGGTGTTGGAAAAGGGTCGTTGAGGATGGAATGGGTGTTTGTAGTGAATTTTATATTCTCCGATAGGTTGGACGGTTCAGTAGAGAGGTCGAGAAGGGTTGGGGGATTGAAGTATGTGCTATATGGGTACATGAAGGGGGGAGCTTCTGGGTTTAGCGTGGAAGAGTTTACTAAATCGATTGCTTTTTTTAGTCGGTATGCTGCCGCTCTTTTAGCGTTTCTTTTTCTTCTACTTGGTGGATTTCTTTTCCGTTTTGTTTTAGGGGTGTTCTTCATAGTCTGTCTTGTCCACTAGTCTTTGCCACATGAGGGTGTATGTTGGGCAGTCTTTGTTGTCTTTACTATTGCATGTTTTGTTCCTGTTTTTACATGGAATGCATGTTTTCGGTTGGGTTTTTTTTATCACAGTGTTGGCGTCCATGATTCTCATTTCCACAATGGGTGCACAAGGGTTTGTTTTTGCAGTATTTTACTACGTGGCCCAGATCTCCACATTTCAGGCAACGTGCAACCACGATATAATCTTTGATGAAAAGAGATAGGAACGGTAAATATACGTTTTCTGTGCGAAGAAGGATTTTTCTAATTTTACTTGTGGTTTGTACAACTAGATGTACTGTGTTGCTGTTACGGGGTCCTGTTTTAAATCTCACATTGAAATCATTTGTGTATTCTTCATATGGAATTGATTCTTGGAGATTAAGGCTGTAAAATTCTGTGTAAAATTCCTCTGGGTCTTTATTGGCCGGAACGTCATATATGATCAGAAGTGGATCCTTTTTTCGAGGGTTTTCTACTTTGATGTTGTGTTTAGGAAGATCTTTTTTATTAATTAATTTCTCGGCTCCTTCTCTGGAAGCTGTTTCCACTATCACCATTTGATTTGTGGTTCTTATGCTTTTGATTTTGATACTTTCCCTCACTGGATTTACTGTGGTGGTCAAGATTTCCTGTATCTTCTTAGCACTCATTTTCCTATCTTTGTCGGACATAAAGACAGTGTGCTTTACGGTAGATGTGGCTTTCTGTATTTGTTGTTGTTTGTCGGTTTTTTTTGTTGATACAACCTGGGAGTATAATACGTCTCCTCTAGGGGTTGCAGATTGGACATGGTGATTTCTATCTTGAAGGATTTTATTTACGGCGTTGAGTGATTTGTTCTCCGACACTGTTTCTTCATGTACTTGTTCTAATTTGCTCATCAGTTCTAAGAGGCTGGATTTTCTTTCTTCTGATATGTTTTTATCTTTAGCGACGAGGGTAGTAATTTCTAATACCAGTTTTCTGTGCATCTCTAGCTTGATAGTCTGAGAAACGGGAACACTGTCTATTGAAGATACGCCAGTCGCATTGGAGTTTGATGTCTGAACGTTGGTGCCTGGTGTCTGGGAGGAAGGGGTGTCTGAGGGGCTGAAGGGGTTTGCAGGTGACGGGTTGAATGACTTTTTCCAGTGGTCCTGGGGCTGTTGTAGGGGCGAATCAGGCTTCCTTTTTGTCAGAGGTGAAGGTGGGGGGGAATGACGGACAGGGCCACCCTGTTCGAAACCAAAGTGAGTGTTTTGCTTGGGGGTAGAATTTTTGTTTTTGGGTGTGGCGCCACCGGTAGGAGCCATGAGGAACACCAACAGTAGTCCAAGTTGTGCGCACTGATGAAATCTGGATTAAAGAAGCCAATAGACGGAGAGCGGCCGTTAACTGCAATCGCACGGGCGCAAACACAGGTTGCCCGGTGCTACGAGAACTGACGCGTATTGTATAGTATCGTATAGTATAGTATAGTATAGTATTGTAATACCTGGACATGGTGATGATTATATGGATTTAGCACACACAATGTTGAATATAAAGGCGTTTCACAAAAACAACGACAACTACGTGGCCGCGCAGCGTTTTTGTGAAACGCCTTTACGGCAAAAGCGCGTTGTTCACCGGTCCACGACGCCATCTCGACTGAACACCCACATCAGTGTCAATGGCAAAGGTTTGTTGTCCAGATGGCACCACTCCCGTTATCTGATTCCTTACGTAACTTACTATTTCCAGGGTTGCCAAATCGCCCGTTTCACTGCCGCACCTGTTAGATGCCAGAATTGTAAAAGCGAATGGTCAGTTATTGCTACCCACAGATAAAACAATTGGGCCTGTCTATGATTTTCCCAATGCAATGTTCAACGAAGTACAAATCTACTTAAATAACGAACTCATCTCGTTTCCATCTCACATGCACCCATACAGGTCTTATTTTGAAAAAGCACCGAACTATGACATATCTGCAAAATCATCTCATCTCCAAAGTGCATTGTGGTACAAGGATACAGCAGGCGCTTTTGATAACGTTTCGGAAGACAACAAAGGCTTTACAAAACGTAACCAACTAACAAAACAGAGTAAAACATTTGATATGTTTGGTTACTTGCATTCTGATATTTTCAATCAAGAGAAATTTTTGATCAATGGAGTGGAAATGCGAATAAAACTGATTCCTTCGAAAAACACTTTCTGCTTGATGGGATTAGATGACAGTGAAAGCAAAGTGGAAATTCTGGATTCTACACTATATGTGAGAAAAGTATCGGTCAGTTCATCCATCAAACTTAGTCACAATCGCATATTGCAAAAACATACAGCAAAATACCCTCTAACAAGAGTACAACTTAAAGCTGTAACTATTCCAAAAGATATTGTTTCAAAAACAATTAACAATGTGATACTTGGACGTCTTCCGAAACGATTAGTTGTGGGGTTTGTTACCAACGATGCATTCAACGGCACTCTGTCTACAAACCCATTCAATTTTCAACATTTCAATTACAACTTCTTTACTTTATATGTTGATGAAGTCCAAATTCCCGGCAAACCACTTCAACCAGACTTTGAAAACAACAAGTACATAACAGCATATCACACATTATTCTCTGGAACAGGGATACACTATATGGATGAAGGAAACAATATATCGCGTGAGGAATACCCCCAGGGATACGCATTACTTGTTTTCGAAATAACACCAGACGCAGCTGCAAGTGCCATATCCCACTGCAGTCATCAACGGCAAGGGGTTGTTAGTCCACTTCAAATCGGCTTTGGAATCTACTGTGACTTGTGTTATCTACTCTGAATTTGACGCTCTCATGGAAATTAATAATCAAAGAGATATTCATCTGGATTAATTGTATAACAAGGTGAGTTGCACAATATTACTATTTAGTGTCCAGCAATGCTGTCGACTTTAAATTTGCTTCACGGGTTAATATCAAATAGAGCCTTTGACAATCATCATGTTGGGGTTTTCGCAGCTAATGAATTACCTGTACATGTGGAACTACCAGCAGCGTTGATTGAAAATACAGATCCCAAAGATAGCCCCGGGAAGCACTGGGTAGCAATTTACATAGACAGTAACTCCCGGGGGGAATTTTTTGATAGTTACGGAAAACCTCCACATGTGCATAACCATTTGCGATTTTTGGAAAGTAACTCTAAATTCTACACGTACAACACTCATCAGATACAAAATTACGGGTCTGTGTACTGTGGGCATTACTGTTTTCTGTATTTATCCCATAGAGCCTCTGGTAAACCCATGCATAAATTTCAAATTTTATTCCCAGTACCTGTAAAAAACGACAATATTATAACAACGTATTTGCTGACTCGTAAATTAAAGTTATAATACTCGGTACGTATACTAGAAAATATTGACAGTAAATACTGTTTGATATTTTATACAAATTACATATAGTCCTAATAGTATATTAATAATTTTGTAGCGTTACGGTTTACAACAGCTTACTTATAATATTTATCTTGTTTTGTGTCTTTACAGAACAATGACGCAATATCCAGAGATGGGATCTTTCAATGCTAGATTGTCCTCTTTCAGAAACTGGCAATCAAAAGAATTCCCGTTTGTAGAAGCTCTGTCCGAAGCAGGATTATTTTACATTCAAAAAGAGGATAAAACAGTATGCTTCAAATGTGGTGGAGGATTATACCGATGGAAATACAGAAACAATCCAATTCTAGAACATCGTCGATATTTTCCATTTTGCCCCCTGTCTATAAACCTAATTTCAGATCGACAATGCGGTTGATGCTTTAATTAAATTAATTAATATTTGTTATCCAATATTTCCTCAATATGACGTTTATGATATTCTGCTGATTTTTCTCTCACCATTGATCTTTGTAAGGCTCCGCCCCTACACCTTTTTGTCCAGCACATGCTTGGTTTGCCACGCGCGCATGCGTCTCAAAAACACGCCCACGCATTTCTTCAAATGTATACCTGCACGCTGCAACATGCAGTATCTCGCAGTTCTTACTCATGGAATCCTCTATTTCGATGCCGCTGAAAAAAATATTTCAACCGTACACTAATTTCAAGGGGGTTCTTCAGAAAGAGAGCGATCAGCATTTACCTGAAGAACAAAAACAAGTAACTAGTCTTATACGCCAGTCGATATTATTTGATCACGTCTACTATTTGAATGCTTCGAAAACAAAGGTTATCTCAATCGGACTTTCCTCTCATCTGGATTTCCAACCTGTGGTCAGGCTACACAGAAGCGGGGCGGCCGGTGTTGAACTACAGTTGCAGGAGTGGCACGCTCTTCAGGAATTGTTTCCAGTAATCGACAATTACATCGCTATTCCAGGTGAGCAGCCTCGTGTTCCCTACCCACTAAGTGAGCAACATGAATTGCTGATAACCACACTGTACAATCGCCGTCAGATCATTATAAGGAAGAAACCAGCTTACGGTTCCCTGGAGATAGTGTTCATCGCAGAAAGTTCGTGGCGGAACTTTATGAACATATTTGTGTGCATCGATCATGCGAAAGTTATGTGTGAAACAGTGTCGCCGTATCTGAAATCATATTTTGGAAACTGTGTGGAATCTTGCATTCTCGACCTTCGCGAACAATGTTTCGGTTGCACAGATATTTCCCCTCTCCATGCATGTAATAAGGAGAAGTTTGTGCTTTCCCACCTACATGGATGTACAAAACCTGAGCCTTTGTCTATACAAAACATCGACGGAAAAAGACTTTCCAAAGAAGTGTTTGTTTTTTGCGAGAACATGCTTGTGGAAAAAATAGTGAAATATTTTAATTCAGTGGTTGCAGCAGAAAATGGATATGATAGTGACACAATTCCTTATGTGGGTGAGTGAACAAACTTGAAGAATAAAAACTTGTTAAATAACATGCTGATGAACTGGTGACAGAATATAAACATTTTACATATGTATGTGTGTGTGTGTGTGTGTGTGCGGCTCTTTTGAATTTTGTAAATATTGGTAATAAACAGGGATAAAATATATGTCTTGGCTTTTTTTTCATTTATCACCCCTTTAAAAATCCTCATGGTTTATATTTTTACTGGTAACAATCGTTAATAACAACATTAATAATTAACTATATAATGAAAAAGTGTGTATTGTGGACTTGTCGAAGATAAAGCATGAGAGCTTTTCTTCACACTGGTAAAAATCGGTGTTAATAACAACATTAATAATTAACTATATAATGAAAAACTGTGTATTGTGGACTTGTCGGAGATAAAGCATAAGAGCTTTTCTTCACACTGGTAAAAATCTGTGTTAATAACAACATTAATAATTAACTATACAATAAAAAAAATTGTGTATTGTGGACTTGTCGGAGATAAAGCATGAGAGCTTTTCTGCACAGCGCTGGACACGCAAAGGCAAATATCTTTATTTTCATTCTATTTCTAACAGTGATTCGCTATTTTTTCTTGTCACTATAAAAAAAACTAATTCAATTTTTCTTTTATCACATCTGTCGCCATTTTGCTTGTTTTTTGTTTAATTCTTCTTTATGGATTGAGGTTAATCGAAACATAACTTTAGACTTTTACATGGAATTGAAACATAGAATGTTGCCTCCTTTGGTTGAATCGAACCTGTGACTCCCCTTTGATCACAAAACAATAGTGACGGCCATCTTGCTTATCTTACCTACTCTTTATGCATTTAAGCTAATCGGTACTGGGGCCCCACACGGCAAAACAACAGATTCTAATTTATCTTTATACATTAGCGGTAAAGTCTTTGCGTTGTAACCAAAAGGAGTCCAGGTTCGATATCCGGTGAAACAACTTTATGCATTACGCTTAATCGAGACTGCGTTAAAACACGCCAACATTAACATTTTCTCTTTGTGCACAAAAGCTAATCGGAACTTTTAAATAAATACAATTGAATATCCAATTTTCACCAACATTGAGAATCGAAAGCTCAACCACTTGGTTAAAACATCTCGCGGAATAAAAAACACTCCGCGCCACGCCGCGCCCCGCCGCCGCGCCCCGCAAAACGCGGCCGCCATATTGATTTTATTCAAACACTATTTATGCACGGATGGACTAATCGGGACCTATAATGGCGGGACAAAACAATTGGCCTCATTTAACTACCTAGAAAATCGAACCCGCGACCTCTTCATTACCAGGCGACAACATTAACCACTAACCCAAGGCCGCCATATTGATTTTATTCAAACACTATTTATGCACAGATGGACTATTCGGGACCTATAATGGCGGGACTAAACAATAGGCCTAATTTAACTACCTAGAGAATCGAACCCGCGACCTCTTCATTGCCAGGTGACAACATTAACCACTAAACTAACTCGATTTTCGAACTCAGCCATTTTGTTGGCTTTATGTACAACAGGCTAATCGAGACCATTCAATATTGACATCGTCGCCTTGTAATCAAGGGGTCCCAGGTTCGATACTCGCTGGAGGCACATAGTGGTCCGAATCACCACTTTTCAACTGTAGGTCCAATCCTGATTAGTCTTGCCGTGCATAAATTGGACTTAAAAAAACTAACTCAATCTATCAATCAATCAATATTGACTCTACCAGCAATCGAACCCTCGACGCCTCTTGTTTTACAGAGCAATAACCTTAGCTGCTAAGCTTTCGAGGTACAGCACCTTCGGCACCATCTTTAAATCATTTCTTCATGTCTTTGCATCATACGCAATGGTTGCGCGCGAATTTTCTCCACAGACACACACACACACACAAGCATACGCACGTGTTAGGTTAGCATACATCAACAAACAACCTCACAAATCCATTACCCCCCCCCCCGCTTCCGACGTCTTCAACGTGATCAGACACGTTCTGCTGACTCAACAATAAAACCGCTCGTACCCCGCTACAACAGGATGTAACATAATACCAGTCGCATCGAATTTTTGCTGACGCGTAGGAATGAAGTGCTGTCATTCTACTGTCTTCTTCAAATTTGTGAATAATGCATATTTCATTAGAAAATGTTTGGTCTTTGTACTTTTAATTTCGAATCTTTGATTAAACTATTGATTGATTTATTTACTTTACTTCGCTTTTCTGCACTTTAGGCTAATTGCGAAGATGATTGGATGAAAGGAAAATCACAATCGTAAATGTTCAGAACACAGCACGAGCCTTACAGAACATTATACTCACTGTTGATCTAGACGCCAGAGCAAGTTCAGTTGTAAATGGCCAGATAGAGAGAAGCAACACTTTGGTCGATATTGTCTTAAATGCATGAACAAATCTTTGGAGGAAAGGAAGCGTGCCCATTTATGTAATTTTTGCTGTTGGTTTATTATGAGGTGGATAAATTTAATGTTGATTGATTTGGTGTTTTAAGTTCACTTTATGCACAGTAAGGCTAATTGGGACTGGAGCTTCAGTTTAAAGTGGGATCCGAACCACTATGTGCCTCCACCGGGTATCGAACTCATGGATTGTTCGGCGCACGACTGCTTCATCAAAATAATCCAGATTTGAGACACGTTGCTGGGCGTTCGGTCGGTTTTTGCCCGGCGTTGAAAAAGGTTTCCCGCTCGCACACCCAACACTTTTGTCTTTGCCCTTCAAAATTCTCCACACAGATCTTTCGCTGACACCTGTCGCCACAGACGGTCTGTGAACAGCCGTGGTTTTGTTTTCATTGCTATCAAAGTTCTTATACGCAATGAAAATGATTTCTCTTGCATCACTGTGCAAGGACTTACCTTTCTTTACGCCACTGCTCATTTGTACAACAATGAAAAAAACCAGCAAAAAAAAAACCTCACTAACAAAGAAACAAAATAGCCTGCAATCACTCGCTCGTAGCTCCATTGGTTTCCAAGGAAATCATTCCGATAGGAATGATGCAGGCGTGCAACCCCCACATTAGTGCATTAGTCTTTCGAAACAAACCGCAGCTTTTTAAATTCGGTTGGAAACAGTGGAAAGAAATATAATGGCATGTTAGTTATTTTGATTTATTGACACATGTGTTACGGAAAACACACAAACATTAAAACAAGCATACTCTACTCGTTATTTTAAAAATGTAAAGGTAATAGAAATTCCCATAGCCTAAGCGAGCTGGGAATATTAAAATACATACTTTTCTTTTGCACTAAATTTTCAAATTCAGGCTCCATGACGAACGGGCTCCCTGAATTTTTCTATGTCTGGGTATAAGTATTTGTAATACTTGAAGCTAAATATGAATATTTTTCCTAGACTTATTATCTATATTGATTGATTCATTTGCTTTATTTTACTTCTCTTCTTGTGCCACTTTCGGCAAATTTGCGAAGATGGGGATGAGTGATGATATGATGAAATTGATGAATGGACACTCACAAACATCAGTGCCCAGGCCGGGATTCGAAACCGGAACCGTAGCGCGATTTGCCCACTCCGCCACAGGGGCCGGATAATCTTTTATATAGTTCATACCTACATATATGATTTCGTTGATAATTCCTTATTTATCTATATTCATATTATCGTGCTCAAACGAGACTTGATAAAAAAGTTCATATTGATGACATCTTTGCATGCGGGATGTAACTTAACTATAAACTTTCATGCTTCTTGATTCTACTCAATTTCATTAAGCAATACACTATATGCAAATTAAGTTTGCATGTTGCTCATTTTACAAGTTATTTATCTTTGTAATTCTGATGTAGAACTTACGGTTTATATTCCATTACTTTCATAAATATCTGTGTAAATACTTTAACATGAAATCATTTTCAAAACATACTTTTCACTATTAGAAATATATTGTAAAAGACTGCCATCTATGGAACAATTTTGATGTGTCTCCTTCTTCAACATGAGAGAGTAAAGTTGTGAATAATTAACATTAAGGTAGTATATAATACATATTTCATTGTAAAATGTTTGGTCTTAGTACTTTTAATTTCTAACTCGAAACCTGCTGATTACAATTGATTAATTGATTAGATTTATTTTTCTTCACCTTTTCTGCCACTTTTGGATAATTGCGAAGATGGTGATATGATGAAATGATAATCACAATGAGAAATCCACAACATGAGGTCGAGAGAGATTTTTTAGGCTGCTGGTTCCAAACGCCAAAACGTCGTGGTGTCCAGCGTGGACTACGTGGCAAAGAGGTTGACGTGTAGATATGTTCTCCTAAGGTCGCACCTCTTAATTACAAGGGGACAACGTTAACTACCAGTGGCGGCCATTGGGTCCCAAAACTGACGGGGGTGCAAGGTGCCAAAACTGGGGGCGGCAAAGACAGTACATTTCCCTTCGTAGATAAGATTAAGCATAGTGCGGGGTAAAAGTGGCGAAAACTGGGGGGGAGACAACTCCCCCCCTAAGCGCCGACACTGTAATAGCTACCACTCTGTAGATTAGCCCTTAAATGAGACAAGACTGTAAAATCCTTACTATACCGCGTTTGTTACAACCTGTCCCGGTTCCAGCGCTAGCTGGTCGCTGGCTTTTCTCCGTGCTCGTGAAAGTCAAAGCCAGGCAGTCAATTAAAATACGCAACGTGGCAACAGCGTCTACGTAGGCGCCTCTCTTCTGGCTTCCATTCGCTCCTCGCTGCCCAGCAGACGATTTTTTCCTCGTTTCTCATTGGCACCGAAACTGTCGAGCGATCCCTAGCGCGGGAAACGGGACAGGTTATAACAAACGCGGTATAGGGATATGAGTGGTTATAGCACGGACTCGCACGAGGTGATAAATGAGAGATGTGTCTAATTTATTTCCCAATAAAAACTAGGATTTGACCCATCATCAAAATTCTAAGCAAATTTACCTCCCGTACTATTTAACACACTAAAATCTGGACGGACGTACCAAAATTACAATATTGCCGATACGAAGCGAGACTCCTCTCGACTCGTGAAGGAGAAAGTAGTCTCGTTCTTGTCTCCATTAATAAACGTTATCTTGTCCTATTATCTGATGAAAATATTTATTCTAAATCAAACATAGTTCCAAAGCTTGAAAACAATATGACACGAATATGAGTGTTAGCTTCGAGATTTATTTTCCTCGCGTTATGAATTCATGTACTTAAATGTAACTCTGAGATTCTACAATAATTTTGTAGATATTAGAATTACTTTTCGTGAAATTGCATTAATCTCGTAATCATTTAATAGTGTTTATTAATCTCTAAGAAAGTAAAAGAAAGGAAACAGAATATATGCACGGATGGGGTGAAGCTCAAAGGAAGGTAAATCTCGTAATATGGAAACTGTAAACACCCTTATATATCTCATGATTTAAAATTCCTTCATTTTTTGTTGGAAAAAAATAGCAAACATTTTGTGTAGAATAATATACAAAACACTAATAATGTTAAACCGCAAATAGTGTAATTATCATTAAACTGAAAAAAAAAACATGTCAGCTGATATTTTGCAAAATTCTGCTACAACGACTATAAAAAATATTTTAAGTTGTAATTACAGAGTACATCCATAAAGTTTTGTTTTCACTGGAAGAAATGTTACTGAAATTATGATCATTTAATAACACACTTAAGAAACATTTCCATAGTATAGGTTCATTTTATACCTATAGTGGAGCAACGAGCAAAACAACCTGCTCAGACCCGCGACTCCTGTGCACCTTACTCCCCCGAGTAGGGGAGGGGGGAGTGGACCATGCTTGCTTATGGCCCGAGCTGGAGGGAAGAAGGGAAAGCTGCGCGGGGACTTTTCATCCCAAGATTTTTTCCTTGAAGTCGATCTATAGGTACAATATCAGAAACAGAGAAATTTATATTTACATATAATTTTTTACTTCCTTTAATCAAACTGTTCAAATATCTTACAGAACCGTTTACTAGAAAAACCTTTCTAAGATAACCTATAGCTATATGTATAGTGACAAAAATCATACAAACAATTTTATGATTTTTTTTAAATCGATATAAATATAAAATCCAATTTAAATACAACAAAAAATATATTTATCCACACTGGAAATACTTTCAACTAGAGCTGAATATCTTATTTTGGCATACAATATTCTGCATCGCTGTTATAACGATTTCGTTGAGAATTCTTTATTTATTTATACTTATATTATTCTGCTGGGCGCAGGTAAAGAGCTTTGGTAAAGCAATATATTTAGATATAATGAATGACATATACGGTTTTGGTATCAGTTCCCAACAAGCAACTTTTATGCATCTCGGTTCAACTTAATTTCATTAAGAAATACATCGTATGCAAATTTAGTTATATTGCTTCCCATTTTTAACAAGTCATTTATTTTTTTCAACTTAATGTAGAATTCGTGGTTCGTATTTTACTACTCATCAAAATTTGAGTAGATATTTTAAAATATAATGATTCTTTATATAAATGTCCGCTATTTGATATGCATATGTTAAAATACTGCCATCTATGCGTAAACATTTAGGTGTTTCTTTTTACAATATTAAAGTATATTGGTCTAAGTACTTGTAATTTCGAACATGTATTGGTTTTATATGGCGAACGGGTTTTAAGGTGCAGTCCCTTTCCAAAAATATGGCTGTTTTCATATCGTTCGTTTGAGATATGTACTTTAGGACATGAAATCGAGTAAAATGAATACACTTTGTTGCACGTTTTTACACCTTTTCGTGAGATTAGCACATTTAACTCCTTTTTAACCCCATCTTTGAAGCTTCAGCATCTTTTTCCTTCCTTTTCTTCCATGTTTTTTTTAAGAAATTGGACAGAAAAATAAATGATTTTCACCCTTCTTGAGCAGGTACGTAAAATCCTATAGTCTCATTTTGTACAGCAGAACGAGAGCTATAAAATGGTATAATATAATCATTGCAGCACCAATAGTCCCCAAGATAATGTAGCAAAACCAGGGAAAGAAAACACAAACTTCAACATATCCTATTCGGCAGAACCACAGTTCTCTCCGCGGTCCGCGCGCGTTATATACAGAAGGCGCAGAAAAAGAGAGGATTGAATAAGGGCATTTTATCAGCAGTTCTTTTGCAACTTTTTGAAAACATTTTCAGAAACTTTTTTCCCCCTTTCCCGACCATACTTTTGCTCCTTAAAATCCTTTCCCTAGCCATATATATGTAAACCTCCAACATCCTGAATTATCAAAATCGGGGAGAAACGACGAAATTTGCAACGGCCCCGAAATCTTGTCTATGAGTCCTCGGAATCTTGCATAATCCCCAAAATTCAGTAGGCAGCAAGGGCGTACTCGCGATGGAGGTTGATGGTAGCTACAGCCATGGGGGCGTCCAAAGCGGTAAACAGGGAGAGTGTGGACTGGGGTAGGAGGTCGAGACTGGACCGAGAACAGACCTCCAAGACCTAGTCGAGAATCAGAGTTTGTAGAATTTCGTCTCCATATCCCTCACTACATCTGTGGATCTAAAATATAATTAGGGTATACCACTGTCGATTATGAGGATTTTGTTCCCTTGATGACGACAGTTAACATTATTTCATTATGATGTCATCCTACGCAACTAAATCACTTCGATTTAATAACTCTGAAACAAAGCATTTCCGAGCCTTTGTTTATGTAAACTATTTTCATTGTTTACATGTGAGGAACACATTCCTGAAGTTTCTGCTGTTATGCTAACAGCACAAAACCTGATTTGCTTAACCTATCCACGTGTTCATATAATAGCTTAAACAAACAACATTTAGCCCACCTGAACTATTTACATACTTATAACAATATGCTTACGTGGATAGGTAGGCAGATCAGTCTTGGTACTCCTGGCATACATCTTCCAAGTTGCTAAGACTCTCCCTAGCCGCTCGTACAAGAGAACGCTACACAACACTCTGATAACAGAAAGCTTTAATCATTCGATTTCAAGTTGTGCAGGAAAGATAGATACACCCAACTTTATGTTATGAATGAGTAGCGTAACCCGACCACGGAAACGTAGAACAGCGACGGGGGTTCGTCGTCCTGGCCACACGCAACCCCGTAACTGTTTGGATGGTCTTCCATCTCTACAGGTGCAGTCGTTAAGTATATACCCTGGCCTTCACGGGCTGTTGTGCCCAGGATGGAACTCAAACCCGGTACCCTTGGCGCCCTAGGACGCCCACGGAGACCGTCTGTTATCCAACGTAGTAACCCTCTACGTAATTTTCTATTGTTATTATCTGATATACCTGCCTCTATTTTTTCCCACTACTCCCAGCTTCTCGAGAAAAATCAACATTCCCTGCCCATTACAGAAACTGTTCTTTTGCACTTGGGTCATGAAAGTTGGCGAAGAATTACCGAGAGCACACGCTGGTCCCTTCTCGCTAAATTAAGATCGAATTGGCGCCACTTGCTGCGCAGCCTGTGGCGATCCTCGTATATTAGTTGAAGTGGTGGCCAGGCTGTTTTGGAGGGGTTTAATGTTAAACATACACTTGTAAGGTTTTATCTATTCCCAATAAGAATATATTGTTCCGCCCCCCCCCCCCCCGACCCCCGAATAGAATTTCTGGATACGTGCCTGCAACTGTATCAAAAATACATATGAATGCATGTGAAGATTGTTTAGAAAACTGTGCAAACTTAAAAAGAGGAAACATATTATAGACTTTTTTGTTCTGGAAAGGCGGAAGAAAATTTCTGCCCCACTTTATTATTCGAAACAGAAAGACGTAACTCGACTTCCTAGTAGTTCAGGCTTCCCTTGTTAGGTGCCGACACAATTCAACAATAGGGTCTGACATCTATGGGCAAGCATGAGAGACGTATGATAGGTCATATTTAGAAACACCGAATTAAATTTATCAAAGGCATAAACAATAACAATAAACATTGTAATACATACACAAGACAATTACAGTTCAACTTAAAAGTAATTCATTACGTTCATAAATTAAGTAAATTAATGGTTGCCAAGACTTGAAAACTTTTCGAAGAAGTTCTCTTATTGCAGACATGGACTAACTCCGTTACGGAGTGTATTACAGCGCCTTGCCTCCCCGGTTCGAATCCCGGCCTGGCTGTGGGTGTTCTTTATGTCTCTTCATCATTTCCATCATATCACTCATCCTCATATCCGCGATTAGCCAAAAGTGGTAGAAAGGCGAAGTAAAATAAACTAAATCAACTAAAAAATTGGGCCACGTTTATCAGTGCGAAATGGCGATATATTTAATTCGTATAGGTCTTTCCTACTCTTACGGCGGCCGCTCTACATGCTGGCAAGGGAAGTGGGGGGCGGGGAACACGTGGCACACCAACCAGACAACAGCGGTGACGCCGAGAGTTTCGACGTCAAGGGAAGGAGGTGCTGCCCCCACCTCGTTCAGCGTTTCTTATCGCTTTGGATTGGTCGCTTCCCAGCTCCCCACTTTTCTTGCCTGCTTGTAGAGCGCCCGCCGTAAGAGTAGAAAGCGCTTGAGTAATGTTTAACGTACTACCCATGCTTGATCGAGACGTTCAATTAGAAATGTGGCAGTTACACATAGACAGTGAAAGCGTGCGCAAATGTAAAGAAAAATGTGACGCTTAGGCACATATTCTGTTGCGACGTTTCTGCATCTACTATAGTACACACATGCATGTCCTTTTGATAGATTGATTTGCTTTATTTTACTTCGCTTTGTGCAACTTTTGGCTAACTAGCGAAGATATTATGATGAAATTGATGAATGGATACTCACATTCATCCATGCCAAGGTGGGGATTCGAACCCGGGACCCGAGGCGTCGTTAATGTGCTAACCACTCCGCCACGCGTACCGGCACACATGCATACTGTTCTTCTAAGAATCTATGGGAATTATTATTATTTATATTATTTTAATGATCTGAAAATACTAGGTAGGAAAACCAGTCAAATTCACATCAAAATTGTCCCATAGATGTCAGGATATTAAAATATAGTTTCAATAGTGAAAATTCTCTTTAATAATAACTAAATTTCGAAATATTTACTAAAATTTTTATGATCGTAATAAAGTAATAACCATATGTTCTACATTAAGTTGACAAAGGAAAATAACTTGTTAAAATGGACAACATTAAATCCAAATTTGCATGTAGTGCATTGCTTAATGAAAGTAAGTTGAATCACGACATACATTTGTAAAAGTAGTTTAGTAGTCGTCCCTAGTTCGAACACGTCATTATATCAAGATATTAATAAATTGCTTAATCAAGGATTTTGGTAAATATGCGATATAGCCCGAACAGGTTTCTTCAAAATTACAGGAGAAACTACTTACTGAAATCAGTTTCTGTAGCATTGTCGAATTTCTTCGAGGTATTTTCTTTCGTGGAAACTGAAAACTTCACCATAGAATGCTGCAGAACAAGAAATAATCACTTTTTATGTAAGGAACTTGCATTTTCTGTAAAGCGACAACATTTTGCCGTTGTTTCCATTATGTACCTGCAGATGGCGGAAGCTTCGAAAGTTACGCGGTCCCTTTTTTTTACGAGATTTTTTCTTCTTTTTCTTTAACTATGCTTACCAAACCTAACCCAACCTAACCTAACCTTGCCGGAAATGGTCCGTGGGGCTATCGTGGATGGTTTTTGGGGCTCTCCGTCAATGGTTTGTGGGGCTGTCGTGAATGGTTTTTTGGGGCTATCCGTCAATGATTTGTGATGACATAATGAACACGAAAGTAGGTATTTTTCGGTTAAGAAGGTTGAAACACTGCATACCCACTCCAAATCGACAAAACACAAAACAACGCGCGATGAACCATGACGAGTGCACGCCATATTGTCTGTTACCCAAGAGGAACAAGGAAGACAAATAATGACTCGTAATATGAAAAGTTGAAACTATTCCATGGAAAAAGGCATAACTTCACCTCAAGGAATCTTCCGTAATGCAGAATAGGTAAGTATCAATGCTAAAATGAACGAAATAAACGAGTGAGAGGTGTTCGGGCTATATCACATAATTACCAGGATTTTAAACTGGCCTCCAGCAGGATCATATAATTACGAAAAATAAAGAATTCTTAACGAAATCATAATAAACTTATATTAAGTATTCAGCTCTAGTTGTAAGTTTTTCAAACATGCTTGTACTTGTACATTGTCTCTCAAAAGTTTTAGGACAACGACATTTTAAACTAGGTAACCCAATTTACACAAGGTGTTGGTGGGTTGCGTGTAGAGTTAGGCTCAATTTCAGGGTTGCCACATGCACAATAAATATTTATAAAATACGCGAAAGAAATAAATACAAGTATTAGTGTATAAAAAGTATTAAAAATATCAATATTATATCGCAAGTGACAAAATTCTTTCTGAAAGAAAAATAATAGGTTTTCTAGCATTTCATCGCTGATGGGTCTACAGAAAGGAGAAGAGGTGAGAGAAAACGAGAGGTGACAAATGACAGGAGAAAGAGAAAGCGAGAGGAGAAGAGGAAAAGTAGAGGAGAGAAGAAAGAGAGGATAGACGAGGAGAGGAGATGTAGTGAGGAGAATGGAAAAATATTCTAGGAGAGATGAGGAAAATGGAGCAAAGAAGAGAAAAGAGAAGGAAAACGAGATGAGATAAGAGTGGAGAGTAGAGTAAAGGAGAGAAAAGAGAAGAACGAAAAGAAGAGGAGAAAAGTGCGTGGAGTCGGAAATCTAAGACAGGAAAGGAGATACGAGGAGTGGAGATGAGTGGGATGGAGATAAGATGCGAGAAAAGTAGGGAAGGCGATGTGAGATAAAAGCAGAGCAGAAGGAGGGGAGAGAAGAAGAAGAAGGAGAAGAGAAGAACAGAAGGGACTGAAGGGAAGAGGTAGTTGCAGAAAATATCGTCTCAGCGTCAAGAATTGATGCATTGGTCAAATTATCGACATGAAACATTCAATAACATTTTGAAATGTATTGGAGAATGTATTAAATCGGTGCGAAATGCCTTTTAGCTTAGTTCAGAGCAAGGTAAAATCTTCCATGTAAGATCTTTGATTTTACCTGCGATTATACCACTAAAAACATGAATGTAATTTGAATATTTATAAGAATTATCCAATTTTTGTCCAATTCTCGGTTCGTTGAAATAGAGATTTTGTAATTTAATATTTCCCCTCCCCCCATCGTTAATTCCAAACTGAATCATTTCGTTTCACACGGGGTGAACAATGAACACAATGGGATAGGTCTAAAACTTACGAAAATTTTCTGCCCCCGGAAAGGTTTGAACCTACAACCATCAGATTGACAGTCCTGAACGGTAAACACTACACTACAAGCTTTCGCTCCTGAAAGTAAGTAGAAGGAGCTGACCAATTTGAAATGTAGATGCAACTCTCCTCCTACATGTAATGTGCAAACAATACTTGTTTGTAACAAAGAAAACGAAGGTAGTACGACTCGGAGAAAACATTTCATGGAGAATTGCACATGATGAGAACTTTTCATTCGATATTTGCGGAGGTATCCTTGCATTGAACTCGAGTGGGAAAAGGGGTAAAATTAGTATGTCCTGAATTGCCACAAATATAAATAGTTATTTCATTAATATTTGTCAATGTCTTTGAAGCAGTACACAATTATCGTTAAAGTATTATAATTCACGATCTTATACTTGAAAATATCCCTTTGAACGTGTGTCAATTCATTTATTTGTTTATTTTTTTTAAAATTCCATTTGCAGAACAATGTAGCAACTATACACTGCTATTACAATTAATGTTACCATGCTCTTGTTTGTAATAAAAGGAAAATTAAAAAAAGAACACTCCTAAGGGGGATCGAACCTGGGACCACAATCAATGTTGTCCAAAGGGAAATATACTGTCTTTACCCTCCACAGTTCTTTGGCACCTTGCCCTTCCGGTTTTGGAACCAAATCGACGCTACTGTGCAGTTTATTATTGTATCCGGATTAAAATAGCTTTAGAAATAAACAGTTAAGAGGTACAAAAATTATCGTTTGTTCTCACACTTTGCATTTATTCCTTATTTGTTGTTAGTTTAGGTAGCCTTATTTCCTTCAGCACACATTTGTCTGTATGATGATATATAATGTAGTATGAATAAACAAGGTGAAATAAATAACTAATTAACTCTCTAGCCTTCTTAAACCCGAAGGTTCATGGCTTCAGCAACACATTGCTTCGATCTGTCCCTATCTTGAGCAAGATCTATATACTCTTTTCCATCGCTACCGATTTCCTTTAGGTCTATCTCAGCGTTGTCCCTTCATCTTCGTATTGGTCTTCCTACAGGTCTCTTACCATCAGGTTTCCCAACAAGAATCCTGTAAACTCCTCTTTCCTCTCCCATTCGTGCCAACATTTCGTGTCCACCTAAGTTTTCTTGATTTAATCATTCCAATAATATCTGGCAATCTGAAATACATATAATTTATAAATGTGGTAATTAGTTAGTTCAAGAAGTGAGACATAAACGGGAACTTAGTAACTTTTATATATATATATATATATATATATATATATATATATATATATATATATATACTATTTGTGTGTGTTTGTGTGTCAGGCACGTACCAAGTAATATATTTCGAGTGGGAGGGTTCTGAATAATGTTTAAATTAAAATCATGTAATTATATTAAATTAATTAACAGCATTAATAAAATGTTATATTCATTTATTATATGAATAGGTAAAAGGGGATGGTAAAAGGATAGTGACATAACAGCACATATTCATTATCTGGCTTTAAAAATAAATATCGTTAGAACGAGTTGACGTAAAATAAAGTTCGTGGAAATATTTTATGCATGTTATTATAACAAGTAATAATAAATCTTGCATAAATCTTCTTTGGTACCGTCATTTAAATTCGCATGATCACAATATAATCCTTTACTTTAAATAGGTTTGGAGGAAATAAATAACTCGATTAACAAATATATTTATATTAATTTAATTATTTTATTACTTCATTATTTTCATTATTTGATTTTTGTACTTAGTAAGTCCTTCGGGGGGGGGGGGTTCCGAACCCCCAAATATGTCCTTGATATATATGTGTGTGAGGGATTCCAGGTGAAGTGCTTTTGAACATCAATTTTTAAAATTAAGTGGTATGCTGTTACTTTATCCTATCTTGTGAGTGAACAATCTGAGATTGTCATTTGGATGTAATTTAGTAGAATGTAATTTAGATACTGTTCGTTTATTCTGACTTTTTTTATTTACTTTTGTTTTGTATCATATCCCATCCGTGACACCAAAATACAATTAATTTCTCCTTTAATTGTTATATTTTTCTCTCAGTTCTACTAGAATATTCAAAGGTCCATTACCATTTTTTTTAATTTAAATAATTTATTTTCATAATTTTACAATTCACAGAAATTAAAACAAATTTCTTATTGAGTAAAGAGTCAATGTTTCGTCTGTCCCATCCATGACACAAAATTGTTCACTTGCAGCTACAAATCTGGGAAAGTATTTTAAGGATAGTTATGTTTAATCAACAGTGTTAAGTTTCGTATTTCATTACACAGAAACTGTAAGAAAGATGTTGCTTAACAATCAGTAAAATAGTTTCTTTGCTATCAGATGTAGTCCGCGTGTCCCACCCAGTGGCTGCAATTGGGGGGATGGCGTGGCGTGGGGGGTAATTTTATCCCACTTTTGCCATCGCAATACGCCAACCCTTGTGGACCAAGAGAAAGTGCCCTTGCCCCCCGAATTTTAAAAGTCAATAGTAGTTGTATTGATACTACGGACAGCGCCGGAAAGGAAGAGCTTCTCTCCAGCAGCTTTGCTACACTTAAAACTTGCTTAACATGAGCATATGAGATTTTTGCTCAAGTGTGGAGCTCTTCCTAATCCAAGATTTTTGTAAAAATGCCCTCGGGAATTTTTCAGAAAGGAAGAGCTTCCTCAGATTGATTTGTACATACTTACAAAAGTTGCATCAGCCAGATTTTTGTCCATAAACTTGTCAATTTTTGGCCACACCAGAAATTAAGCTTATAGTATGTTTTTCTGTCAAAATCCCAGGAATCTTGAATTGATATCTATTGGGTTCTGAGACCGAGTGGAGTGTGGTGCATTGTCTTGTAATCAAAAGGTTCGGGTTTGAGTCCTCATAAAATCTGATGGCAAAATGTTAATATTGTAGTTTTGTAAACAAGGGGTTTTGGGTTCGAGTCCTGATAGATTGAAATATATGTGGCAAAATAATATCTCCACACGTGAGATTTTGAGAATAATTATTCCTAGTTGATATACAACTCCCAGATCTGAAAACCTGGTAAAAAGTGTTGTTCAACAGAGCAAAATTATTCTCTATTGGGAACCACTCGCTCAGCCATACAATAGGGGGAAAAGCGGGTAAATATAATTAATTGTTTGCATGTCTTGCCGGCACGCAAGAGATAAAATCTACACGCTAGAAGGGAACATTAATGATTTTTCTGTACGATTCACTGAAGGGGCCATTAATCTTTCTGTGCGACAGGGGAAAAAGTGTAACATGTCTGCAACATGTAAAAGTGTAACAAAGATTATTGAGATAAAAATACATATTTTCACACAGTGGCAATGAACTGCACCCCCTTCATGCTGAAAGCAATTCTATTCTGATAATATGAGCCTAGGCAAAGACTTAGAAAATATTATGGCAGTTCAAAATCCAATTTTGTCTGCATTAAGGTCTCAGAACCCAGTAAAATGTGGGCATATTCCATTTGGAGACGTATTAATATTGTGGTATTGTAATCAGGGGCTTTGGGTTTGAGTCTTGATAAAAGATTGAAATACAACTGCCCACACATAAGATATTCACTGCTAGCTGATAATACAGTTGAGGTTTCAAAGCTGGTAGAGTGTCTGGGGCCTCTCTGACAGCAAAGTGTTGGTATTATTGCTTTGTAATCAAGGGGCTTCTGTGTTTGAATCGGACCTCTAGAATTGCTCCGTGACTCTCTCATTTCTTACATCATAAACATATGATTTTTCACCTATGAGAATAACGCTACAAATGGTGTCATCGGGTAATGCCTCGTGGAATTCACAGATAATTTTAATGTTTGTCCTGTCATTAACCACAACTTGTTTCCTTTTTGAAGTGTTAATTACAAACATGGGTCTCTGTGTCTTGAATTCATCTGGTGCGTAATACAGGTCAGTACTGCCAGTAGTGACGCGCTTGAAAGCCGAAAAAGCCTCATATAATTTAAGAAAATCATCCTTGGAAATGTCTAAATTGTAATTTTCCCTAGGAAAAACCTCATTTCTCCCATTTTTAAGATATATGTTCTTGATGTTGCAGTTATCAAATTTACTTGAATTTTTTTCCTGATTATTGTGTCTCCCAGTCTGAAACAGTACCACTACAAAATCGGGCATGTCAAATTGAATACTGGAGAATGAATTTGTAGCATCAAATTCATAATAGCTACCAGTGGCAACCTTCTGTACGCATTGATATGTGTAAAATTGCAGAAAAATTTGTGGATTTTTTAGGATATCTGCTTTGTATTTAAGAGCGTAACTGGCTTCATATTCAACAACAGGGATTCTTAACTCCATAGTCTGAATAATGCATTTGCCCTCATCAGGTAAGGTATTAGGCAGAGCTTCTCCTGTAGAGTTTATTGCACTGTACCTCATCAAAGCATTGTTATCATTTGCAGCTCTTCTAAATGTAATTCTTAACCCGCCCTTCCACATAATTTCTTTGTAATCCGAGAAGAATCCTGGCAACAGGCGCATAGGAAACAGCACTGTATGATTTTTAGATAATATCTTATCACCAGCCTCAAATCCGCCTATTTTGTAGTAAGAAGCTTCGGTTTTGGATAATTTTAGAGTGGCCAAAGCTGTGGAGGTAATGCCGGGATAATCTATTCTGTTTATAACAACACCATGCTTTCTGATCTCAATTTCAGAGAACAGATGCGGCACAAAATTGTCTACAAGTCTTATATTTGAATTTGCCGGGTAATCTGTACCATCGAGCTTTACAACATCAAATTTGATGTATAGATCTGCTCTGTGGGGGTGTATAAAGCCGTCCCCTACATCAAGGTCGACCTCAATCTCTGTGTTGGGTTGATTTAAATTTGCAAATGTCCTCCTGTTTGGGGGGAATGATTGTAGCTCATAACTCTCAATATTTTCCATTGTATGTATTTTTATTTAAATGTTAATCTCTATGATTGCAGTTGTTGTGGCTCCAGCAAAATCAACTAATTCTTCCTTTTCATTAGTGACCATCAACTCAATGTTATCTATTCTATTATGACACACAGGAAAATATAATGTTGGGGATGGATTGTAGATGATGGGCTCCATAAATTCGGAATTAGGTTTGAATGTTGCAATGATGCCAGTTTGTTTGTGAGTGCCTATGCCATTTGATTTGGTGATCATACCCTCGGCCACATTACAGTGAATATTCAGAGTCTCTATGGCCAAGAATTTAGGTATATTCATAGCAGTGTGTTTGATGGCCGGTTCAAGTTTTGTGTTGTTCTCAAAGCCTAGCAGCTCTCCTATAGTACCCAGATCCACTGTTTCTGTAGCAGATACAATCTCTACTCTGTGAGTGACAGAATTTTGACTTAACACTACACCTCTGGGTAATTGAGCATTTAGAGTGGACAGATTATATTGCCCTGGAGTGATGACAATTTTTTGATCCCCTACTGCAATTTTGTTGTTGTGGTGTGTAATATTAGGGATCAAGTACATGCCGTAAAATGCTCTGAGAGCTATTGTTTTGGGATACACTATGTCATCATGCAATTTGAGTTTCAATATTGAATTTTGGCTGGTGAGATGGAATACCCCCATGATGTTTCAGATACCACAGGGCCTTTTGAAAATTTTCAATTGATGGTTTATTTATTTGAGACATATATCTGAGAACAGATAAACACAAATGTCCGCAATTAACATCTTTGAAATTTTGAACACGGGCATTATTGTAATAAAGATTACCTGATTTTAGATATTTTATTAAATTTTCAGGTGGAACACCTCCAAATGAATCAAACACAAATGCCATATTGTTTAAATATTTAAGATAACAGATCCAGTGAGTGCCCTGATTTTTGTACTGATCCAAATTAACAATGCCACACTCTTTGCTGAGTGGTTGCTCTGGTAAAGAATCAGACATGTACACACCCCTAAAATGTTTGATGCCCAGTGGCTTGATTAAAGCTTCAATATCTTGGTTTGTAAGCGGCTCTTGTTTTTTTTAAACTTATTCATGGCTCTCTTAACACCTTTGCCTTTTTTCTCCATGGCCAGGTTATGGCGCCTCTGCTCATCTAATTCTGCCCTATTTTTCTTGGCATCTATTACTGTTTTTGCTATGGCGGCTGATCCCCCAGCCAAGCTCCCAACAGCCCCGAGAGCAGCTAAGATGGCAGGGATGGTAAATATGAATCCCCCTACATGTGATTTTTTTCTTGATTGCTGTAATTTTTTTAATTGGGGGGTACTAAGCAACAATTTCATACCATGGCCCTTTGCAAGACAAGAGCTTTTTTTCTTGCGCTGCTTTTTGGTCAAGAGACTGTCAATAGTTTTAAGAGATTTGAGACCTGCATAAGGTATTTGATACATAACACCCTTGGCCTTCATCGTAGGTTTATTATATACATGTTCACAGCCCCCACCCCAGTTTTTGTTTGGTGCTCATAGCTATGGTGGTTCCCAACGCTGATATTCTCTCACTTAAAGAAGCATCTTTGCTTACAAATCTGCCAAATGCAGCCTCTTCTAATTTCTTGTCTGCAACATGTCTCTTGTCAAGATCAGAATGTGTGTTGTATGCTATATCATGGTCTCTACAAGCAGCATCTAGGGGATTTACACCAGGATCCCCTCTGTTTAATCTATGATCCAATTTTGTACCTGGACCACAATACTGATAGCCTGGAATGTGTAGTTCAAATGGCAGCTTGTTTATAATGTCATTAACCAACCCCCGACCCTCAGAGACATTCCAAAATTTAGGTGGTAAAGTATTAATAATTTTTATGAGATATCCAATCCCCTTAGGGTCATTCACTATAAAATTAGACAATTTTGTGCTTATCATGTCCATAATTCCAACCTTTTCATTGTAAAAATTGTGGTTGCCAGCATTTTCCTCCCCAGCTATCACCAGCAACCTATCTACAAGTTTCCTGACATCATCAACCCACACAAATTCTTTAGGCAGGGTGTTGTATTGTTTGATTCCACTGCCAGTCTTGATCTGTGACCATATGGGCTTGATTAAATTATTGTATTTTGCCCCACTGCTCGACTTGACTCTTTTTTGTGTGGGATCATTGTTCTGGTATAGAGCATCTGATTTTATTAATATTTCTTTGTAATAATCATAATCTTGATCTGTATAGCTGCCAGGCCTTTTCCTAGTCATCAGTTCCCACAACCCAGGTGTGCCGGGGTACTTAACAAAAGCACCTTTTTCTCCGAGACGAGATTCTGAATAAACAATCAGATCATCTCCCATAAATGTTACTCTGAAATTGCCAATTCTATGTATGATGCTGCCATCAAGCTCTGTGTCAGCATATAAGCCAAACACCTCATCTTTGTTGTCTTTAGGTGTGGTTAAATATTTTTGAGCAAGAAGACCCAATTCAATAGGATCCTGAGTAGCTTCAATTCTTCTAGGAGCAATAGGACTAGGTGTATGAATACTGGAAAGTGGGGTGAATGGATAATCTAATATGTTTCTTGCAGCTACAGGTACAAGCTCTGTGATCAAATTTTGATTTTGCTCTGTAACAGTTTTGATATTCTTACCTAAATTATTAATAGCATCAATTACAGGCTGTTCTGTTTGTTTGTGTTTTTCATAGATTCCTCGGTTCTCTGATTTCCATCCCTTAAATCTTTTTACAAGATAATCTCTTAACTTAAGATCATCAATGATTGGCCTTTTCATGGTTATTTATATACGTCTCAACGTCTAGAAAATCGTTGATTTTATTTCTGTATTTGCCACTACTGGGTGTTCTTGTCATATCAATTGTGACAAACCCATAACTGTCCTGGTTCCAGCACCTACTGCAAAACTTAGAAAAATCATTGTAGCTCAAGTCCCCACCTACATATTCATCATGTATGTGTTTGAGGTTGGTATGATCTTGATGAAACACACATATAAAATTGCTGTTGTCTCGGATCAGCTGCTTTGGTATTTTTGAAAAAGTCTGTGCAAGGTAGAAGCAATCAATGTTTTTGTGTCGGCCCTGTGTAAAGAAATTTCTAACCTTGTTTTGATTATCCAGTATAATATCATCAAACACAACAACAGAATTATCGAGACATTCATCAAGTGGCTTAACATCTGATTCAAAAGTGGCAATATCCAATCCATCATATAGCTTCATCAGCTGCTGATATTTTAATTGTTCCAAGCTCTTAGAGAAGACATACAAGTGCCTGTTTTTCCAGTCTAACCAGTTGGGGGCCAATAAAAAATTATCAACCATTAGTGTAGTTTTACCACAAGCAGATGGCCCAACAATAAGACACCTAATATTATCAGGCAGCAAGTTGCCATTTCTCTTATTCTGCTGTTCAGGTTCTGGCAGCCTTTTTATAACATCCCAGGTGCTCATATTATCACTTTGTTTGCATCGATCCAGCTGTTTTCCGGATGACCCAGCCATTTGACAAATAACTTGTTGCCTTTTCTGCGGATGACTTTTTCTATGAGATATGTGTCAGGCTGTTTAGTTTTGCTGAGTTCTTCTTCATAGAATCTGCCTTTGAGAATTTCTCCTCGGTGATCCTTTATTATATATGTGTTAAGGGTCCCAGGTTTAATTTGAACCACTGTAAATAATTCTGTGCTCCAGTTTCTTGTAAAGCCTCTCTTGAATAAGTGCTTATATTTGCTTATTCTTACTTGATCCCCCACCCTGAATTTGGCCTTTCTTGTTGTTGGCTGGTATCTAGGATAATAAACAGTCCTGATCAATTTTTGCTCATCAGATGAAGTTACTTCAGAGGGTTTCATGTTGATTGTGGAATGGACCGAGTTGTTATATTTATGTAGAAGTTCTGGAAGAATATTAAGCCATTTATAATTACCTTGAAGTGTAAATTGTTTATACATAAGATTTTTTAAGGTTCTGTTGAATCTCTCTACAATTGAGGCTTTGAGATCACTGTAACTCGAATAATGTTTTATTGACTGGCTTTTAATAAATTGTTGAAACACTGAATTATAAAATTCTTTGCCATTATCTGTTTGCAAATAGCGCGGTGATCTTCCACTCTGATTGATGATTGTCCTGATGGCTTCTGTAACACATTTTCCAGTCTTGGATTTGAGTGGCACAGCCCAGGCAAATTTTGAAAATGTATCTATCACAGTGAGTAGATACTTGTAGCCCTTGTTGATTTTGTCTAAGTTTTTCAACTGCCCACTTGACAACTCAATCAAGTCGCTTTGCCATAAATCATCTATGCCCTTTGTGACTACTGGGAGTCTCTTAAAATTATGTCTGGCTTGTCTGTGTAATTCATCAACAATAATTTGTCTAGACATAATATGTAAACAAGAATATTGCAACTATAGGGTGTTCAGCAGCTGAGACTGCAGGATTTTCTAAATACAGTTTGTCTCCTATTTGTATTTTAAATTCCAGAGAGCCATCATCTTCAGCATAGGCTGTTTCTAATGTATTGGGGTCTGTAAAATCCTCTAACTCCACACTGGTGATTTTTGGTTTGTTATCAGCATTTGTTATTGATAAGGTGGGGTAGTGGTGTGCCTGTGGCTGATGCCAATATTTGATCTTGATTGGTCTCAATGTGCCCCCAACAAAAAACTGGTAATAAAATTGTGCAGGGGACAGCATATATATTTTGCCACCTGGTGTAAATGGTGAATCATATTCTTTGTTGGGGATGCTGTACAATTCAAGAATTACTGTATGTTTTGGATTCTCGATTATGCCTGTTATTTCCTTTTCTGCTGTGAGCAATCTGCTTGTTACAGATTCAAGGTGCTCATTGATGGTCCTAACAACATCATCATGGCCTGGCTTGATCTTTATGTCCACAACAAGTTTCTTGTATTGTTGCACAATCTCTTGAAGCTGGGTGGCAAAAACAGACAGAGCATTTGCTTGATTGGATTCCATGGTTCCTAGCTGTTGGTTGATATTCGCTACAATTTGTTGCAAATTTTCAACAACTGCCAATTTTGAATTTTGGGTAGTAAGATCATGGACCTGTCTTCTGATATCCTCAAACAGGGCATGCAGTTCATTAATATGTTGATTGGTTGGAAGAGTTGCCACTGTCTGAGTGAGATGTTTGATCTCTGCCTGGATATTCTTGATATCTTCTGATTTCAATATCCTATTCACAGCTCTCTTAATATTTTTAAGTTCCTGTGATGTAGGAAGATTTGATACTGTATTTTGCAAAGATTCAAGTGCCAATTTTACATTGTTTAATTCAGAAGCATCAGCCACATTTTGCATAGCATTTTGGAGCAGGGCTATATCTGCCTGAGAGGGTGTGGATTGTTGTAAAATTTCAAGTTTTGTTTGGATATCATCGATCAAGTGATGAAAATGAGATAGTTCAGATTCAGTGTTGAGGTTTTCAAGCTTTGTGATTTGTTGCTGGACACTGACAAGGGTATCTACAATCCCAGGCAATCGGGATTCTAGTACATTTGCCAAATCACTTTGCACTGCTGCTATTGTACCTTCAAGATGGGTTATGGAACTTTGAATTTTTCCAAAATCTTCATATGTTTCAAGTTGCAGCTTAATATTTGCTACACTCCGAGTTATTGCATTCAAAGCATCAGAAGATGGCAAGTTGTTCATAAAATTTTCAAGCGTCTCAATTTTTTCTTTAACCTCGGCTATGGCATTGTGCAGAGGATCCAGGTTAGGTATCTGGAGTGACTGAATCTGTTCTTTTAGAGTGGAAATCACTAGATCAAAATCTTCTTGTGATTTTATGCTTTTGACAATTGTTTGGAGCTGTGTCTGGACATTATTTATCTGCTCTTCCAATTGCTGTTTCAATTGCTCGGAGTTGGTGGCCTGGGTCTTAAATTTGGCTTGAAGAGCTGCTACAGCTTCTTCTAAACTTTGAAAATTATCTAATGTTGCCAGATCAGTATATTTTTGAAGCAACAATTTGAGTTCAGAATCAATTTTAAGAAGAGGGTCCATGCATTGTGATTGTAAATTTGTAATTTCTAGTTGAAGACTGGCATTGAGTGTGGTTTGTAAAGCTTGTAAATCACTTCTTAATTTCTTGACTCTGACATCAAGCATCAGAATCTCATCACTGTGATCTTCATGTCTTGTATGGCCAAATATATCATTAGGCATTTTTGTTTTAGTGGTTATTTATTATAGAGTATCTGATTCTTAATTCTATAAAAAAGGGTATAAGCTTGTCATATGACCCAGGGACCTCAATATATAAGCAGTCACCAGCAGAAACAGTATATACAGTGCCAGAAACCATGTTTGAGTGTTTAATTCTATAAATATTTCTCCCTACTGAAATCTTGACATCACCCTCAGGGGTTGTAATAAATTGCAATTGCCCACCTACAGGTAATTGGTAATGATTTAAATTATTGTTAAATATGTACAATGTTTTACCTGTTTCTTCATCATTATCTGTAAATATGCTGTTCAATGAATAATTAACAAGCCACTCAGTTTAGACAGTATATCAGGAGAGGGTTGTGGTGTCGGCAGGTCCATAATAGCCTGTTTTTTGAACCCAAATAAGTTCATAGGCATGTTTATTTATTTCAAATCATGCTCTGTAATTGGGCATTGATTCCCACTTTTCAAATCACAATGACCCCATGGTAAAGTATGTATGCCACATGACAAAATGCATCTCTTGTCATCATGTGGGTCCAGGGCTACTTTCCTTACAATATTTGAAGTCAATAAGTGATCCTCACTCTGAATTCTATTTTCTGATGTTCTGATTGAATTCTGGGATTTGATGCAATTTTCATAATCTTCAAATTGGAGATCTTTTTCAACAGTAACTCTGCCAATGCCCTTGGCTTTTTTGGCAACAGCACCACTACATGTTTCAAAACTGTACATCTTGGCACTTAACCCAGCAAATTTTACAATAACATCACCAAGTGTCTCATCTTTTAACTTGCCAGGCACCTTTTTGTTGTGGTGATGTTGAATCTTTGTATGTTCACTGGTATCAAAGTATGGAAACAATTCAGGCTGTGACATATCTTGATAAACATCTTCTGTTTGAATATCAAGAATAAAACTATCCGTGTCCATGTACAATAATTTTACACGATCACCATAAAAAGGTTTCAGCACATCATAATACAATATTAACATATGTAATTTGGACAATTCCAATATCACAGCCCCGACATAAATAGGTTTATCAAATTTGATCTTTGTTTTCATCATGTTGAAAAGTGCCATGTGCTCATCATAAATTCTTCTATAATTGAAATTAGGCTTTGCAACCAATTTTTTGCTCCGGCTGGGGTCAGTAATTATTTTAACATCGGTATGTTTCCTGACATTTTCAATTGTTTTGCCATACACTGAATTCACCATCAATTTAAACAAGCCCTTATCAAATTGGCTCTTTGCAGATGTTCGAAGCTCTGTGTTTGTATCAATGTATGGTTTCAACCATTCTGAGTGCCTAAACCTTAAGACTTTGCCAACTTTGGGTACTTGAACACCATGATTCATCAGGAACTGGAGGTTTTTGTAATATGCGACATATCCCTGTTTCGGATCCAGAGTCATCATGAGCTTCTTCTGTTTAGAGCCAGGTGAGCACTTAACCTCGGGAATTGGGGACAGATCAGAAAATTTATTGTGCAAATAATCAGGAATTGTCAGATCAACCTCTATGAATAGGCCATATTCACTGTCATCAAAGTCCTTAAGATCTTCAATATTGAAATTTTCAACCCATTCAAGCTCTGCATATGGCAGTTTTTGCATCATGGCGTGACCATAGAGGTTGTTTGCATCTACATACGTTATATAATTTGATGGCCGTGCTGGATCATAATCAGGCATATACTTGTTATTTGCTCTGGCATATCTCTGGGAACATTGCACCATCCCTCCTCTTATACATTTCTCCATAAACAGATACTTATCTTGATCGTGGATCAGATCCAATTGCATTTTAGTGTTCAAAAACGTTGCAGCCCATGCTAGGCCCGGGGCACTGTAAAAATATATTGGATCCAGTTTATAATTTTGCATGGAAGATTTTCTGAATGCTTGCAATATATCAGCTAAGAGGGTTACATCAAGTTTTAAATATGCCATGTGATAATCACCAAATGTCTTGCATTTTAAATTGTTCCACATCAACTGAGCATGGTGATAATCATCATCAGTGATTCCAGATCCTCTGATTTTGCTGTAAAATGCTTGTTGTGGTGGCAGGGAACACTCATCAAATTTAGAAAAATCTGTAACATAGTCATATGGATATACACCCTTCCGCCTAATTAATTTCAGGTCCTGATTTGGAAACAATGCACGTGTGATTTTGAATTGATCATCAGATAATTGAGAGGCCAGTGTGGCCAGGCCAGCAGATAAAAATCTGTAAGAATCAAGAAATCTTATGTGAATAGGAACACCATCAACTTTAATTATCTTGCTAATAGATATATATTTTTCATCATTTTCAGCTAAAATATTTAAATTCTGTTTGTCAAACCCCTCGTACCTGATCAGATGATGGAAATCATAATTGGATGCTCCATGGCAAAATATGGGGACAAATCTTGGTCTCTTGATCTTAATATTACAGCTATTACACAGGGCCTGTTTATATCGACCATCTGTATGAGAATGGTGATGTACCTTGATATTTGTATCTGAAAATTCAGAATCACATACCGGGCATTTTTCTGCATTGTTGAAATCTTCAATCTGTTCCTCTGTTAAAGACAACATAGGCTTTGATTTTAATAAGATGTTAGATGCTATGTCACGGCACACATTTTCTATTCTATGTGCAAATATTTTGATGGCATTTGGTCCCTTGTATGAATATTCTTTAATAACAATACCATCCCGTACAACTACATAACAAAAACTGGAAGGTTCATGTAACTGGTATGGTGTAGTTGAAGATTCTTCGGGATCTGGGCTACAGAATGCAAGAGGTTTGAGGTTCGATTCGAAATCACAGACAATATGTGCTGGGTGTTCCAACAAGGCTTCATATTTTTTGAATTTGCAATTTTCACTTGGATTGGGCATCACCATATGAACAGGTTTATGGTTGCCACAGTATTTCAGATGCTCAATTAACTTGTTTTTGGCAATTTCTGCATTTTTTTCACGAACCCCATTTACCATTTTTTGACCATCAAATACAGTTAAGCATCTTCTGCACAACTTAAATATTGTATGAGTTTTGTCTAGTTGTGTTCTCACTAAAGCTTGAAGATTATGTATTAGAGTGTAATGATATGTGCCATCCCCTTCAATTAAGAGCAGATCAATCGGAATTGCAGCTTCATCATCAAGTATACTGATTCTGAGAGGTGCTATCGGGCAATTGCCAGTGGAACAAATAAATACATTAATAGATAATTGTTTGCCATTGATGTGCCTGGCCTTTTTTTCAAATTTATCAATATTCTGAACTGACATTGGATATTCTAAACCCTCCATTACATCGTCAAAATCATGTTCATGCTGTTTGTAATAAGTTATTCTTTGAGGATCCCTTGAAACTGGATACAAAGCAGCTAATATACACCACAAAAAGCATTTCTGGTCGGTGTTTTTTATATTGACCACGGCTCTTTTGTTTTTGATATTGGCAGGTAATGGCACATATGTAGATCCTTGTAATGGGCTGAATTCAGAAATATTAACATATAACTTGTGTGATGAACCGCATAGGCTCCATCCTGACTCTTTTGCCGCAAATTCAGAGTGTTTGATATTCAGTTGATTTATCAAGCTGCTTATTATTTTGTCTGAATTTGTATTTGAATATACAGGTACAGTTTCTGTTAAGTGGGGATGTGTAAATTTTGTGCCATTTGGCTTCTTATATTGTACAAACAATTTGAGGGAGAGCTTATAAGAGCCATTTTGTGCATTAAGAATTGCCTGCAGATTAGAATTTATACTATTCAAGAAATTCTCAATGCCACATCTTGGCTCTGATACAAACCGGTGATCCCTTAATTGGCCGTTAAAACTGCTACGGATAGGTTCATGGCGTGGCTGCTTTGCTGCTCTGGCATTAAGAGGTGCTTCGTGCTTTCTTTTCAGACCAGATGTAGATGGTTGTGCAGAGCAAGTATCTTTATGTGTATATGTGAAGTATTGCATGCTGTATTTTCTATTGCATTTGGGGCAAATTTTTGTGGGAGTTCTGTATTTGTCCGGGTTACAAATCTTTTGGTGTCTGGCCCAATTAGAGCTAAATATATTTTTATTGCATTGATTACAATATTTTTGATTCGGCATTTTTGTTGTTGTTTATTATATACAATTTCTTGGGTTTCAATTCAAAACTTTATACTGAATAAAAAATATCAGTTGGGTTCAGCTGTGTGCTTTGTATATGTGTGTATATGTGTAGGTGTGTATACACTTAATATTTTTGGCTTTGGTATTTATATAAAATTTCCTGGGTTTTAAATCTAATCTTTATGCTTATTATGACAGGTTGTAAAGCCAATAGCTTACAAGTGGAATATTCATTCACACTGCCATTCCGCAAATGCCTGCACGGACATGCATGTATAGAATGGCAATGACCTTGTTATGTATAACAGGCCGGGACAAATATAAGCTTGACTCTAAATATGAGTGGATTACAACAAATATCAGATTTTATAATGTTCAATTAAACCAAACAGGCCTGTAAGTATGAGAAGCACTGTATCAACACATCTATTCCCCTCAGTCACTCTCACATAACTGGCTGATGCAATAATCGGGAATTTCTGTAAATACTGGCGCTGAGGAAAAAAATCAATACTACCGTCTCGGGAATTCCACACACTGACACAGAGAGGAAACATGCAAGCACAGAGCAATTCTAGAAGAGGGCTCTACATATTACATTGTTTTAATATTAGATAAGCAAATTGAATGGTATCCAATTAAACTTAAACCAGAAGTAAATATGTATGTGTATAAGCTTAATTTCTGGTGTGGCCAAAAATTGACAAGTTTATGGACAAAAATCTGGCTGATGCAACTTTTGTAAGTATGTACAAATCAATCTGAGGAAGCTCTTCCTTTCTGAAAAATTCCCGAGGGCATTTTTACAAAAATCTTGGATTAGGAAGAGCTCCACACTTGAGCAAAAATCTCATATGCTCATGTTAAGCAAGTTTTAAGTGTAGCAAAGCTGCTGGAGAGAAGCTCTTCCTTTCCGGCGCTGTCCGTAGTATCAATACAACTACTGTCAATGGGAACCACTGGTCCCACCCGTGATAATGGAATGCCATATATATATATATATATATATATATATATATATATATATATATATATATATATATATATATATGCATATATACATAAAAATTGAATTGAATAGAATAGAATTACAAACTTATAATTAGGACCCCTTGACTTTATATCATATTTTTTATTTGGCTTCGAATCGAATAAATGGGTGAGATCTTTACGTATCTGATTAAAATCAGACGAGATAGACGAACTTGATAAGGCATATTTTGACATATTTTTCCTATTTCGTGTTTTAACAACATATTTCTTCAATTTTCTCGTAATAAGTTATGTTTCTGTATCATTTCGTAATTGTCTTGCATACTGTATAATTGGTTATTTTATAATTTATTTTCTTATCTTTAGCGCGAACGATAGCTTATATTATCTATGGCAGGAAAAGAAAATTAGGGACAAAGAAATTTAAAGCAGATGCAGTTTTTTTCTTTCCAAATATGGGTCTTTTCTACTCTTACAGCGGCCGGTCCTCATGCTGGCAACAGAAGTGGGGAGCGTGGAATAAATCGCAGACCAGCCAGACAATAGCGATGGAGCCGAGAGTTACGACGCTGCGGGGGAAGTACTACGTGCACCTGCGTTTCTTTTCGTGCTGGATTGGTCGCTTCCCCGCTCCGCACTTATCTTGCCAGCATTAGGATCGACCGCCGTAAGAGTAGACAAAACCTATAGTGCACAACAATGATAGCCCCATCCTTTTTTATCCCTCCAAAAATTAATAGCCGTCGGAACATTAATGAGGAAAAATGTACTCAGTCATTGCTGTGCGGGCACGAGAATCGCCGTAAACAAGTTTTAATTGTTCTAATTCCTCACCTTTTTTCCCTTCTCACAAAAATGTCAAAAGTAAAAATAACATTCGGTATATTACAGCCCCTGATGTATAGGAAATCGTGTACGGGAGTTTTAAGATCGCTTGTCGTTTCAGCCACGCACGTATGAGTGTGTATACTCTGTCCCAGGTATCTTTGGAGCAGACGAACTAAAACAAGTCTCTGCGTAACTAGTGACGTCAGAGGGTTCCACAACACAGTTTCCACAAAGATGTAAATCTGACAGAATAGTAAATGAAACATAGGATAATTGCTCACGATATTTTCAGTATTTCGCCCACCACATTGTTGGGTTAATGGGATTCTGATTTTATTTAATACCCCACCCCTACCCTAGTCGATCTACCCTGGAAGATACTGACTTCCGAAATATTGAGAAATTTGAAATTACAGTTCTGCATATTTTTGATTTTACTGGGAATATTTCTGAATTTCTCTGATATACGAGGGCTATTTTTTTTTGGAACCTCCGATAGGGCATGCAATCGTAACCACAGTGAATAGTGAAATGGGTTTATTGACAAAAGTTACGTATACGTATAATCTACTTCTCAAGGTGATCACCAAGAAAATTCAGACATTTATCGTACGGATCCACCAGCTTTCCAATACCCTCTGCAAAGGAAGGTGCCGCCTGTCTGTTGAGCCAGATCTGCCGAAGCTCAACATTGGCGTGGAAGCACCGTCCTTCCAATCACTCCTTCATCGCCAGGAAAAGGCAGGAAGTCACTCGGCACGAGGTCTGGGTTGTAGGGAGGGTGATTAAATACTTCCCAGTGGATTCGTTGAAGAAGGTCTTGTGTTGATGCAGCAACATGCAGTTGGGCATTCTCATGAAGCAAGAAAATGCCAGAAAACAGCATGGCTCTCCGGCAGACAGCTCATTCGACAATGAATTTGCGTTGCATTTTCCCCTCTGCTTCTAGAAATCGTGTCACACTACGCACCTCGCACTTGGCGGGAGAGTCGCTTGTAGTCTCTTCGCGCCCGTCGCTCAGCTTCAACTGAAGCGTTGGGCTTATGGTCGTAGTAGCAAGGGGGACGCTAATCACACTGCGTGACGCCCCGCTTCCTAGCGATTCATTGGACTCCTGGCGGCACATCTGAGATTGAAAGGAAATAGCCCTCGTATTTTTAAACTTTTATGACATAATTAAATTCATATTTTACAGTTTTATAGAACATAAAGTTCCGGACAATAATTATAACCTTCCTTCGTGGGCCTCCCGGATGGTGTAGTTATAACGTTGTAGCCTTGTAATCAAGGGGGCCCAGGTTCGATACTTGGTGAAGGTATATAATGGTTCGGATTCCACATTAAATGTATGTCCAGCCCCGATTAGCCTATTTATACATAAAGAGGACTTGAAGCAAAAACTTTGGAAACTCCATTCTTCGAGATCAAACGCGGTATACTCGTACCTTCCGCTGATCAAAGGAATCCATATTGAACACTAGGACACTCACTATTCACAACTGCTACTCTGAGAACACTACTGAACACCTAGACACTTCGCTTCCTAACGTAGGTTTGTTCACAGAGAAGTTGAACAGGCAATCAAGTGTGCGGAAGGGTGGGGAAAGTCCTGTACGGAAGTTATACCCATCAAATCGATTGAATGAATTAATGATTTGATTTATTTTACTTCGCATTTCTGTTACTTTTGTCTAATCGCGAAGATTGAGATTAGTGGTGACATGATGAAATGGATTAAAGGACAATCACAAACAAAACTGACAACACACAACACGAACTCCGGTTATACTGACTGTGAGTTAAGACGCCAAAACATTGTTACTGCGACCAACAAGGACAGAAAATGACTATAGTCCTCGTCACTAAAATAGTCCAGTCAAGGTCGTAGCTTCCCCCTGCCTCCTCCACACCCCTGGCCCTCCAGGGTTGCCAGATTTCTTCTGATCTGCGCAGTTAACATTTCGCGCGTTGTACGTATGCGGTTGATTTCGTCGGTTGAAATTGCTAATAATTGGCAACACTGTAGGTGGGTAGCGTGACCTTCACTGGTCTGTTTTCGTGGCGAGAGCTTTAATGCCAAGCCATATGCAATGCATTCTAATACATGGCCGACTCAACAATTTTAAAATTGAGCTAGCAACAGTGAAAAAAATATAATGGTATGTTTTTTATTCTGTTTTAATGATACACTTGATGCAGATAATATACAAATATTAAACAACACATACTGAACTCGTTATTAAAGAGAAAAGTAATAACTTTCGTATAAAAGTAATCCATTTCGAACTCGAAATACACACACACACAAAGTTAGTGTAATATTGCACTAAAATTGAAAATTCACGAGCCATGTGAAAATTTTCATGCGAATTTCCAGCGGATATGGTGACTTAACTATACACTTTCATACGTTCAGATTGAACTTAATTTCCTTAAGCAATACACTTTAGGCAAATTTAGTTTGCATATTGTTCATTTTTACAACTTATTTAGCTTTGCCAACGTAATGTAGAAGTTACGGTTCATATTCTATGACTTTCATTAAAATCTTAGTAAATATTTTAAAATGAAATTACTTTTAAACAGACATTTCACTCTTATAAGCATTTTTTAATATACTACCATCTATGGGACAATTTTGATGTGTCTCCACAATCCGTTCATATATGCAAGGACGAAATAGAAATTCTTGCACAATTTGAAAAATCGTCAATGTTATTATCGTAGTTTTATATCTTCATATTATAATATTTCACAGTTCGAGGGAGGGCTTGGCCACCATGGTCCCTCCCCTGGGTACGGGTTTAAATATGATAAATTCCTGACGTATCCCTGAAGATTTTGTATCGATTCACATTGAAATTTCAAATTTAAAGAACGAATGTGTGCCTCGCATTCTAATCTCGCCCAGGACCTCGCCATACGTTGCTACGCCACTGGTACTATGTATTTTTTGTATAAAACATTTGAAGTGTAGGTGAGGTGAGGTACCCGACTGAAATTCGCCCCTCCCAACTGAAAATTGTGGATCCGCCACTGGATATCCCTAATGGTGAAGGCTGGCGATACCAACCACTGGTATTAAATTTGCTGCTGCGGGAAACGCGTCTCCGCTTTCTTTCTTCACCACGTCGAATTGAAGGTAGAGGTCCGCTCTGTGAGGATGAACGAACCCGTCCCCTACGTCCACGTCTTATTCGATCTCCCGGTTCGCTTCGTTGAGATTGGCGAACGTGCGACGGTTGGGAGGAAAAGATTGCAACTCGTAACTTTCGATTTGCTCCATTTTACACTATGTGTGTTATTTATTATACGTTGATCTCCACGATGGCAGTAGTCGTTGCACCTGCGAAATCCACCACCTCTCCTTTCTCGTTCGTCACCACCAACTCTATGTCGTCTATGCGGTTGCGACATACTGGAAAATAGATCGGCGAAGAGGGTGTGTAGATGATCGGTTCCATGAACTCGGAACTTGGATTGAAAGTGGCTATGATTCCCGTCTGCTTGTGACTTCCTAATAATCCGTCCGAAGATTTCGTGATCATGCCTTCCGCCACGTTGCAGTGAACGTTCAAAGTCTCTATGGCTAGAAATTTAGGAATGTTTGTTGCCGTGTGCTTGATGCCAGCTTCGAGTTTTGTGTTGTTCTCGAAACCTAAAAGTTCTCCTATGGTGCCCAGGTCCACGGTCTCCGTCGCCGACAGGATTTCCACTCTGTGCGTGACCGAATTTTGAGAAAGGTACGTGCCTTTGGGTAATTGAGCTTGCAAAGTAGAAAGGTTGTATTGACCTGGCGTGACGACGATATGTTCGCTTCCGACGCTAATTTTGTTGTTGTGCTGCGTGACGTTAGGTATGAGGTACATGCTGTAGAATGCACGCAGAGCTATGGATTTAGGATAGACGATGTCATCGTGCAGCGTGAGTTTCAAGATCGAAGATTCGCTCGTGAGATGGAACACGCCCATCCTAGTGATGCTGTTTGAGGTTCCACAATGCTTTCTGGAAATCCTCGATCGTAGGGTTATTTATTTTAGAGAGAAACGCGAGCACGGAGAGGCAGAGATGACCGCAGTTCACGTCTCCGAAATTTTGAATGCGTTCGTCGTTGTAGTATATAGAGGTTTTGTTCGTTTTCAGATAATGAATTAAATTTGTAGGTGGAACACCTCCGAAAGAATCGAAAACGAATGCTTTATCATCATTTTTGTGGTAACATATCCAATGCGTGCCTGGATTTTCTTGACCGTCCAAGTTGACTACTCCGCATTCTCTTCTTTTAACGCTTGAAGGTAACGAGTCGGACATGAAAACTCCTCTGAAGTTTTTGATTTGTAACGGTTCGATCAGAGATTCAATGTCTCGGTTGGTGAGTGCTGTTGTTTCTTTTTTTTAAACTTTTTCATGACACCCTTCCCCCCTTTCTTCTCCATGGCCAGGTTGTGACGTTTCTGTTCTTCCAATTCCGCTTTGTTCTTCTTCGAGTCGATGACGGTTTTCGCGATGGCGGCACTTCCGCCGGCCAAACTTCCCACGGCCCCCAATGCTGCCAGGATGGCTGGGATGCTGAATATGAAACCTCCGATCTTTTGCTGTTTCCGCGAACGCTGCAAGCGTCTCAATTGAGGTGTGCTGAGAAGTAATTTCATTCCATGTCCTTTCGACAAGCAAGAACGTTTCTTCTCGCGTTGTTTCTTGGTGAGTAACCCATCGAGGGCACCTAGATTTTTCAGATTGGAGTATGGTATCTGGTACACGACACCCTTGGGCTTCATATTGATGCTCTATGTGTTATTTTCACGGTATGTTATTTATATATATATTCTGAGATTTTTTTTTGTGTAGTTTTTTTTTTACGGTATGTTATTTATATATAAATGTTCTGAGATTTTTTTTTCACGACCTCGCAGTCGTTACACAAATTCTATTACGTGCTTTGTTTTCTTGCCAAGAAGTTCCTTTGTCCCCTTGTACACGATTCGAGTTTTGTTCTCGATTAAAATAGATAGCTTCTCGTCGGATAACATGCTAGCGTATCGATCTGGTAAAAATAGACTGTATTGTGCGTTGAGCAACAGGCGTACCTTGGGACCATACTGGGTAGAAACGATTGAACCGGAAGTTATTGTGTAAGGTTTGTCGAATTCCAATTCTTGAATTTTTACATACTCGACTGACAAATTTAGCATTTGTTTTAATGCTTGGAGATCACTCATTTTTTCAGTCGTCATATCGAAGAGAAAAAATTTCAGAGTGTTAGAGAGAAATTTAATTGTTTTTTTTTCACAATGTGTGTTATTTATATATACCGAAGATTATTTTTTTTCACGATGTGTGTTATTTATATATTATTATTATTTTTTAACAGAGGAAGAAAGTCCGTGCTTCGGAAAACGCGATGATGTGCGTAATGATATCTTCCGTCTCCTGCTTAGACTTACACCAATCGTCAGTGTACCGTCTTCTTCCCTGCCTTGCCTCGTGCAGTTCGTCCATTCTCTTGTTTAATTTTTCCCCTGCGCCCGAAAGAAGTGTGTCGAGATCACTGCACCTCAGGCCGCTGATCTCCCGAAGACGGTCCTTGACGGCCATTTCACACGGGAATCGAAATGCCGGCGTCGTTTTTGCTATAAAAAAAAGGTAAAGTGTTCCCCTGTGCATAGCACCACGCCATGAAGTTTTTGCTATGATCAAAAGTTTTCCTACATCTCCGTTTACTACCTTTTTGAATATTTTAGATAGTAGCTCGGGTGGCAAATCTGTTATAGAAGACATGTTGTGTTTTTACTGCATGTTATTTATTTATACACCCCATCCAAATTTTTGTTTTGTGTTCATGGCGATGGTGGTGCCCAGTGCTGCAACTCTTTCACCCAACGAAGCGTCTCTGCTGACGAATCTTTCGAAAGCGGCATGCTCTAACTTTCTGTCTGCTTCGTGACGTGCATCCAGATCCGTGCGAGTGGTGTTGTAAGCGATGTCGTGATCTTTGCATGCAGCGTCCAACGGATTCACACCCTTGTCTCCTCTCTCCAATCTTTTCTCGAGTTTGGTACCCGGTCCGCAGTACTGGTAGCCAGGTAGATGCATCTCGAAAGGTAACTTGTTGATGATCTCGTTTACGAGTCCCTTTCCTTCGGCCACGTTCCAGAATCTCGGAGGCAGCGTGTTGATGATTTTGATGAGGTAACCTATGCCCTTGTCGTCGTTCACGATGAAGTTGGAAAGTTTCGTGCTGATCATGTCCACGATGCCAACCTTCTCGTTGTAAAAATTACGATTGCCTGCATTCTCTTCGCCGGCTATCACCAACAATCGGTCCACGAGCTTCCTCACGTCGTCCACCCAAACGAATTCTTTGGGTAACGTGTTGTAGCGTTTGACGCCGCTGCCTGTTTTGACCTGGTTCCAAATCGGTTTGATGAGATTCCTGTACTTCTCGCCGCTGCTCGATTTCACCCTATTCTGCGAGGCGTCGTTGTTTTGGTACAAGGCATCCGTCATGATCAGAATTTCCTTGTAACTCTGGTAATCTTCGTCGGTGTAATCTTTCGGCTGCTTTTTGGCGACGAGTTCCCACAGTCCCACCGTACCCGGATACCTGGTCCAACTATCCTTCTCGCCTAAATTAACTTTAATGTCGTTGCCTTCGAAGGTCACCTTCGATTTCCCAATCTTCCACACCACACCGCCGCCTTCGTTGCTCTCCATGCTGGGATACAATCCGAACACTTCATCCTTGTCGAACTTTCCCGTGCTCAGGTAGTCTCGTGCCAAAAGGTCCCAACTCGATCTTATCCGAAGACGACGTGCTACTTATTATGGCTCGACGTCGTGCCGGTACTTCCTTCAGTTCGAACGGTGTCGAAGGAATGCTCGAAATGGGCGTGGGTACAGCGTAACTTTTAGCTGCGAGCGGCACGAGTTCGTTGATCAAATTTTTATTTTGTTCCGTGACACTTTTAATTTCTTTACCTAGACCACTGATGGCATCGATCACAGGTTGATCTTGACGTTTCTTCTCTTCGTAGGATCCGCGATTCTCTGATTTCCAACCTTTGAATCGCTTCACGAGGTATTCTCGCAACTTGAGATTTTCGTCTTCGATTTTTCGTTTCGTCATAACGTTATTTATACACATCGTTTCTCACAACGTTGCAACGTTTAGAAAGTCGTTGATTTTGTTTCTGTATTTTCCGTCGTTGGGTTTCCTCGTCATGTCGATCGTCGCGAATCCGAAATCGTCACCGTTCCAGCAAGAAGAGCAGCAGCGTTCCGAAAATTGATTGTAGTTCATGTCTCCGCCTACGTAGTCATCGTACGCGTGCTTGAGGTTGGTGTGATCTTGACGAAACAAACATATGAAATTAGCGTTGTCGCGTAGTAACTGTTTTGGAATTTTGGAAAACGTTTGAGCTAGGTAAAAGCAATCCATTTCTTTGTGACGACCTTGCGTGAAAAAGTTGCGAATTTCATTTTGATTTTCCAGGATCATGTCGTCGAACACAACAACTGAATTTTCACGACAATCGTCCAGTGGAATGATTTCAGATGCGAACTTTGCAATGTCCAGACCATCGTACAGTTTCATCAGTTGCTGGTATTTGGTTTGCTCCAAACTTTTCGAGAACACGTACAGGTGCCTGTTCTTCCAATGTAACCAATTCGGTGCGAGGAGAAAATTGTCCACGAGCAGTGTCGTCTTTCCGCACCCCGAAGGTCCTACGATCAGACACCGTATGCTGTCGGGGAGCAATTCACCGTTCCTTTTCTTCGTTTGAATCTCCGAATCAGGTAGACGTTTCACGACGTTCCACGTACTCATAGAATCACTTCGTTTGAATCGATCCAACTCGTTTCCGGAAGTCCCAGCCATTTGACAAACAGTTTGTCACCTCTCTTACGCAAAACTTTTTCGATAAGGTACGTGTCGGGGTATTTAGTTTTAGAGAGTTCCTCCTCGTAGAAGCGCCCCAATAAAATTTCACCGCCACTGTCCTTTATTATATACGTGTGACGGTTCCCGGGTAGAACTCGAACCACGGTAAAAAGTTCAGTGCTCCAGTTTCGTGTGAAACCCCTGTCGAACGTTCTCTTCAATTTACTGACCCTCACCTGGTCTCCAATTTTGTATTTAGGTTTCTTTGTCGTGGGTGTGTACTTTGGACAGTAAACGCTAGAAATTAAACGTTGCTCGTCAGACTTGGTAACGTCAGCTGGCTTCATGCCTATCGTTCCGTGCACCGTGTGATTATAGTCATTAACGAGTTCCGGAAGAATGGTGACCCACTTGTAGCTTCCCTGAAGCGTGAAGCGTGACCACATGCGCGATTTCAGAGTGCGATTGAATCTTTCCACGATGCTGGCCTTGACGTCACTGAAGGTCGAGTAATGTTGAACGTTGTGTTTCCGAATAAACTTTTGGAATACGGCATTGTAAAATTCCTTCCCTTTGTCCGTGTGCAGAAACCGAGGTCGTCTGCCGCCGCTTTCGCGAAAAATTGTTTTGAATGCTTCCGTGACGCACGTTCCTGTTTTAGCCTTAAAAGGTAGAGCCCATGCGAATTTCGAAAAAGTGTCTATGACGGTGAGGAGGTACTTGTTGCCCTTGTTCAATTTATGTACGTTTTTTAACTTGACGCTACTCATCTCCACGAGGTCGCTTTCCCAGAGGTCGTCGATTCCCTTGGTTACCACAGCCAAACGTTCGTAATTGCGACGTGCAGGTTTATGCAATTCTTGGACGATGGCTTGCCTAGACATTTTTTTTTTTTAGAGATTACGTTTGAAGAGAAGCACCAGCGTGATGGGATTCAAAGAGGGTGGCACCTCGCTCGTGTTTTGAATGATCAGCTTATCGCCGGGCACTCACGTCGAAAACGGTAAGATCTTCGTCTTCGTGTATTTCATATATGTTGCGCGTTTCGTTCCAACGTGCCAGAGGAATGTTTCCTGCTTTCTGGACACCGCGATTCGATATCAAAGTCATGGTGGGAACGCTAGCTTTTCTGCCGTGAGACCAGTACGAAAATTCGTTCACTTGAATCGTGCCATCGAGGAGAAACTTGTAGTACGGATGATAAGGATGCAACATGTACAGTTTGTTACCTTCGACGAACGTGGAGATTCTCTGCTGATTGGGTACGCTGTTGATTTCGATGGCTTGCAGAGAATGCAGTTTAGCGAATTTAGTATCGACGCTAACGAGGTTGCTGTGAAGCTGACCCAGTGTGTTTTGTACGGGCACCAAATGCTCGACTATGGTATCCGTTACGGTAGAAAATGACGGTTTGATTTTCACTTCCACGTTCAACTGCTTGTAGCTTTCGTTGAGTTCTTGCAACTTGGCACCGAAAGAGGCCAGCGTCGATTCCTGCGTTGATTCCAGCACTCCAACTTGATCTCTGATGTTGACGACGATGTTCTGAAGGTTCTCGACTTGATTCAATTTCGAGCTCTTCTCGGTAAGATCGTTCACGATGCTTCGCATCTCTGTAAACTGCGTGTGAAGGTCGGCGACGCTCTGCGAAGTGGGCAGCGTCGACACCAGCGAAGTAATTTCGTCTCGAATCTGTTCCACGTTCGCCGTTTCCGTTTCCAGTCGTTTCACCATACGTGATATGTTCCTTTTCAAAGCGTGTAATTTTTTGGAGGTGGGGAGATTGGCCACCCTACTCTCGAGATCGCTCAACGAACTTTTGATGTCACTCGAATCGGATAGCGCCGTCACCGCCGTTTTCAATTTTTTCAAATCTTCGCTCGAAGGTACGCTCGTCCGTAACGATTCCAAGTCACCCTGTATGTTGTCCAGTACGTGATGAAAATGAGCTAGATTGGATTCGACGTTCAAATTTTCTAAATATTGGATCTTCTGCTGAACCGTGCTTAACGTGTCTTGAATGCTCGTCAACGCTCTCGCTTCAGCTTGAATATTTTTAATTTCTTCGTTGATCAATTCCAGAGAAGCCTGAAGCGTAGCGATGGTGGTTTGAATGTGTTCGAAATCTTGATACGCCTCCAATTGAATTTTTATGTTCGCGACGCTTTTACCGATGACCTGCAGTTCGTCTGACGATGGTAGGTTCGTCATGGTATCTTCCAAAGTCTGTAACTTGGATTTGATTTCTTCCAAGGTGCCGGTGAATTCTTCTTGTAATTTGGAAACGACGACGTGCAAGCGTTCTACATCAATATCTTTGACGACGGTTTGAAGTTCAGAGAAATTCTTTTCTATTGCGGAAGTTCGTTCTTCGATTTTGAGTTTCAATTTTTCCAAATCTTCATTTTTCGATTGAAATTGCTGTAATTTGGCCAAATCATTTTGAAGCGAATCCACGCTCAATTGTATATTTTGAACGTTGTCGTAAGAAGGTACGTCAACATAATTTTTTATCAGCGTCTTCAGTTCGGAATCGATTTTCAGAATGGGATCGAGACATTGCGTTTGGAGCGTAGCGATCTCAGACTCTAAACTTTTGTTTAAGGTCTCCTGCAAAGCAATCAAATCAGTCCTCAACTTCTTAACTCGAACGTCCAGCATGAGAATCTCTTCTGCATGGTCTACACGCTTGGTGTTGCCGAAAATGTCGTTAGGCATTTTTGGTTAATAGTTATTTATAATAGAATAGACGATTCGTAATTCTACGAAGAGAGGAACGAGTTTGTCGTAATCCCCTAGGAGTTCCACGTAAAGATAATCTCCTGCAGACACATCGTACGACATGTTAGAAAGTACCTTGTCGTGCTTCAATGTTCTTGCCGGTAGAAATTTTGATTTCGCCTGCGTTCTCCGGATTCACGGTGATTTGAAGTTTCCCCTCGATCGGAATTTCATAGAAATGTAAATTGTTATTGAAGACGTAAAACATCTTGCCCACATCGTCATTCATTTTCGTCCATATGCTGTTGAGGTGTAAAATTAGTAGACCATTGAGTTTAGATAACACGGAAGGTAAGAGGTTATTGGAATTTGGTGATGCAGTGTCCATGTTGTTTTGTTTGCGGAAAACCAAAGAGATTCATTGTCCTTGTTAGTTATTTAACACGATGTGCCTTTTGCCATTCTTCAAAACATACGGAGGAAAAGAGAAAAAGGAAGTCCGCAGGCGATGAAAAGTTGGAAGTTGTAATTATGTCATTAGATCACGATGAAGAAGAAAAAAAGTAAGAGTTGAATTTAATGAGCCTCGGTTTGGAGCGGGCTTAACGACATAATAACAGCTTGCAACTTTTCATCGCCCGAGGGCTCCTCTTTTCCTCCGTATGTTTCGAAGAATGGCAAAAGACACAGCGGACTTCATGGCTATGGGGTTACAGTTAACACACGTCACATTTATCGCTTCCATTGCAGTGGCCCCACTCTCTCGTGTGGATTTGACAATCGAGAACACGTATCTTATTGTCTCTGGCATCCAGTGCTACTTTCGTTACACGCGTCGTGTACAAATCATGTAATTTATTCGCAATGCGATGATCTGTGCTCAGTTTTCTTTCACCTTGAAAGAGGCATTCTTTGTAGTCTTCCATGGTGAATTTAGCAGTACTTGTTCTTCCCACACCCTTCGCTTTCTTGATCTCTTTCTTATCTGCAATCTTGACGCAGTACATTTTGGCACGAAGCCCCGCAAATTCGCTGATGTAATTACCAGCCGCTTCGTCTTTGAACTTTCCTATGGTCATTTTGTTTTCTGCTGAATGCAAGTGATGGCCTGATGGTAAGTTACTGAAATCAAACAGATGCTTCATCTTAGTCAGATCACGTTCGAAGCTTGGTGTTTGGATTAGAAAAATAAAGCTATCCGTGTCAATGTAACATATTTGGATGTCATCTCCATAAAAAGGTTGAAACTGATCGTAGTACGATTGGTACATGTGCAATTTTGATAGTTCAAGGACGGTGGCACCTATGGCAATCGGCTTGTTGAGCATCACTTGCTTCTTGTTCCTCTCGACGAATACAAGATTCTCGTCGAAAATGGTGAAGTTTTTGAAGTAGGGGGACGCGACAATCTTTTCGAATTTCTTTTCGTCCGTGACCAACGTTGCGTCGATGTAATTACGCACGTTCTCCATCGTCTTGCCGTAGATGGCGTTGTTGAACAGTTTGTACAGATCCTTGTCCGCAGGCGATGTCGATTGCGCTCTGCGTCGTGTGTTCTCGGCTATGTAGGGTTCCAGCCACCTACTCTGCCTAAATTTCAATCCTCTGTGTATTTTCTTCAACTGCAAGCCGTGACGCATGTAGAATTGGAGGAGTCGGTAGTGCACAACGTAATTCGTCTTGTTCTCCACGCTTAGTATGAGTTTTGGCTCCGATGATCCTCCAGGTGGCTTCTTTTTGGTGGGGGGCAGGGCCAATCCATGATGTTTCTCGTGCAGCGTTTCGGGATAATCAAGATCCACTTCCAAGAAACAGCCCCATTCGTTATCTTCGCTCCAGTTGAGAAAAAAATCCTCGCAGGAGAGTTCCTCTTCGGTCATCCACGCGTAGTCGCTGATGGGAAGACACTGGGACATGGAGTGGCCATACAGGTTGTTGACATCCCAGTAGACGATGTAGGTGTTGGGTTTCGATGCATCGTAACCAGGCGTATGAGGATTGTTTGCCTGAGCATGCCTTCGGGGACATTGAACGATGCCACCGCGTATCGCACTCTCCATGAAGGCATACTGCTCCTTCTCTGCGATGAGTCCCAGTTCCACGTTGGTGTATTTCATCATCGATTCCCAAGTCAATCCTGGCGTCGTGAAGAAATACGCAGGATCCAATTTGTAGATCGAGATGCATCTCTTGCGAAACGACTCGAAAATGTCCATGAGGAGAGTCACGTCCAATTTCAAATACAGATCGTGATAATCACGAAAAGTTTGGCAATTGAAGGCCGTCCACACACTACGAGCGTGTTCGTAGTCCTCTTCGGAACAGACGTCCTCCGTGAGATGAGAATAAAATGCCTCCCGGGGTGGAAGTTCCGTCTCGTCAAATTTGTTGAAATCGTTGACGTACTCGTAGGGGTAGACGCCCTTGCGACGCAACAGATTCAAATTTTCATCTCTCCCCGAAAAACATTTTTGCTTGGTGGCCACAAGATCTTCGTCGCCAAGTTGAGCTGCAAGGGTGGCGAGGCTGGAGGACAGGAAATTGTAGGAGTCCAGGATTCTAACTTCCACACTTCCTCCTTCTTCGAGAGGGATCCACACTCTCACCGCGATGTACTTCTCGCTCGTTCTCGGAATGATGCTGATTCGAGAAGTTATGTTGTAGAGCTCTTTAACGAAGAGATGCGTATCGTACTTCTCCGTGTAGTGCAGAAACACGGCAACGAAATGCGACTCCTTAATTTTAAGATTGCACGAATTACAGATCGTGTTCAGGAATAATCCATTCTGATGGTCATGGTGGACGACCTTGTGATTTTCGGGGGTGAAAGCCTGGTTACACTCCTCGCATCTTGTCGCCGCGTCATGTCTCCGTTGTTGTTCCGTCGTGAGAGCAGGTGGAGAAACGTAAGAGCCTTTCAGGCCGGGTGCAAGTTCTCTCGCGCATTCCGCTATCTTCTTAACAAAATGTTTTGCCGCATCAGGTCCGCAATACAAGATGACATCATTCAATTTTTCTCCGTAGATGGAGAAACTGCAAGGCTCGTGGTGAAAAATTTGGATCGTGCTTGAGGTAGAGGGATCAGGGTTGCAAGACGTCATGGGAACTTGGAAGCTTTCAAAGTCGGCATAAAGGACAGCGGGATGGTGGAGAAGAGCCTGGTGTTTCTGAAATTTCATCTTGGTTCCGGGTTCCGGCATGACATCTTCGGGTTCTGCATTCACGGAGCCAAAACACTTGTGCTGTTCTTTCATCTTCTTTCCCACGCGAAAAATTCTCAAGCATCGATCGCAAATTTCGATCTTATCGCGATTCTTGCTCATCTGTCTTCCGAGTAATCGAGAAAAATTCCGTATCAAACTGTAACAGCCATCTACAAGCAAGAGTTGAATTACATTATTCTGGCTTCTCGCAGGTCTTAACACACGAATATTGCCGGAATCGTCAACCCCAAACACAGAAATATCGATATCTTCTCCTTTTTCCTCTCTATAGTTTTTTAAAATTTGATTGATTTTATTCAGGGGCACAGGATAGGAAATTCCTCTCATCATATTCACGTATCTTCCCTCGTATCCTCTGTAATTGGACAGGCGTTGGGGGTCATTATTATTTGCTGGGTGTAATGCGGCGATGACAGACCATAGGAAACTCTTCTGATCATTACTTTCTATGTTCAACACTGCATTTTGCCTTTTTTTTTTTTTTGTTTTTTTTGAGCGCTGCGTAAAGGTTTGAAATTGCAGACTCGAAGTTCTAACATATGACTGCGACCGCAAAGACTCCATCCACTTCCTCTACCTTCAAACTCTTCTTGTTTTTGTGTCAGGTGCTCAAATAGCCGTGTCACTATCTCGTCAAGATCCTCGTGATTGTCATCGTGTAAGCTTTCACACCCTACGTAAAAGCTGAAAGTGCTTGATTCGGACGAGACAATTTTCTCATACAGCAGGGTCAAGACGAGATGAATTTTAATTGCAACATTGACGAGGCAATCACGTAATTTATCGACTACCAGAGATTTCACATTGTCGAGGAAGATGCTCAAGTCACACTTTTCATCGCTTCCAGATTTATACGTCATGATGCGTGTACTTTTATTCAAAGCACCGCCTTCATGCGCATCAATGCGAGATTTCTTTGCCGGCGGGACTACGACATCATTTTCCGGTAGACGACATTTTTTCAAATGTCTAGCAATGTTAGGTTTAGAAATCAACTTCCCACAGTTGCGACATGCCACTTTCCCCCAAAGACCGGAGGGACCTGGTTGCGGTTCCATTTTTTCTCTCTGTTATTTATATATATATACAGAGAAATTTTTGGGGGGGGGGTTGTGATGGTGGTGGTGGTAGGGGAAAGCGCACTGAAACAGAAGGAAAAAAGTTGAAAAATGCTAGACATTTTTTCCTTCCACATATATATTAGACGTGAACACTATGTATGTATGTGTGTGTGCACTGTTGTAGGAGGTAAAAAATATGCGACATGTAAGTGTGTGTCAATTTTTTATGACTCCTCTGAATATGTGTGTGTCAGACGCAAAACAAAAAATATTAATATATCATGAAAAAATAAAAACTTACCTTTCAAGAGAGATAGAGAGAGACTTCAAAATAAAAACTTGTAGCTCACTAAAACTTCCACGATGATATATATGTATACTGCCAGACAAGCAATTAAGAATACTGAACTGCCACGATTGACGTTCACCTTTCAAGAGCGATAGAGAGACTTCAAAATAAAACTTGTAGCTCACTAAAACTTCCACGATGATATATATGTATACTGCCAGACAAACAAATTAAAGAATACTGAACTGCCACGATTAACGTTCACTATGATAATGATGTACAAAAGAAGAAACTGGTACGTTATATAGGAACCCCCACAACCCACGCGACCCCCTCCTCTCCTTTGGTGAAAACACAATGAGCGCTATAGTCAATGTCCTAGCAATAAACCCCCCCCCTCACTCATGCATGTGGTACAAACGAACAATGCTATACTTTTTTTTTCAACAAAAGACTTTTCGATGCGCACAATATCCTGTGGGGAACAAATAGCAAATGAACAGGCGTTGACAGTTCCACCCATGCATGTGTTGTCGATCATTTCCTCGGTCTCTCTATTCCACACGCCCTGTCAGGGGGGGTGTGGTGTGTGAAACGGGCGATCCCCCACCAGCTCTGTGAGAACCAGCACACAAAAACTCAACCATGCCTGAAACGAAAACGGTGGACGCTTTGTTTCGTGCTTGTGATTCCATAAAAATAATACGCAAAAAAGTTGAAAAATTCCACGTGCAACAATACAGCTTTTGTTGTTGGTCGAGCATAATGTGGATAGATAAATTTCCAAAGCGGATGCTGTTGCTGTGCTCGCTTCCACCGCATCCGCTTCTGATTCGATTGTTATAGGGGGATGTGGTGGATTCTTCGTTCAGGACCGTGGGAAAGCTGAAAAAAATATAATCTCTTTGGGCTGAAGAGGACCCTAGCGAGGTTATAGGGGCCAGGGATCCTAAAAAAAAAACAATTATTATTATTTGTTTGCTTGCGTCACAATACAGAAAATAATGAGAGGCATACGCACGCGCGCGCGTGTGTGTATGTGCCACATCGTTCCCTCCCCGAGAGAGAGGTTTACAAAGGTCACGATATATAAACATTTGGTCCCGGACTTGGAAAATTACGATAAGGTGCACTCATCCTTCAAAAGATGAGAGAATAAGAGAATGAGAGAATGAGAGAGTGAAAATAATGAGAGGCATACGCACGCGCGCGCGTGTGTGTATGTGGCATATCGTTCTCTCCTCGAGAGAGAGGTTTACGAAGGTCACGATATATAAACATTTTGGTCCCGGACTTGGAAAATTACGATAAGGTGCACTCATCGTTCAAAAGATGAGAGGATGAGAGGATGAGATGATGAGAGGATGAGAGGATGAGAGGATGAGAGAGTGAATTTCACTCATCACTGCTTTTCTACGCTGTGAAACATCGTCAGCGCAATAAATAAGGCGCGGAACGTGGGGAGAAAGTGATACACACGCGCGCGTGTGTGTGCGTGTGTGTGGCACATCGTTCCCTCCTCGAGAGAGAGGTTTACAAAGGTCACGATATACAAACATTTGACCGGGACTTGGAAAATTACAATAAGATGCATTCATCCTTCAAGGATGAGAGGATGAGAGGATGAGAGGATGAGAGGATGAGAGGATGAGAGCTCATCTTTCACTCATCACGGCTTTTTTTGCGCCGTGAAACATCGTCAGCGCAATAAATGAGGCGTGGAACGTGGAGAGAAAGTGAGTTTTTCAGGTTTTTGAGGTCGTTTGGTCAAGAAATCAGAGTTGCGGTGGGAATCACATTTACTATCTACTGAAGTGGCCTTGAAGGCTGATAAGTAATTGTACCCAACCAGGCAAATTGTAAAAAAGAATACATTCTCTCCTAGTTAATTCCAAAGGACAGTTCAAGTTTCAAGATGTTATGCTTTGACACAAACTATTTGCACTAGTAAGTGGGTTGTATGCAATTGTAATCATTACATTTCCAGTACTTTATACTGTATATTGTAAGTATAGTTTAGTTTGGAAATGTTCTATAAAAAATTGTTGCTCCACAAGAAAAAGTTAATATTTTGCGTGATGCACGGGACAAGGCCACAGGCCTACTTTAAAAATGCCGGTTTTGCAGTTCATAAAACACTAATTCCTGGATTTTCATATTCAATATTCAGCTATGTAACCCTACAATTGAGAAATAAATATAATTTAAATATGCTAATTATATATATATATATATATATATATATATATATATAATACGTGTATTGTATCCGTACCAGAGGTCCGAGTGGTTAGACCAAACATTTTATGATGAGATATGCATTATTCTCAAATCTTGTAGAAGGAGACGCATCAAAAATAGCCCATAGATGGCAGTCCGGTCAAAAATATTTATTATAGTTGAACGTCTATTTAAAAATTATTACTTTTTAAAATATTTATTCAAATTATATGACACTTATGTAATAATAAACATAAGTCTACATTAAGTTGACAAAGATATGTAAATTGTAAACATGGGCAAATAGATCAGATAAGTACACTGCGTATTATTATAGAACAGAGTATGGAATACTTCTCTAATATGTACCTTATATTTGTAGACTTTCAGAAAGCATTTGACTCTGTAAATAGAATGAAAATGTGGACAATTGTAAAAGAATATGGCATTCCAGCACACATGATTGATCTTATTAAAAACTCCTATGATGGTTCCACATGCCAAGTTGTGCATGAGGGAATACTTACGGATCCAATACCAGTTATTTCAGGAGTAAGGCAAGGATGTATTTTGTCACCAACAATATTTCTGATGGTAATTGATAAAGTAATGAAGAGGGCAACGGAAGGAAAAAGGAGAGGTATAAATTGGAGTCTCACCCAACAGCTAGAAGACTTGGGACTTTGCAGATGATGTTTGTCTGCTGTCTCACACATACCGTAATATGGAAAAGAAATTTGGAAAAGAGATTTGGATAAGGAAGGGAAAAGAGTTGGTTTAAAGATAAATAGTACAAAGACGAAATCATTAAGAACAAATGTAAAAAAGATGGAAAATTTCCACTTGAATGAGGAAAATATTGAAAGGTTAAGGAGTTTACATATCTGGGGAGTTTGGTGACAAATACAGGGGGAACAGAAGATGACGTTAGATCAAGAATTAGGAAAGCAAATGTGGCATTTATTCAGCTATATAAAGTTTGGAAAGCCAGAGAAATTTCAATAAGAACTAAGCTGCGAATTTTTAGAACTAATGTGAAGTCGGTTGTCCTTTATGGATGCGAAACTTTGAAAGTAACAAAGAAAATTACTAAAGACCTACAGACATTCATAAACAGATGCCTAAGGAAACTTCTGGGAATATATTGGCCAGATATTATCTCAAATGAAGATCTATGGAGACGTACGCAAGAGGAACCGGTGGCAATACAGATCAAAAGAAGAAAGTGAAAGTGGATTGGCCACACATTGAGGAAAGATCCATCGGCAATAGAGAGACAAGCATTGAGTTGGAATCCACAAGGACAACGTAGGAGAGGAAGGCCAAGAATGAGTTGGAGAAGGACAACAGAGCAAGAAATATGGGAAGCAGAAAAGACCAACGAGATAAGGAAGATGGCTGGAAACAGAGTCCGTTGGCGATGCTTCGTTGAGGCCCTATGCTCCGTAGCGGAGTAACAGGAAATAAGTCAAGTAAGTCAAGTAAGTCAACATGGGCAACATTCAAACCAAATTTGCATATGGTGTATTGCTTAATGAAAATAAGTTGAACCAAGACGCATAACAGTTACCTGTTAGGTAGTAACTTCTGATTACTTCGTGTACTGTTATGAAAATACCAAAACTCTCTACCTGTTCCCAACAGAATGATATTTCAGTATAAATAAATTAAGATTTCTTAACGAAATTATTATATTAGCTACATAAAATATTATAGGTCTAGATAAAATATTCAGTTTTTGTTGGAAATATGCTCGTAGTCTACATATATATACTACATGAATTAAATATACTTAAAATGTTGCAGTTCATTATTGAATTCGAGTTAAAATAGTTTTAAAAACAATTAATAGGTACAAAACATACGTAGATATACTTAAATATATGAATTTGTAACGTCAGGAAAATAAATCTCAAAGCTATCGCACGTATTCGTGTCATATGGTTTTAAAACTTTGAATTTTCATAATCTCAACTTCATTTTCTCATATACTCCGGCCTGTCCGTGCCACATTTTAGTGTCTAAAATAATACGGGAGGTAAATCTGATTATAATTTTGGGTCAAATCCTAGTTTTTATTGGGAAATAAATTAGACCATCTCTTATTGGCCAGTCCGTGAGAGTGAGCGCCATAATCAGTCAAATCACAAGTAAGCATGTAAGTATTATCTCATTTAAGGACTAGTTTTCAGTAGAGTGGTCCCGTTAGAAAGACTGACGCCAGTGGGAGACCTTTTTCTTATGTTTTGACACCTTGCCCCCCTAGTTTAGGAACCCAATCGTCGCCACTGGCTGACCCTACGAGAAAACAGATAAGAGATGGGTCTAATTTGTGACATCCCTACTAGTGATATATAGCACCTAAATGTACCTTTGTACTCAAGAGGGTTAATCCAATGAGAAGTACCTAAATGTCAACCAATTTTCTGCATTGAACGCGCTGGAATATATTTTACACATTAACAATGTTTAGGAGTCTTGGCTCACATTCAGTATAATCCTCTGTGAGGCTGTTTGTTGTCGATTTGTGTTTGTGATTGTCCTTGCATCCATTTCATCATATCACCCACTATTCATCATCTTCGCGGTTAGCCAAAAGTGGCAGAAAAGCGAGGTAAAATAAATAACTCGTAACAAGAGGTTTTGGGTTCGATATTAAACGTACCAAGATCAAACATTTTATAATAAAATATGCAGTATTCATGACTTTTATGTTATGAAGGAAACACATCACAATTGTCCCATAGATGGAAGAGTTTTAAATTATATTTCTAATAGTAAAAAGTCAGTTTAAAAATAATTTAAATCTAAAATATGTATATAAATGTTTATGAAAGTAATAGAATATATACCAACTGTAAATTGTCAACGGTAAATAACTTGTAACATTGGACATCGTGCGAATTACATTGCATGTAGCGTACTGATTAATGAAATTAAGTTGAATGAAAATGCATACAAGTTTATAGTTCGGTTGTAACGCCAAGTGCATAAATATCACATTTAGATCAACTGGTTTATCAAATCTCTTTACCTGTTCTTTAGTAGGATAATATAAGTGTAAATAAATGAATAAAAAATGATTGATTCAGTTGGTGTTTTAAGTCCATTCTATGCACAGTAAGGCTAATCGGGACTGGGCCTACAGTTTAAAGTGGGATCCGAACCACTATGTGCCTTCACTGGGTATCGAACCCAGGAAAATGAATAAAGAATTCTGAACGAAATTATTATGTAAGCTATATAAATAATTTAAAAGCACAGATAAATTATTCATCTTTAGTTTGAGACGTATTTAGCGTATGCCCCCTCCCCCTCCCTGCTCACCCTCTCGTAAGCCCCTTGCTGTCCAGGGTGCAAAATCCTTAGGGGACAGGGGGATTTCTCCCCAACATAAATACTGTCTTAAAAAATCCATCAACATTTTCGGGGGGAGGGGGTGTTGTAGCAACGAAGATAAGCAAATAATTTTGACTTGAAACATACTTTATTAAGGAAAATATCGAAAATAAAACACACACAAGAAAACGATAGATGACGTATGCCGCTTTGTGAGTCTGTGAGTGTTCCACGCTCTGCAGCTCTCAAGACTCCATTAACGGATCTACATCGAAAATAATATGCACAATAAAAGCAAATTAAGAAAGTATAACAAATATAAGTGTGAAATCTAATTCATTTATATTAATAAAAAGCTAAAATTAAACAAACACTTATGCATAATAAAGCCATTTCAAGTATCTTGCAATTTATTGACATTTTAACCAGTTCATTAAGGAATCAATTTGCTGCTGTATATCTGATATAAAAATAACTTTTGAATTCACTAATATGTATTTATTACTATGTATTTCTAAAATATTAAGTAATTTATTTTTGTATGTAACAACATACATACTTGTGTGTGCGAGAATTAACATCTTCCTCCCACAAGATCATTTAGAAGGATGGAGAGATGTTGGGAAATAAAAGAACTAACATTTTGTAGTGAAATATGCATTTCTCTCAACTATAATGGTGTAGAAGGAGACACATCAAAAATGTCCCATAGATGGCAAACTTTAAAAAAATAGTTCTAATAGCGGAGTGTCAGTTTAAAATTAATTACATTTTAAAATATTTACTCAATTTTACATGAAAGTAATAACAATCAGTTCTACATTAAGCTGAGAAAGATAAATAATTTGTAAAAATGCACGATATTAAATCCACATTTGCATATAGTGTACGTCTAATGCTTAATGAAACTAAGTTGAAACGCAGTAGCTTTTAGAACGAGGTACACGTAGCACTTCTTTCCGCCACGTCGTAACTCCCGGCTCCACCGCTGTTGTTAGAGTCCTGCACAAGACCCGGAAAAAACCCGTCTGCGAGGAGGCGCGCCTACAATAGTATGCAACACGCACGTCAAGCCCAGGTGTTCGACATCGCGCAAGCGAGCTTCACGTCAGTTGTGCACAGGCATCGATGCCTGCCAGGCTTTTCTATTACCCGGGTCTTAAGAAGACCCGTGAGACTCGATGTAGTTCTTGCAAGTAGACGCGAGCACTGCTGTCAGTGTTGCCAACGGCCATTATATTTCACTACGCATGGAAATATTTGAATTTCTGCTAGGCGCAGGTGCCTTGAGGTTGTATAACCACTGGCGTAGCAAGGGGTGGGTGAAGTGGGCGATCACCCTGGGCCTTGCGCATGTAGGGGTATACGAAAAACGTAATAAATGGAAGTGAGAAAGATAGAAAAGGCTAATTTTTGTGGGCAATAAAATTAAAACTTTTTTATCTGGCCTTATGTTATAGTTTAACGTTATAATTTGAATGAATACGTCAAATCAGAGGCGGGCGGGAGCTCTAAGCCTAAGGGGCCCCAAAAAGTCAAAATAATTCTCATTTTTCATGTGAAACAATAACGCAAAATTGCTTGGACAATTTTATCCAATTATTATTTTCTTGAATAGAAAACGCTTTGTCTTGGCTTTTCGCCCCGACCCTGTGGCCGAGTGGTTAGCACATCGCGCTGCGACGCCAAGGGTCCCGGGTTCGAATCCCGGTCGGGCTTGGTTGTTTGTGAATGTCCATTCATCAATTTCATCATTTCATCACTCATCCCCATCTTCGCAAATTAGCCAAGAGGCACAAAACGCGAAGTAAAATAAACTAAATCAATCAATCAATCAATCAATCTTGGCTTTTCTTCTGTCTCGTGACCTTGCATAGCCTACACGATTTTACTATGTTAATGATAAAGCACCTCAAACTGCCACGAAACAAAGCATGGGGCATTTAAATGCTTCCGGTGTTTTAAACTGAAGAAGGGTATGGATAATATTAGCAGGTCTTCCTTCGTTCCTACAACTTCAGATGCAGCTATTGCCCTCTGTAACGGACACCAAGATTATTTATCTTCAGAATATCCTGATAAAGTTTTACGTTTCAAGAATGTGCTTAAATCTGAAATCAAGTGCTTTGGCAAAGTTTCTTCTCCTTGATAGCTCTACACTAGCTTCCTGTGTTCTCTGTATCCTGTACCGCCTTCTGTTTGTTTCCTACTCTTCAAGTAACAACCACGAAAAGAAAACTATATTTCTCAAAATTGAAACTTAGAAGAAACTTCTGGAAGGTAGTGTCGAATGGTATGATTCAGCCAAAATTTACCGGACTCAGTAATCTCACTTTTGAACGAGAAAGAGCAAGATCTAATGTAAAAGTGTCATTCGCTGCCCAGAAGCCAGCTTACTGTTAAGCAAGGTGGTTTGATTTAAATCAAGATTTAAATTGGGGAATTCTATTTTAAAAAATCACTTATTGAAATCACTTTAAATAAAATTACAGAATAATGTACACAAGAAATTTGTAGATATCAGAATCACTTTTTGTGAAAGTATATTAATCTCGTATTCATTTAATGGTGTTTATTATGCTCTAAGAAAGGAAATAAAGGAAACAAAATATATGTCCTGATGGAGTGAAGCTCATACGAAAATAAATTTAATATGTCATCTGAAAAAAAACACTTACATTTCCCTTGATTTAAAATTCAATAATTTTTATAAGCAAAAATATCACATTTTTTAAATAGAATAATATACAAAATACTAATCATGTTAAACCGTAAATAGTGTCATTTTCATTAAACTGTAAATAAATATGGTAGCTGATATTTGGCTAACTATCATTAAAACCTCTCAAATTCGGCTACAAGGACTGTAAATATTATTTTAAGTTAAAATTATAAAGTACATCCAGAATTTATATTTTCACTGTAAGAAAAGTTACTGAAATTTTAATAGTTTCATTAACACACTTAACAAACATTTTCATATTAGGTTCATTATGTTCAGTCACAGAAACAGAGAAATGCATATTTACATGTAATTTGTTATTTGCTTTAATCAAACTGTTCAAATATTTTACAGGGCCGTTTATCAGAAAAAAGCCTTTCTTAATTAATATGTCTATGTGTACGATGCCAAAGAAAAGATCGATTTAAAAAAAAAATATATAAAAAATTATTTAAAAAAACATTATTTTTATCCACCCAGCTGTTAAGAGGGGTGGGGAATGGGATAAGTAAGTATTTTGTATTTTCTTCTTTTGAATACATAAATGTCAAAGAAAGATATGTTGTAATATGTGAAAATTCAGAGGTAGAGCATCGATTTGTATAATTATTAATATAAGTGTAGCCACAACCAGCCATTCTAAGTAATTACATACATTTCCTGGAAGAATCTGACTGTACTTGAGGGACCCAAATTTGTTTCTTGCGGGCGCGTACTTTACGATTTTGTTACGCCACTGCGTCAAATATTTAATATTACAAGAATATTAAGACGTAACAACAAAATGAGATTCACAATTATTATTATCATCTAAGCCCTAAAATTCAAAGTAAACTGGTACAATTGATGTGCAACAAAGTCAAAATTGCTAATTAAAAAAGTCAAATTAGCTGTATCAATTGATTACACCAAAGATTTCACACTTATGGTGCAAATGACTATCGTTTTAAGATTTGTTGATGTTGAAACCGATTGTGTTGAAGACCTTGAAGGTAGATACTTTGGGCTCCTAGACAGGATTGTGGTTTAGCGCAGCCCCTTCCACCCGCTCTATCAAGCACAGACATTTTATGTGCGTCCTTCGATATTTTCTACTTAAGCCATGGTTTGTGACATTTACATCCTACAAATTTGAAATGAGGAAACAAAGAACGACTCATTAAATAATATATAGGTTATATTTAAAGGTTCTTATTTAAGGATATTTCAGTTGTCTTAGTGTCTAAAGAACATCTTAAAAAACGTTAAACGTTAATTACATATAATTTTCGTCAGAAATTAATTATTATAATAGGCTATTATATAAATATAATAATTTGCAGACGTTTCCTTGATGACTGTGAATCGATTCACATTGATATTTCAAACTTAAAGAACGGATGGAGCTTTGCATTCTAATCTCGCCCAGGGTCTCACGATATGAACGCCAATGTACCTAAGATTTTTGTAACTTCTCAAATTAGTTTCATTATTATGTCAAACCAACTACCACATATTTTCCAAATTTGTTTCGAAGGTCTTGAAATAGGTTTGTGTGTCTTGTTCATTTTATGTCACTTTTCTGGTCTTGAAATCGTAAATCTCCTCTCGGTTTCATTTTTACGTTGTTCGTTTGTTGAAATGTGTAAATAGCATTGCCTGCTATTTGCACCCGTATGAAGATACAAGCTAACAATAATTATATTTTGCATCGTATTACTATCAACGCGGTCTGTAGAAATTGCAACAACATTTTTTTTTTTGGTACTGGGTACAGAGTCTAAAGAAAACCTTGCTAGAAGGTTGAAAATGTTACGTTTAGTTTATGTTTTAAAATAAAATAAATTTCTGCGTTGGTCAGCATATTGAGTTTTTCATATCATGGAAACAAGGCTTAATGGTGTTACAACAACATGAGCGAACGACGAGTTGTTGAAAGAGATGACAATATTCAAAAACCTTTTATAATGCAAATTCTGATTTCATGTTCCATTTCATGGACCATCGTGCCTTAGTGGGGGGGGGAACTTGAGCAACTAATTCGGATATTGAATTGGCAAAATTACACCAGAGAGAAAATCTGTTTGATTGATTCATTCATTTATTTGGTATAGTTCGTACTCCTTCACAGGTGTCAGCAGTGGCGGCAATTAGGGGCGGGGCCGAGAGAGTGCAGTTGCCTCCCCCCGCCCTCCCCCCCGCCCCGACTTTTTGACACTTTTGCACCACGATAACCTCATGTGTCAAGGGAAATTAAACTGTCCTTGCCCCCCTCCCACACACACTTTTGCACCTTGGCCCCTTAGTTTTGGAACCCAATCGCCGCCACTGGGTGTGAGTGATACAAATGTTTTCTGCCAAGGAATAAAAGTGATGAACATTTTAAGTGCTCCTAGAACAGTTTAGAATCTAAAAGTTGGCAACGGTGACTGCGTGACTCATGTATCTGGAGACGGTGCAAAACCGGAATGAGCGTTCGCTGAAGATAAGCGAGCTTCGTCTTGCAAGGCCTTCCAGTTACCCGTGGGCTTTCGATGCTTGATGGGTCAAAACCCAGGTTTATAGTTTTACTCGCCCGCCCGACCAGCCAGGCGGGCCGAGTAAGCGATTCTGACCGATATGCAGCCCTCTGGCTGTTGTCTGGTTAGTCTGCGACGTAATCCCAACTCCCCTTGCCAGCATGAGGACCGACCGCCCTAAGAGTAGAAATGTTGCAGTCTTTATCTCATTTAAGGGCAAACATTTCTATAGAGCGGTAGCTAAGTTATTCCCTTGCAATCAAAAGGCTGTAAAAGGGCTGACCCTATGAGGAGACACCTAAATGTCAACCTCTTTTCCATGTAGTGCACGCTGGAAGACATTTTGCAGACTAACGATGTTTTGGCGTCTGACCCACAGTAGGTATAAACCTCTGTGGAGCTCTCGTTGTATGTTGTCGATTTGTGTTTGTGATTCTCCTTTCAACCATTTCATCATATCACCGTTCATCTTCAACTTCGCGATTAGCCAAAAGTGGCTGAAACGAGAAGTAAAATAAATCAAATAAATCAATTGTAATCAAGAGGTTCCGGTTCGAAATTAAAAATACCATGACCAAACATTTTATAATGCACTACTTTAATATTGTGAAAGAGACACATCTAAATTGTCCCATGGATGGCGACCTTTTAAAAGATATATCTGGTAGTGAAAAGTCTGTTAAAAATAACTTCAATTTAAAATATTTACTCACATTTTCACGAAAGTAATATATTATGAACGGTGAGTTCTACACTACGTTGACAAGAATAAATAACTTGTAAAAAACTACAAAATGCAAACTACATTTGCATATAGTGCTTACTTAATGAAATTAAGTTGAATTAAGACGCATGAAAGTCAAGTTAGGTTGCAATTCCATATGACTACGTATCATATCAAGATCACTGTTGTATCAAATCATTTTACTTGTTCTGTAGCAGGATAATATAAGTATAGAAAAATATATTTCTCAACGAAATCTTTATCTAAGCTATACAAAATCCTAAGTAAAATATTCATCTATAGTTTGAAGTATTTCAAATACTTATGTACTTATACATATATTACATGAATGAGATGCTTAAAATGTTAAAGGTAAAGGTAAAAGGTAAAGTTCTCCCCTGTGCTTAGCACCACGCCATGAAGGCATATAGGGGGTGTGGGGGGTAACGCCCCACACTTTCTTGATCCGGTCATGAGTGGGGGTGATGTGATCAGCATCACGCCCCTGACCGCCTTTACCCCACACTAACAAATGTCTTTCTAATTAATAACTCAGCTAAATCACTTAACTTAAAACACATGATTTATGTTTTTCAATATTCTTCATTACAGCGCCACATTTCAACCTGGTGGCGGAAAACTGAACCATTTTTTTTTTATCGCCATCCTCTTCCCCATGGTCTGCATAGTGGATTCACCAAATTTGAGAGTTCTACGATGCCTCAAACAAGCTACAGAGGGCTCTGACTTGGGTAACTTTAATTCTGGCCACCCAGTACATATTCGTGTCGTATGGTATTCAAATTTGCGAACTACGCTTGCTTCAGAATACATATCTTCAACAGATAATAAGACGAGATCACCGTTATAAATTGGACCTTAACGAGACAGCTATCTCCTTTACGAGTCGAGATTAGTCTCGTTTCCTCTCGGACAATCCTAATAATTTTCAATTTAGCATGTATCCCCTTTTGCGGGGTCTGTCCGTCAGGTTTAAGTGTCTAAAATAACAGTATAATTTAGGTGATAAATAAAATCCTAGTTTAGGCTATCCCAGATGGCGCAGTGGTAGCGTCGTCGCCTTGTAATCAAGGGCTCCCGGGTTCGATACCCGGTGGAGGCACATGGTGGTCCGGATTCCACTTTAAACTGTAGGTTCAGCCCCGATTAGCCTTAAAGTGGACTTTAGACACCAACTCAACCAATCAAGCCCTAGTTTTTATTGGGATATAAGTTAGACCTCTCTCTTATTGGTCAGTCTATGCGAGTCAGTGCAATAATCAGTCATATCACTAGTAGAGATGTGACAGCCTTATCTCATTTAAGGGTTAACTTTTCCATAGAGTGGTAGCTAACGTTGGCGCCTTGTAATTAAGAAGGTGTAAGGGGTGACCTATGAAAAGACATCTATATTTCAATCTCCTTTCCACGTAGTTCACGCTGGGAACCATTTTTCAGACTAAGGATGTTTTGAAGTCTGGACCCACAGCTAGTAAAGGGTGCGGCAGAAATAGGAAGCTGGTTATAATAATCATTTGTTTTATTTATGCAGAGTGATTGTTGCAGAGAAGTGGGAGGCGTGTAGCTGGTACCTTAGAAAGTAGATTGCAAGTGTATATTCCGTCAGTGACGTGTGCAGTTAGCCATGGAGCGCTGGACAGTGGCGGAGTGTATTTGTGCTGTAGAGTGCTCTATTAGGAGTGGTTCAATCACCGAAACGCAGAGAGCATTTCGACTACAACTGAATCGACGTGATGCACCGTCTCCTGTTGCTATACGTCGTTGCTTAAGACAATGGCGTGAAGACGGTAGCGTGAAGAATAAATCACAACCCGGCCGATCGCGGTCAGTGCGAACAGAACCAAACGTGGCACGCGTCCGTGTCTCTGTGTCCATGCAGAGTACGTAAACATGCTTCAGCGTTGCAGATATCGGACCGAAGCGTGCGGCTAATGTTGCACGTAGACCTTGACTTTCACCCGTGCAAGATGCAAGTTGTGCAACATCTGTCAGATTACCATAAGGTGGCCTGTGCGGAATTCTGTCAGCGGATGCTGGCATTAGTAAGGCAACATCCGACATTGCTAGACACGTTGATGATGAGTAATGAAACGCATTTTCATCTAACATGAACTGTTAATAAGCAGAACATTCGCTATTGAGCTCCTGACAATCCCCATGAACTCCATCAGCGTCCGCTGCATGATGCCAAACTGACCGTGTGGTGTGCTGTATCTGCTATCAATGTTGTCGGTCCATATTTCTTCGAAGATGAATTTGGAGCAACGTTCACTGTCAACGCTAATCGCTACAGGCACATGATTGACACTTTTCTCATGCCTTCGATTCAAGATCTAGACCGTGGGCATCTCTGGTTTCAACAGGATGGCGCAACTTCGCATACAGCGGCAGTTTCCATGACTGCTCTGCGAAACTTGTTTCCAGGCATCTAATATCCCGCTTAGGATACGTCCCATGGCCATCTTGCTCTCCAGATCTTAGTGCCCCTGATTTTATCCTCTGGGGTTACCTGAAGGGGAAGGTTTTCCATCGACGAACAACAACATTAGAGGAACTCAGAAATCACATCATGGCGGAAATAAACGGTATCCAATCGGATACATTACGCAAGATCATTGGTGATTTTCAGCGCCGCTTACATCTGTGTATTCAAAATGATGGAGGTCATCTTCCAGATCTTGTATTCAAAAAGTGATTTTTGTTTTCTTTTCTCCAAGGATAGGAATTTCCATTGCGTGTCTGTCTGGACACTGATTTCAAGTATATTCATCTTTCACATCAGTTCACTATTTTTGCCACACCATGTATAATCCTCTGTGGAGCTTTCGTTGTGTGTTGTTATCCATTTCATCATATCACCATTCATCTTCATATTTGCGATTAGCCAAAAGTCACAGAAAAGCCAAGTAAAATAAATCAAATGACTCACTCAGTGGCGGCGATTAGGCAGGCATGGGGGAGGGCAGTTGCCCCCCACTTGTTGCCACATTTACCCCCACACTATAATAAACCTAACCTAATAAGGGAAAGCAAACTGTTATTGTCCCCTCACCAGTTTTGGAATCCAATCGCCGCCACCGCAATCAATCAATTGTAATGAAGAGGTTCCGGGTTCGAAATTAAAAGTACTACCAAACATTTAGTACTGAAATATTTTGATTGGTTGATTTGCTGTTTTAAGTCCATTTATGCACAGTAAGGCTAATCGGGACTGGTCCTACAGTTTAAAGTGGGATCCGAAACACTATGTGTCTCCGCCGAGTATCGAACCCGGAACCCTTTGATTACAAAGCGACAACGCTATCACTACTCCACGGGGAGGATCCTGTGTAATGAAATATACTCTATTCACAACATCAATATTGTGAAGCAGACAAATCAAAATTGGCCCATACATGGTAGTGAATTAAAAAAATGTTTCTAATAGTGAAATGTCTGTTTAAAAATAATTTCATTTTAAAATATTTACTAAGATTTTTATGAAAGAAATAGAATGTAAACGGTAACTTCTACATTATGTTGGCAAAGCTAAATAACTTGTAAAAATGAAGAATATGCAAACTAAATTTGCATACAGTGTATTGCTTAATGAAATTAAGTTCAATCTGAACGTGTGAAAGTTTATAGTTAAGTTATCATAGAAGCTGCAAATGTATCAAGGTGAATTCTGGATTCAACATTAAACTGTAGGTCCATTCCCGATTAGCCTTACTGTGCATAAAGTGGACTTAAAACACCAACTCAATCAATCAATCAATCAAGGTGAATTCTTTTATGAAGTCCCTCTAACTACGTCTTCTGTGGCTGGATAATATAAGTACAAAATAATCAAGAATTCCAGGCGAAATAATTATATAAGCTATGTGAAAGATTATAAGCACATATAAAATATTCATCTTTAGTTTGAAGTAGTTCAAATACGTACTTATACACAATGGTACAAAAACACAGGACGCCCGGTTGCTATGCGCCTAAGAATTTTCACAAGTGGGATCCGAATAACTATGTACCTCCACCGGGAATCGAACCCAGGACCCCTTGATTACAAGGCAGAGACGGTACCACTGCGCCATCGTGGAGGCACATTCCCGACTAGCCTTACTGTGCATAAAGTGGACTTAAAACACCAACTAAATCAATCAATCAATCAAGGTGAACGCAGTGTATCAAGTGTATCATTAAATCAGAATTAAAAATATACCATATAATTTTTTTCACTGTTGCTAGCTGAATTTTAAAATTGTAGAGTCGGCCATGTATTAGAATGCATTGCATCAGGCTCGGCACTAAAGCTTTCGCCACGAAAGCAGTCCAGTCAAGGTCACGCCATCCAACTACAGTGTTGCCAATGATTAACAATTTCAACCGACGAAATCAACCGAGAAGCTCAGAATAAGTGTGGTAACCCTGGAGGGCCAGCGGTGTGGAGGAGGCAAGGGGAAGCTAGGACCTTGACTGGTCTATTTTAGTGACGAGGGCTGTAGTCATTTTGCTGCCCTTGTTGGTTGCAGCAACAATGTTTTGGCGTCTGGACTCACAGTCAGTATAATCCTCTGTGGAGTTCGTTTTATGTGTTGTCAATTTTGTTTGTGATTGTCCTTTCATCCATTTCATCATGTCACCGTTAATCCTCATCTTCGCGATTAGACAAAAGTAGCAGAAATAAGAAGTAAAATAAATCAAATCATTCATTAATTCAATCGATTTGATGGGTACAACTTCCGTACAGGACCTTCTCCACCCTTCCGCACACTTGATTGCCTGTTCAACATTTCAACGGGCGCGTGAAGATGTCTGCTACAAACGACTCTCCCGCCAAGTGCGAGGTGCGTGGTGTGATACGATTTCTACAGGCAGTTGGGGACAATGCAGCGCAAATTCATCGTCGAATGAGCTGTCTGCCGGAGAGGCATGCTGTCTTCTGGCATTGTCTTGCTTCATGACAATGCCCGACCGCATGTTGCTGCATCAACCCAAGACCTTCTTCAACGAATCCACTGGGAAGAGTTTGATCACCCTCCCTACAACCTAGACCTCGTGTCGAGTGACTTCCCACCTTTCCTGGCTATGAAGAAGTGATTGGGAGGAAGGTGCTTCCACGCCAAAGTGGAGCTTCGGCAGATCTGGCTCAACAGACAGGCGGCACCTTTCTTTGCAAGGGGTATTGGAAAGCTGGTGCATCGGTACGATAAATGTCTGAATTTTCTTGGTGATTACGTTGAAAAGTAGGTTATTCTTGTACGTAACTTTTGTCAATAAACCCATTTCGCTATTCACTGTGGTTATGATTTCATGCCCTATAGGAGGTTGAAAAAAAAAAGCCCTCGTATATCAAAAAAATTCAGAAATATTCCCAGTAAAGCCAAAATTATGCACAACTGTACCTTCAAATTTCTCATTATTTGGGAAGTCAGTATCTTCCAGGAAAGATCGACTTGGGGGGGGCGTATTAAATGAAGTCAGAATCCAATTAACCGAAGAAATAGTGGGGAAATACTGAAAATATCGTGATGTTCACAGCAATTATCTAAGTTGCATTTACTATTATGTCAGATTTACATCTTTGTGCAAACTGTGTTGTGGAGCCGTCTCACGTCACTAGTTACGCAGAGCCTTGTTTTAGGTCGTCTGCTCTATAGATGGCCGGGACAGATTATACACATTCATACGTGCGTGGCTGAAACGACAAGCGATCTTAAAACTCCCGTACATGATTGATTATACAGTACGGACTGCAATGTACCGAATGTTATTTTTACTAGTAGTATAAAAGTATATACTACTGGCCCACTTATAGCGTAGAAAAGAAGAGGTCATTTGATTAAACAGCCCGATTTGCCTACACTTAAAATTATGCCAAGATGCCCTTATTCCCCAATTCTTCAAGTGTGATATGCTCTTAATTCTAAGAATTTTGAATCCTAGTGTAGAAAAGAAGAGTTCATATGCCCCGATTTGCCCACACTTAAAATTATGTCAAGAGGGGGCATATAGCCCAATCGGCCATGTGTGTACATATTTAAATCTAAAGAATTTTGAATTCTAGTGTAGGAAAGAAGAACTCCCCTCAGACAGATTTGCCCATGTGTGTAAAAGCTACATCTCTCAGTTTGTTGTCCATAAACTTGTCAAAAATATGCCCCCCCTTGATATTGTTTTGGCTACACTTAAAAACTAAGGCAAAAAGTCACTCTCACCCACCCACACCCATTTATATTTACTTCCGGTCCGGTAATAAGCAGAGCTCTTCTAGAATTGCTCTGTGACTCTCTCATTTCTTACATCATAAACATATGATTTTTCACCTATGAGAATAACACTACATATAGTGTCATCAGGGAGTGTATTGTGGAATTCACAGATAATTTTAATGTTTGTCCTGTCATTAACCACAACTTGTTTCCTTTTTGAAGTGTTGATGACAAACATGGGTCTCTGTGCTTTGAATTCATCTGGTGTGTAATACATGTTAATATTGCCAGTAGTGACCCTTTTGTATGCTGTAAATGCTTCATATAATTTAAGAAAATCATCCTTGGACATGTTAAAATTATAATTTTCTCTAGGGAACACCTCATTTCTGCCATTTTTAAGATATATGTTCTTGATGTTGCAGCTATCAAATTTACTTGAATTTGTTTCCTGATTATTGTGTCTTCCAGTCTGAAACAGTACCACCACAAAATCTGGCATGTCATATTGTATACTGGAGAATGAATTTGTAGCATCAAACTCATAATAGGTACCAGTGGCAGGCTTCTGTACACATTGATATATATAAAATTGTAAAGGTACCTGTGGATTTTTTATTATATCTGCTTTGTATTTAAGAGCATAACTGGCCTCATATTCAACAACCGGCATTCTTAGCACCATAGTCTGAATAATGCATTTGCCCTCATCAGGTAGGCAGAGCTTCCCCGGTAGAATTTAATGTACTGTACCTCATCAAAGGCTTATTATCATTGGCAGCTCTTCTAAATGTGATTCTTAAACCACCCTTCCACATAATGTCTTTGTAATCTGAGAAGAATCCCGGCAACAGGCGCATAGGGAACAGCACTGTGTGGCTCTTGGATATAATTTTATCACCAGCTTCAAATCCACCTATTTTGTAGTAAGAAGCCTCGGTTTTGGATAATTTTAGTGTGGCCAAAGCTGTGGAGGTAATGCCGGTGTAATCCACTCTGTTTATAACAACACCATGTTTTCTGATCTCAATTTCAGAGAACAGATGTGGCACAAAATTGTCTACCAATATTATATTTGAATTTGCCGGATAATCTGTACCATCGAGCTTTACAACATCAAATTTGATGTATAGATCTGCTCTGTGGGGGTGTATAAAGCCATCCCCTACATCAAGATCAACCTCAATCTCTGTGTTGGGTTGATTTAAATTTGCAAAGGTCCTCCTGTTTGGGGGGAATGATTGTAGCTCATAACTCTCAATATTTTCCATTTTTTTTGTATGTATTTTTATTTAAATATTAATTTCTATGATAGCAGTTGTTGTGGCTCCAGCAAAATCAACTAATTCTTCTTTTTCATTAGTAACCATCAACTCAATGTAATCTATTCTATTATGGCACACAGGAAAATATAATGTTGGTGATGGAGTGTAGATGATGGGCTCCATAAATTCAGAGTTAGGTTTGAATGTTGCAATGATGCCAGTTTGTTTGTGAGTGCCTATGCCATTTGATTTGGTGATCATACCCTCGGCCACATTACAGTGAATATTCAGTGTCTCTATGGCTAAAAATTTAGGTATATTAATAGCAGTGTGTTTGATGGCTGGTTCAAGTTTTGTGTTGTTCTCAAAGCCTAACAGCTCTCCTATACTATCCAGATCCACTGTTTCTGTAGCAGATACAATCTCTACTCTGTGAGTGATACCTCTGGGTAACTGAGCATTTAGAGTAGATAGATTATATTGCCCTGGAGTGATGACAATTTTTTGATCACCAACTGCAATTGTGTTGTTGTGGTGTGTAATATTAGGGATCAAGTACATGCCATAAAATGCACTGAGAGCTATTGTTTTGGGATACACTATATCATCATGTAATCTAAGTTTCAATATTGAATTTTGGCTGGTGAGATGGAATACCCCCATGATGTTTTAAATACCACAAGGCCTTTTGAAAATTTTCAATTGATGGTTTATTTATTTGAGACATATATCTAAGAACAGATAAACACAGATGTCCACAATTAACATCTTTGAAATTTTGAACACGGGCATTATTGTAATAAAGATTAGTTGATTTTAGATATTTTACTAATTTTTCAGGTGGAACACCTCCAAATGAATCAAACACAAATGCCTCATCTTTTAAATATTTAAGATAACAGATCCAGTGAGTGCCCTGATTTTTGTACTTATCCAAATTAACTATGCCACACTCTTTGTTGAGTGGTTGTTCTGGTAAAGAATCGGACATGTACACACCTCTAAAATGTTTGATGCCCAGTGGCTTGATTAAAGCTTCAATATCTTGGTTTGTAAGCGGCTCTTGTTTTTTTTAAACTTATTCATGGCTCTCTTAACACCTTTGCCTTGTTTCTCCATGGCCAGATTATGGCGCTTCATTTCATCTAATTCTGCCTTATTCTTCTTGGCATCTATTACTGTTTTTGCTATGGCAGCTGATCCCCCAGCCAAGCTCCCCACAGCCCCCAAAGCTGCTAAGATTGCCGGGATAGTAAATATAAATCCACCCACATGTGATTTTTTTCTAGATTGCTGTAATTTTTTTAATTGGTGGGTACTAAGCAACAATTTCATACCATGGCCCTTGGCAAGACAAGAATTTTTTTTCTTGCGCTGCTTTTTGGTTAAAAGACTATCAATAGTTTTAAGAGATTTAAGACCTGGATAAGGTATCTGATACATAACACCCTTGGCCATCATCCTAGGTTTATTATATACATATTCACAACCCCCACCCCAGTTTTTGTTTGGTGTTCATAGCTATTGTGGTCCCCAATGCTGCTATTCTTTCACTTAAGAAGCATTTTTGCTTACAAATCTACCAAATGCAGCCTCTTCTAATTTTTTGTCTGCAACATGTCTCTTGTCAAGATCAGAATGTGTGTTGTATGCTATGTCATGGTCTCTACAAGCAGCATCTAGGGGATTAACACCAGGGTCACCTCTGTTTAATCTATGGTCCAATTTTGTACCGGGACCACAATACTGATAGCCTGGAATATGTAATTCAAATGGCAGCTTGTTTATGATATCATTAACCAACCCCCGACCCTCAGAGATATTCCAAAATTTAGGTGGTAGAGTATTAATAATTTTTATAAGATATCCAATCCCCTTAGTGTCATTCACTATAAAATTAGACAATTTAGTGCTTATCATGTCCATAATTCCAACCTTTTCATTGTAAAAATTGTGGTTGCCAGCATTTTCCTCCCCAGCTATCACCAGCAACCTATCTACAAGTTTCCTGACATCATCAACCCAGACAAATTCTTTAGGCAGGGTGTTGTATTGTTTGATTCCACTGCCAGTCTTGATCTGTGACCATATGGGCTTGATTAAGTTGTTGTATTTCGCTCCACTGCTAGACTTGACTCTTTTTTGTGTAGGATCATTGTTCTGGTATAGAGCATCTGATTTTATTAATATTTCTTTGTAGTGCTCATAATCTTTTCCGAGTCATCAGTTCCCACAATCCAGGTGTGCCGGGATATTTAACAAAACCTCCTTTTTCTCCAAGATGAGATTCTGAATATACAAGAAGATCATCTCCCATAAATGTTACTCTAAAATTGCCAATTCTATGTATGATGCTACCATCACGCTCTGTGTCAGCATATAAGCCAAAGACCTCATCTTTGTTGTCTTTAGGTGTGCTTAAATATTTTTGAGCAAGAAGACCCAATTCAATAGGATCCAGAGTAGCTTCAATTCTTCGAGGAGCAACAGGACTAGGTGTATGAATACTGGAAAGTGGGGTGATTGGATAATCTAATATGTTCCTTGCAGCTACAGGTACAAGCTCTGTGATCAAATTTTGATTTTGCTCTGTAACAGTTTTGATATTTTTACCTAATTCACTAATAGCATCAATAATAGGCTGTTCTGTTTGTTTGTGTTGTTCATAAATTCCTCGGTTCTCTGATTTCCATCCCTTAAATCTTTTTACAAGATAATCTCTTAATTTAAGATCATCAATGATTGGCCTTTTCATGGTTATTTATATATGTTTCAATGTCTAGAAAATTGTTGATTTTATTTCTGTATTTGCCACTATTGGGTTTTCTTGTCATATCAATTGTGACAAACCCATAACTGTCTTGATTCCAGCACCTACTGCAAAACTTGGAAAAATCATTGTAGCTCAAGTCCCCACCTACATATTCATCATGTATGTGTTTGAGGTTGGTATGATCTTGATGAAAAACACATATAAAATTGCTGTTGTCTCGGATCAGCTGCTTCGGTATTTTTGAAAAAGTCTGTGCCAGGTAGAAGCAATCAATGTTTTTGTGTCGGCCCTGTGTAAAGAAATTTCTAACCTTGTTTTGATTATCCAATATAATGTCATCAAACACAACAACAGAATTATCGAGACATTCATGAAGTGGCTTAACATCTGATTCAAAAGTGGCAATATCCAATTAATCATATAGCTTCATCACCTGCTGATATTTTAATTGTTCCAAGCTCTTAGAGAAAACATACAAGTGCCTGTTTTTCCAGTCTAACCAGTTGGGTGCCAATAAAAAATTATCAATCATTAGTGTAGTTTTACCACAAGCTGATGGCCCAACAATAAGACATCTAATATTATCAGGCAGCAACTTGCCATTTCTCTTAATCTGCTGTTCAGGTTCTGGCAGCCTTTTTATAACATCCCAGGTGCTCATATTATCACTTTGTCTGCATCGATCCAGCTGTGTTCTGGAAGTCCTAGCCATTTGACAAATAACTTGTTGCCTTTTCTGCGGATGATTTTTTCTATGAGATATGTGTCAGGCTGTTTAGTTTTGCTGAGTTCTTCTTCATAGAATCTGCCTTTGAGAATTTCTCCTCGGTGATCTTTTATTATAGATGTGTTAAGGGTCCCAGGTTTAACTTGAACCACTGTAAATAATTCAGTGCTCCCGTTTCTTGTAAAGCCTCTTTTGAATAAGTGCTTATATTTGCTGATTCTTACTTGATCACCAACCTTGTATTTGGCTTTTCTTGTTGTTGGCTGGTATCTAGGATAATAAACAGTCCTGATCAATTTTTGCTCATCAGATGAAGTTACTTCAGAGGGTTTCATGTTGATTGTGGAATGGACCGAGTTGTTATATTTATGTAGAGGTTCTGGAAGAATATTAAGCCATTTATAATTACCTTGAAGTGTAAATTGTTTATACATAAGATTTTTTAGGGTTTTGTTGAATCTCTCTACCATTGAGGCTTTGAGATCACTGTAACTCGAATAATGTTGTATTGACTGGCTTTTAATAAATTGTTGGAACACAGAATTATAAAATTCTTTGCCATTATCTGTTTGCAAATAGCGCGGTGATCTTCCACTCTGATTGATGATTGTCCTGAAAGCTTCTGTAACACATTTTCCAGTCTTGGATTTGAGTGGCACAGCCCAGGCAAATTTTGAAAATGTGTCTATTACAGTGAGTAGATACTTGTAGCCCTTGTTGATTTTGTCTAAGTTTTTCAGCTGTCCACTTGCCATCTCAATCAAGTCGCTCTGCCATAAATCATCTATGCCTTTTGTAACTACTGGCAGTCTCTTATAATTATGTCTGGCTTGTCTGTGTAATTCATCAACAATAATTTGTCTAGACATAATATGTAAACAGGAATATTGCAACTATGGGGTGTTCAGCAGCTGATACTACAGGATTTTCTAAATATAATTTGTCTCCTATTTGTATATGAAATTCCAGAGAGCCATCAACTTCAGCATAAGATGTTTCTAATGTATTGGGATCTGTAAAATCCTCTAACTCTACACTGGTGATTTTTGGTTTGTTGTCAGCATTTGTTATTGATAAGGTGGGGTAGTGGTGTGCCTGTGTTTGTAGCCAATATTTGATCTGGATTGGTCTCAGTGTGCCCCCAACAAAAAACTGGTAATAAAATTGTGCAGGGGACAGCATATATATTTTGCCACCTGGTGTAAATGGTGAATCATATTCTTTGTTGGGGATGCTGTACAATTCAAGAATTATTGTATGTTTTGGATTCTCGATTATGCCGGTTATTTCTTTTTCTGCTGTAAGCAATCTGCTTGTTACAGATTCAAGGTGCTCATTGATGGTCCTAACAACATCATCATGGCCTGGCTTGATTTTTATGTCCACAACAAGTTTCTTGTATTGTTGCACAATCTCTTGAAGCTGGGTGGCAAAAACAGACAGGGCATTTGCTTGATTGGATTCCATGGTCCCTAGCTGTTGCTTGATATTAGCTACAATTTGTTGCAAATTTTCAAAAACTGCCAATTTTGAATTTTGAGCAGTAAGATCATGGACCTGTCTTCTGATATCCTCAAACAGGGCATGCAGTTCATTAATATGTTGATTAGTTGGTAGAGTGGCCACTGTCTGAGTAAGTTGTTTGATCTCTGTCTGGATATTCTCGATATCTTCTGATTTCAATATGCGATTCACTGCTCTCTTAATATTTTTAAGTTCCTGTGATGTAGGCAGATTTGTTACAGTATTTTGCAAAGATTCAAGTGCCAATTTCACATCATTTAATTCAGAAGCATCAGCCACATTTTGCATAGCATTTTGGAGCAGGGCTATATCTGCCTGAGTGGGTGTTGATTGTTGTAAAATTTCAAGTTTTGTTTGGATATCATCGATCAAGTGATGAAAATGAGATAGCTCAGATTCAGTGTTGAGGTTTTCAAGCTTTGTGATCTGTTGCTGGACACTGACAAGTGTGTCTACAATACCAGGCAGGCGAGATTCTAGAGATTCTTGTACATTTGTCAAATCACTTTGCACTGCTGCTATTGTACCCTCAAGATGGGTTATGGTACTTTGAATTTTTCCAAAATCTTCATATGATTCAAGTTGCAGCTTAATGTTGGCAACACTCCGAGTTATTGCACTCAAAGCATCAGAAGATGGCAAGTTGTTCATAAAATTTTCAAGTGTCTCAATTTTTTCTTTAACCTCGGCTATGGCATTGTTCAGAGGGTCCAGATTAGGTATCTGGAGTGATTGAATCTGTTCTTTTAGAGTGGAAATCACTAGATCAAAATCTTCTTGTGATTTTATGCTTTTGACAATTGTTTGGAGCTGTGCCTGGACATTATTTATCTGCTCTTCCAATTGCTGTTTCAATTGCTTAGAGTTGGTGGCCTGGGTCTTAAATTTGGCTTGAAGAGCTGCTACAGCTTCTTCTAAATTTTGAAAATTATCCAATGTTGCCAGGTTAGTATATTTCTGAAGCAGCACTTTGAGTTCTGAATCAATTTTCAAAAGTGGGTCCATGCATTGTGATTGTAAATTTGTAATTTCTACTTGAAGACTGGCATTGAGTGTGGTTTGTAAAGCTTGTAAATCACTTCTTAATTTCTTGACTCTGACATCAAGCATCAGAATCTCATCACTGAGATCTTCATGCCTTGTATGGCCAAATATATCATTAGGCATTTTGTTTTAGTGGTTATTTATTATTGAATATCTGATTCTTAATTCTATAAAAAAAGGTATAAACTTGTCATATGATCCCGGGACCTCAATAAATAAGCAGTCACCAGCAGAAACAGTATATACAGTGCCAGAAATCATGTTTGAGTGCTTAATTCTATAAACATTTCTCCCTACTGAAATCTTGACATTACCCTCAGGGGTTGTAATAAATTGCAATTGACCACCTACAGGTAATTGGTAATGATTTAAATTATTGTTAAATATGTACAATGTTTTACCTGTTTCATCATCAACATCTGTAAATATGCTGTTCTGATGAATAATTAACAAAGCACTTAGTTTAGATATCATATCAGAAGAGGGTTGTGGTGTTGGCAGGTCCATAATAGCCTGTTTTTTGAACCCAAATAAGTTCATAGGCATGTTTATTTATTTCAAATCATGCTCTGTAATTGGGCATTGATTACCACTTTTCAAATCACAATGACCCCATGGTAGAGTATGTATGAGTATGTATGACAAAATGCATCTCTTATCATCATGTGGATCCAGAGCCACTTTTCTAACAATATTTGTAGTCTACAAGTGATCCACACTCTGAATTCTGGATTCTGATGTTCTGATTGTGCTACATGATTTGAGGCAATTTTTGTAATCTTCAAATTCAAGCTCTTTGTCTACAGTCACTCTGCCAATGCCCTTGGCCTTTTTGGCAACAGCGCCACTACATGTTTCAAAACTGTACATCTTGGCCCTTAACCCAGCAAATGTCACAATAACATCACCAAGTGTCTCATCTTTTAACTTGCCAGGCACCTTTTTGTTGTGGTGTTTAATTTTTGAATGTTCAGTGGTATCAAAATATTTAAACAATTCAGGCTGTGCTATATCTTGATAAACATCTTCTGTCTGAATATCAAGAACAAAACTTTCTTTGTCCATGTACATCAGTTTTACACGATCCTTATAAAAAGGCTTCAACACATCATAATACAATTTTAACATGTGTAATTTGGCCAATTCCAATATTACAGCCCCTACATAAATAGGCTTATCAAACTTAATCTTTGTTTTTTTCATGTTGAAAAGTGCCATATGCTCATCATAAATTCTTCTGTAATTGAAGTTGGGCTTTGCAATCAATTTTTTGCTCCGGCTGGGGTCAGTAATTATTTTAACATCAATATGTTTTCTGACATTTTCAATTGTTTTGCCATACACTGAATTGACCATCAATTTAAACAAAGTTTTATCAAATTGGCTCATTGCAGATGTTCGAAGCTCTGTGTTTGTATCAATATATGGCTTCAACCATCTTGAGTGCCTGAACCTCAAAACTTTTCCAACTTTTGTCACTTCAACACCATGTTTCATCAGGAACTGGAGGTTTTTGTAATATATGACATAATCCTGTTTCGGCTCCAGAGTCATCATCAATTTCTTCTGTTTAGAGCCAGGTGAACACTTAACCTCGGGAATTGGGGGCAGATCAGAAAATGTGTTGTGTAAATCATCAGGAATTGTCAGATCAACCTCTAAGAACAGGCCATAGTTACTGTCATCAAAATCCTGAAGATCTTCAATATTGAAATCTTCAACCCACTCAAGCCCTGCATATGGAAGTTTTTCATCATAGCATAACCATACAGGCTATTGGCATCCACATAATGTATATAATTTGATGGCAGTGCTGGATCATAATCAGGAATAAATTTGTTATTTGCTCTGGCATATCTCTGAGAACATTGCACCATGCCTCCTCTTATACATTGTTCCATAAACAGATACATATCTTGATCCTGGATCAGATCCAATTGCATTTTAGTGTTTAAAAACATTGCAGACCATGCTAGGCCCGGAGCACTGTAAAAATACATTGGATCCAGCTTATAATTTTCCATGGAAGATTCTCTAAATGCCTGAAGTATATCAGCTAAGAGGGTCACATCAAGTTTTAAATATGCCTTGTGTTAATCACCAAATGTCTGGCATTTTAAATTGTTCCACATCAATTGGGCATGGTGATAATCTTCATCAGTGATTCCAGATCCTCTGATTTTGCTGTAAAACTCTTGTTGTGGTGGCAGAGAACACTCATCAAATTTAGAAAAATCAGTAACATAATCATATGGATATACACCCTTCCGCCTAATTAATTTCAGGTCCTGATTTGGAAACGAAGCACATGTGATTTTGAATTGATCATCAGATAATTGAGTGGCCAGTGTAGCCAGGCTAGCCGATAAAATTCTGTATGAATCAAGAAATCTTAAGTGAATAGGAACAATATTAACTTTAATTATTTTGCTAATGGCAATATATTTTTCATTATTTTCAGCTAAAATATTTAAATTCTGCTTGTCAAACCCCTCGTACCTGATCAAATGATGAAAATCATAATTGGATGCACAATGGCAAAATATGGGGACAAATTTTGGTCTCTGGATCTTAATATTACAGCTATTACACAGGGCCATTAAAAATTTACCATCTGTATGGGAATGGTGATGAACCTTGATATTTGCACTGAAAATTCAAAATCACATACCAGGAATTTTTCTGCATTGTTGAAATCTTCAATCTGATCCTCTGTTAAAGGCAACATGGGTTTTGATTTTAATAAGATATTAGATGCTATGTTATGGCACTCATTTTCTATTCTATCTGCAAATTCTTTGATGGCATCTGCTCCCATGTATAAATCTTCTTTACTAACAACCCCATCCTGTACAACCACATAACAAAAACTAGAAGGTTCATGTAACTGGTATGATGTAATTGAAGGTTCATCAGGATCTGGGCTACAGAATGCAAGGGGTTTGAGGTTTGATTCAAAATCACAGACTATATATGCTGGGTGTTCCAACAAGGCTTCAAATTTTTTGAATTTGGCACTTTCATTTGGGTTAGGCATAAGCATATGAACAGGTTTATGGTTGCCACAGTATTTCAGATGCTCAATTAACTTGTTTTTAGCAATTTCTGCATTCACTTCCCGAACCCCCTTTATTATTTTTTTACCATCAAATACAGACAAACATCTTCTGCACAACTTGAATATTCTATGAGTTTTGTCTAGTTGTGTTCTGACTAAAGCTTCAAGATTATGTATCAGAGTATAATGGTGTGTATCATCAGCAGAATCATCATCAAATGTACTGATTCTGAGAGGTGCTATCAAGCAATTGCCACGGCCAGTAGAACAAATAAAAACATTAATAGATAATTGTTTACCATTAATATCCCTGGCCTTTTTTTCAAATTTATCAATATTCTGAACAGACATTGGATATTCTAAACCCTCCATTGCTTCATCAAAATCATTTTCATGTTGTTTGTAAAAAGTTATTCGCTGAGGATCCTTTGAAATTGGATACAAAGCAGCTAAAATACACCACAAAAAGCATTTCTCATCATTATTTTTTATATTAACCACGGCTTGTTTGTTTTTAATATTTGCAGGTAATGGCAAATATGTAGATCCTTGTAATGGGCTGAATTCAGAAATATTAACATAGAGCTTGTGTAGAGATCCGCATAGGCTCATCCTGACTCTTTTGCCGCAAATTCAGAGTGTTTAATATTCAATTGATCTATCAAACTGCTTATTATTTTGTCTGAATTTGCATTTGAATATATAGGTACAGTTTCTGTTATGTAGGGCTGTGTAAATTTTGTGCCATTTGGCTTCTTATATTGTGTAAACAATTTGAGGGACAGCTTATAAGAGCCATTTTGTGCATTTAGAATTGCCTGCACATCTGGATTTATACTGTTCAAAAAATTCTTAATGTCACATTTTGGCTCTGATACAAACCGGTGATCCCTAAGTTGGCCATTGAAACTGCTATGGATAGGTGGTGCATAGCGTGGCTGCTTTGCTGGTCCAGCATTAACAGGTGTTTCATGCTTCCTTTTCAGACCAGATGTAGATGGTTGTGGGGGCAATGTTGATGACTGTTCATAACAAATACACTTATGCCATTTGTAATAAGCCTTGCTTAATATTTTATGGCATCTTGGACACATTTTTGTGGCCTTTCTGCATTTCTTAGGGTCACAAATATGCCGGTGTCTAGACCAATTAGAACTAGATATATTTTTTTTGCATTGATTGCAATATTTTTGATTTGGTATTTTTGTTGTTTGTTTATATAAAATTTATTGGTCCAAAAAAACAGAACTATAGACAATATGCCAAAACAATTATAACAGCAGTTAGTGGCTGAGCTGGTGCTTTTATACCCAAACAACAGCAATAACTAGGCTCTGGTGATCCCCAATATAAAATAGTTTTGCTCTTTTATGCTGTTGTACAACACACTTTACCAGGTTTCAAACCTCAGCTGTATATCAGCTAGCAGTGAATATTCTCAAAATCTCACGTGTGGAGATATTATTTTGCCACATGTATTTCAATCTTACACATTTTACCAGGACTCAAACCCAGAGCTTTTGTTTACAAGGCAACAATATTAACACTTTGCCATCAGAGGAGACCTCACATTTTACCAGGACTCAAACCCAGAGCTCTTGTTTACAAAGCAACAATATTAACACTTTGCCATCAGAGGAGACCTCACATTTTACCAGGACTCAAACACAGAGCTTTTGTTTACAGGGCAAAAAGCCATGGGACTATGTCCACATGCAATACACATTGAATATCAGAACCCAGGAGTTATGAGCTCTATATCAGCTAAATACAATTCAAAGTTGGACTTTGAACTGTGCAATGAATATTTCTGTAAGTCTCACTCGGGTATATATTATCAGAACAAGGCAAAACCTGAATCCATTTCATGCATATATGATAACATGCAAGAGTGAAGTTTTATGCTCTTCCAGTAAATTGGAATTAATAGCATGATGGCATGGCAATTTTCCCTGAAAGGGCACAGTGTAGATTTTATCTCATGTATGCAAGCATATAAAATCTCCCAGGCGTGCATAATTTATTGCTGGCCGGGACATGAAACTGATCAAAGATTAGAAAAAACATGAAACCATTTTGCTTGCCTGCGCTTGTCCTATTGTATTGATCTGTAAGTTGTAGAGGATGAGAATATAAGCATTTTGCCTTAGTTTTTAAGTCTAGCCAAAACAATATCAAGGGGGGGCATATTTTTGACAAGTTTATAGACAACAAACTGAGAGATGTAGCTTTTACACACATGGGCAAATCTGTCTGAGGGGAGTTCTTCTTTTCTACACTAGAATTCAAAATTCTTAAGATTTAAATATGTACACACATGGCCGATTGGGCTATATGCCCCCTCTTGACATAATTTTAAGTGTGGGCAAATCGGGGCATATGAACTCTTCTTTTCTACACTAGGATTCAAAATTCATAGGATTAAGAGCATATCACACTTGAAGAAATGGGGAATAAGGGCATCTTGGCATAATTTTAAGTGTAGGCAAATCGGGCTGTTTAATCAAATGACCTGTTCTTTTCTACGCTATAAGTGGGCCAGTAGTATATACTTTTATACTACTTTTACTTTTGACATTTTTGTGAGAAGCGGAAAAAGGTGAAGAAATTAGAACAATTGAAACTTGTTTACGGCGATTCTCGTGCGCGCACAGGAATGACTCAGTACATTTCTCATAAATAATGTTCGCACGGCTATCAATTTTTGGCGGGATAAAAAAGGGGGGGCTATTATTGTTGTGCACTATAGGTTTTGTCTACTCTTACGACGGCCGATCCTCATGCTTGCAAGGGAAGTGGGAAGCGAGGAAGCGACCAATCCAGCACGAAAAGAAATGCAGCAGCCTATAAAACGAGGTGCACGTAGTACTTCTCCCGCCGAGTCGTAACTCTCGGAGCCATCACTATTGTCTGCGGCGTATTCCCCCTCTCCCCACTTCACTTGCCAGCATGAGGCTGGCTGCCGTGAGAGAAGAAAAGACCCATGATTGGAAAGAAAAGACGGCATCTGCTTTACATTTATTTGTCCGTATTATTATTTTCCTGCCATAGATAATATAAGCTATCCGTTGCGCTACAGATAAGAAAATAAATTATAAAATAACCGATTATGCGGTATGCAAGACAATTACGAAATTATACAGAAACATGTCTCATTACGAGAAAATTGAAGAAATAGTTTGTAAAAAACGCGAAATAGGAAAAATATATCAAATATGCCTTATCAAGTTCGTGTATCTCGGCTGATTTTAATCAGATACGTAAAGATCTCGCCCATTTATTCGATCCGATGCCAAATAAAAAATATGATATAAAGTCCCGGGGTCCTAATTATAAGCTTTGTAAGATTCGCGCCGGAACATCACATTGGGATAAATTTTCTCTTGGTCCATAAGGGTTGTCATATTGCGATGGCAAAAGTGGGCTATGACTGCCCCCCACGCCACGCCCCACCCTCCTCCAATCGCCGCCACTGGGTGGGACACGCGGACTACATCTGATATCAAAGTAACTATTCTACTAATAGTTGAGCAACATTTTCCTAACAGTTTCTGTGCAATGAAATATGAAAGTTAACACTGTTGATTAAACGTAACTACCCACAAAATACTTTCCCAGATTTGTAGCTACAAGTGAACAATTTTGTGTCACGGGTGGGACAGACGAAACACTGACTCTTTACTCAATAAGAAATTTGTTTTAATTTCTGTGATTTGGTAAATTATGAAAATAAATGATTTAAATCAAAAGGAGAAGGTAATGGACCTTTGAATATTCTAGTAGAACTGACTTGCTGTCACGGTGGGATATAATACAAAACTAAAGTAAATAAAGAGGTTAGAATAAACGAACAATATCTAAAATACATTCTACTTTCTAACTTAATTATGTATTACACTTGAAGTTTTATCCAAATGACAATATTAGATTGTTCAATCACAAGATAGAATGAAGTTACAGCATTGCATTTAATTTTAAAAACTTATCGCGCTGCGACGCCAAGGGTCCCGGGTTCGAATCCCGGTCGGGCTTGGTTGTTTGTGAATGTCCATTCATCAATTTCATAATTTCATCACTCATCCCCATCTTCGCAAATTAGCCAAGAGGCAGAAAACGCGAAGTAAAATAAACTAAATCAATCAATCAATCAATCAATCAATTTTAAAACTTGAGGTTCAGGGACACTTCATATGGAATGCCCCCCCACACACACACATAAATCAAGAACGTGTTTGGGGGGGTCCGGAACCCCCGAAAGACTTACTAAGTACAAAAATCAAATAATGAATATAATGAAATAATAAAATAACTAAAATTATATAATATAAATATATTTGTTAATCGAGTTATTTATTTCCTCCAAACTTATTAAAAGCCAAGGATTATATTGAGATGATGCGAATTTGAATGACGGTACCAAATAAGATGTATGCAAGATTTATTATTGCTTGTTATAATAACATGCATAAAATATTTCCATTTATTTTTAAAGCCAGATAATGAATATGTGCTGTTATGTCACTATCTTTTTACCGTCCCCTTTTACCTATTCATATAATAAATGAATTTAACATTTTAATTAATGATGTTAATTAATTTAATACAATTAAATGATTTTAATTTAAATATTATTCACAACCCTCCCCCTCAAAATATAATACTTGATACGTGCCTGACACACACACACAAATAGTTTATATATATATACATATATAACTATATGTATAAGTTACTCAGTTCCCGTTAATGTTTTACTTTTTGAACTAACTAATCACCACATTTATAAATTATATTTATTTCACTTTGTATATTCATATTACATTATACAGGGTGTTCACAAAGTCCTGCTACCATTACAATGAAACGTAGCTCCTAAACTATATGAGATAAAGACATGCGGTTTTTTGCAACGTGTTCTACAGCTCTCAAAGTTTTAATAAGTAGTGGTATTTTATTATTATTATTTTAATTTTTATTGTTTTTTTTTTTGCAGATTATGTTGTGAGCGACAATGATGACAGCACAGGGTGAAGTTCTCTGATGAAGCCACTTTCCATGTGTCTGGACATGTTAACCGCCATAACGTTCGGATATGGGGTTCTGAAAATCCTCACGTCATTCGTGAACATGTTTGAGAGCTAACCCAAAACTGAACATTTGGTGTGCTCTTATGCATGATAATCGGTCCATTTATCTTTGCTGAGGACACGGTTACAGGTGCTAATTAATTACTACGACATGATTCATGGATACCTACTCCCTCAGGTGTTGGAACTGCAGCCAAACATAATCTTCCAGCAAGATGGAGCGCCTCCTCATTGGTCTCTAGATATGACGGACCTTTTGGATAGACATTCCTCTGGGAGATGGACTGGCCGCGATGGACCAATCTCCTGGCCACCGCGCTCCCCTGATATCACCCCCTTGATATTTTCCTCCGGGGGTACGTCAAGGATCGTGTCTACGAAACCACTGTTCCAGATCTTGTCACACTTCGTACACGGATTGCAGAAGTTCTAGAACAGGTTGATGCTGCAGCGTGTATGGGTGGAGATCGAATATCGTCTCGACGCCCTGAGGGCAACTAACGGGGCGCATGTGCAAGTGTTGTAATTGTAAATAAAACTCTGAGAGCTGTAGAACACGTTGCAAAAAACTGCATGTCTTTATCTCATATAGTTTAGGAGTTAAGTTTCATTGTAACGGTAGCAGGACTTTGTGGACACTCTGTATATCTTAATACAGAAACATTTGTGCTGAAGAAAATAAGGCTACCTAAACTAACCACAAATAAGGAATAAATGCAAAGTGTGAGAATAAACGATAATTTTTGTACCTCTTAACTGTTTATTTCTAAAGCTATTTTAACTCGGATACAATAATGAACTGCACAGTGGCGTCGATTTGGTTCCAAAACCGGGAGGGCAAAGACAGTATATTTCCCTTTGTAGATAAGGTTTAGCATAGTGCGGGGACAAAAGTGGCGAAAAGTGCGGGGCAACTGACCACACACCCATAGCCCCCCTAACCGCCGCCACTGGCAACTGCAACATTTTATGCTTATCTTATTCACGTGCTACACGAATAAGCATATTTGAAATACTTCCAACTAAAGCTGAATACTTTATCTAAGCTTATAATATCTCTATATAGCTGATATAATGATTCCGTTAAGAATTCTTTATTTATTTCTACTTATAAAGGGTGTTCCATTAATTTGGAACGATTTGAAATGTGAAATAAGGTTAAGTGTTTAATGTTTTTTTCTTTTTCTTTCAGATTTTAACAACTTCAGCCTTTGCCAATTGCAACCATGGAAAGATTAACAATCGAGCAACGTGTTAAAGTTATCGAAGCGTATTACGAAAATGGACGTTCAAACAGAAATGCATTTCGGGCACTTCGCGAAATGGTGAACATAATCGACCAACTGAGAGTGCAATTGGCAAAATTGTTCCTAAATTCAAACAAACTGGGTCGGTGGCAGATGTGAAAACGTCAATGCGTGCTCGTTTACGCCGTTCAGCTGAGAACATTGCTGCAGTGCGCGAGAATGTGGCCACGAATCCAGACACCTCTATTCGTCATCGCGCGCAGGAATTGAACCTCTCCACAACAACGCTACATCGAATTTTGACAAAGGATCTGTCTCTACACGCTTGCAAAATTCAATTGACACAAGAATTGAAGCCTGCTGACCATTTGAAGCGCCGTACATTCGTCAATTGGATGCACGAGCAAAAACAAGCCGATGATGATTTTTCGCAAAAAATCATCTTTAATGATGAAGCCCATTTTCATCTTGGTGGGTTCGTTAATAAGCAGAATTGTCGCATTTGGGCTGATGAATATCCAAGGAACATTGTTGAAAAGCCACTGCATCCACAAAAGTTCACTGTTTGGTGTGCATTTTTTTGCTAGCGGAATCATTGGCCCGTATTTCTTCGAAAATGATGCCGGGAATTCTGTAACGGTCACAGGCGAGCGATACCGTGACATGATAACCAACTTTTTATGGCCTGAATTGAATGCAATGGATGTCGAAGATTTGTGGTTCCAACAGGACGGCGCCACAAGCCACACAGCCAATGCAACAATGACTTTATTGAATGAGAAGTTCCCAGGTCGCATCATCTCTCGAAACAGCGATGTCAATTGGCCACCACGATCGTGCGACTTAACCCCATTAGATTTCTTCCTTTGGGGTTATCTCAAAAGTAAGGTCTATGCCAAAAAGCCAACAACAATTCAACAGCTGAAGGATGAGATAATAAGGCATATTGGTGAGATCGACGAGCAACTATGCAGAGACGTCATCAGAAATTGTGACAATCGAGTGGACGTGTGACGCCGAAGCCTTGGCGGACATTTGGCCGATATTGTTTTTCACACATAATTGTCATGCCTCTAATAACATGATTCAAAAGTGAAATCAATAAAGTTTCACCAATAACACCGTTTTATTTACTGCTAACTTTGATCCGTCTTAATGGAACACCCTTTATTATCCTGCTGGGGGACAGGTAAAAAGCATTGATTAAGCAATTTATCTTGATATAATGATGTTTAAGCACTTTGAATAACAACTAAACAAGCAACTTTTATACGTCTTGTTTCGACTTATTTTCATTAAGCTATGCACTACATGTAAGTTTTGATTTAATGTTGTCCATTTTAACAAGTTATTTTCCTTTGTCAACTTAATGTAGAACTTATGGATATTATTTTATGGCTTTCATAAATAATGGAGTAGAGATTTTGAAATGTAATTATAATTAAACAGACATTCCACTATTAAAAGTATATTTTAATATCCTGACATCTATGGGACAATTTTGATGTGAATTTGACGGTTCTCCAACCTAGTACTTATAGATGATTGATACATATTATAATAAATAATAATTTCCATAGAATCGTAGAAGAACAGTATGCATGTGTGCCGGTCCGCGTGAAGGAGCGGTTAGCACATTTACGACGCCACAGGTCGAATCCCAACCTGGCATGGATGATTGTGAGTATCCATTCATCAATCTCAGCATATTATCACTCATTCCCATCTTCGCAAATTAGCCAAAAGTGGCACAAAGCGAAGTATAATAAATCAAATCAATCTATCAAAAGGACATGCATGTGTGTACTATAGTAGAAGCGTCACATTTTTCTTTACATTTCCGCACGCTTTCACTGTCTATGTGTAACTGCCACATTTCTAATTGAACGTCGCGATCAAGCATGGGTATTACGTTAAACATTACTAAAGCGCTTTCTACTCTTACGGAAGAAGCTCTACAAGCTGGCAAGGGAAGTGGGGAGCTGGGAAACGACCAATCCAACGCGATAAGAAACTCTGCAGCCTGTAGAACGAGATGGGGGCAGCACCTCCTCCCCTTGACGTCGTAACTCTTGGCGTCGCCGCTGTTGTCTGGTTGGTCTGCCACGTGTTCCCCGCTCCCCACTTCCCTTGCCTGCATGTAGAGCGCCCGCCGTAAGAGTAGGAAAGACCTATACGAATGAAGTATATCGCCATTACGCACTGTAAAACGTGGCCCAATTTTATCATGTCCGCAATGATTGATTGATTTGGTTTATTTTACGTCGCCTTTCTACCACTTTTGGCTGATCGCGAATATGAGGATGAGTGATATGATGGAACTGATGAAGAGACTTAAAGAACACCCACACTAAGGCCGGGATTCGAACCCGGGAGGCAACGTGCTGTGATGAATTACTTTTAAGTTTAACTGTAATTGTCTTGTGTATGTATTACAATGCGCGCTATTGTTTATGCCTTTGATAAATTTAATTCGGTGTTTCTAAATATGACGTATCCTATGTCTCTCGTGGAGAAAGTTCATGTGCTTGCCGATAGTTGTCAGACCCTGTTGTTGAATTGTGTCGGCACCTACCGAGGGAAGCCTGAACTACTAGAAAGTCCAGTTCCGTCTTTCTGTTTCGAATAATAAAATAAGACAAAAAATTTCTTCCGTCTTTCCAGAACAAAAATTTTATAACCTGTTTCCTCTTTTTAAGTTTGCAAAGTTTTCTGAACATTTCTTCACATGCATTCACATGTTTTTTTGACACAGTTGCAGGCACGTATCCAGAGGGACGGGGGTGAACAATATATTTTTAAGGGGTATAAATAGAACCTCACAAGTATATGTTTAAGATGAAATTCCTCCAATACAGCCTGGCCACCACTTCAATTAATTTACGAGGATCGCCGCAGGCTGCGCAACAAGTGGGCCCAATTCGATTTTAATTTAGCGAGAAGGGGCCAGCGTGTACTCTCGGGAAATTCTTGGCCAACTTTCACGACCCAAGTGGAAAAGAACAGTTTCTGTAATGGGCAGGGAACGTTGATTTTTCGCGAGAAGCTGGGAGTAGTGGGGAAAAACAGAGGCAGTTATATCAGATATTAACTGTGGAAAATTACTTAGAGGGTTACTACATTTGATAACATACGGTCTCCGTGGGCTGCTAGGAAGCGAAGGGTACCGGGTTTCAGTTCCATACACAACAGCCCGTGAGGGCCAGGGACTATACCTAACGACTGCACCTGCCGAGATGGGAGATCATCCAAACAGTTACGGAGTGACGTGTGGTCAGCACGACGAACCCGCGTCACTGTTGTACGTTTCCGTGACTGGGTTATGCTACTCATTTATAGCATAGAGTTGCGTCTGTCTGTCTTTCCTACACAACTTGAAATCGAATGATTGAAGCATTCTGATATCAGTGTTTTGTGTAGCGTTCTCTTGTACGAGCGGCTAGGGACAGTCTTAGCAACTTGGGAGATGTATATATGCTAGCAGTACCAAGGCTGGTCTGCCTAACCTATCCATGTAAGTATATCGTTATAAGTATGTAAATAGTTCAGGTGGGTTAAATGTTGTTTGTTTAAGCTATTATATGAACACGTGGATGGTTAAGCAAATCAGGTTTTGAGCTGTTAGTATAACAGCACAAACTTCAGGAATGTGTTCCTCACATGTAAACAATGAAAATAGTTTACATAAACAAAGGTTCGGAAATGCTTTGTTTCAGAGTTATTAAATCGAAGTGATTTAGTGGCGTAAGATTACATCATAATGAAATAATGTTAACTGTCGTCACCATGGGAACAAAATCCTAATAATCGACAGTGGTATACGCTAAGGTTATATTTTAGATCCACAGATGTCGTGAGGGATGTCGAGACGAAATTCTATAAACTCTCATTCTCGACTAGGTCTTGGAGGTCTGTTCTCGGTCCAGTCTCGACCTCCTACCCCAGTCCACACTCTCCCTGTTTACCCTTTTGGACGCCCCCATGGCTGTGGCTACCAATAACCTCCACCGCGAATACGCCCTTGCTGCCTACTGAATTGTGGGGATTATGCAAGATTCTGGGGGCTCATAGACAAGATTTTGGGGTTGTTGCAAATTACGTCATTTCTCCCGATTTTGATAATTAAGAATGATGGAGGTTTACATATACAGGGTGTTTCTAAAGGTCGTTTACAACGCTTGGGAGGTGATTCCTCACACGAAAACAAGCAAAAAGTCTAAGTTCCATTTTTACGACTGAGGCTTCGTTTCCGAGATAGGAGCCTCGCAAAAGGTGACAAAGTGAACGTCACACCTAACTGGGACGAATACTATCACAGATAGAGAGGCGGTTCCAAGGGAATCATAAAGGAATCGTATGTGCTCAGTCCGGAAGTCACTATGAAAAGTTCACTGCACGCATGCGCAATGGAGTCCTCAAAGGAATTGGGGATTTCCAGCAACAACAATGCATGGAAAAGGTATGTAACGCAGCAAGAAGGACAGTGACAATGAGAAATGCGTTCAAGACAACACATCCCGACCTCAAACATCAAAACATGACCACCGAACACAAAATCCGAAAAGTTGAGCACGGTTGCATACCCCAGTTACACGCGAGGAATGAACGAATCATGTCATGTGGCATACGAGAGACAGGAGGAGGGAAAGAAAAACACAATATCAGATGATTGCGACAACGTGTATTTTTACACGCGACAACTGCGTAATATCCCCCCCACACACACACACACAACAAATAACAAATGCTACAATATCTTACGCACAGACAGTCCGTGTCACTGTACACCAACTGAAGATGTCACTTTCACCACACAAAGGGGGTGGGGAGCAATGCCAAAAGTGTTCTCACTGGTATTTGCCGAGGGCAATAATCACAGACGGTTTTCAAAATGTCTGCCGTTTACTTCTACGCAGAGATGACAGCGACGAATCAAGGATTGTCGAGTACGAGCAAACAAGCCAGGTGTATCTGCTACCGTCGCGGCGGCGACGTTGATGCGAGCAACGAGGTCCTCAGCTGATGTGACAGGTGTGTCGTATACGAGGGTTTTCATTTCTCCCCAGAAGAAAAAATCGAGAGGGTTGAGATCTGGCGACCTCGGTGGCCATGGCACAGGCTCATCCCTACCAATGAACCTATTGCGAAACACGTCATGCAGGAAATGTACATTACGATCGAAATGAGCTGGTGCACCATCGTGTTGGTACCACATTTCTTGCCGCAGTGCCAAAGGTACGGTCTCCAACAGTTCAGGCAGAACCTCACTAAGAAATGCATGATACGTGCGACCATTCAGGCGAACAGGGAGAATGTATGGTCCAATTAAATGATCATGTACTATCCCGCACCACACATTCACTGAAAACCTGTGCTGGTGATGGGCCACAAAAAGTGCATGTGGGTTGTCAAAGTCCCATACATGACTGTTTCTACTATTGAAGACATCCATCCTGGTGAAAATGGCTTCATCTGTCCACAATACGTTTGCCCCGAAGTGAGGGTTTGTGTCCAGCTGATGCAACAACCATTGGCAAAACTCCATACGAGGGCGAAAGTCACGAGGTAACAGTTCTTGTACTTTCTGCAGTTTAAAAGGGTGCATTCCTTCATCTGACAACACTCGCCAAACATTCACATGAGACGTGTTTCGTGCCCGAGCGAGCACTCGCGTACTGGTGCCAGGATGTTCTGCGACCGCTGTTAACACATCTTCTGCAAACTGATGTGTGCGTACACTTCGGGGTCTTCCAACTTCTTGTCGCGGTGGTAACACTGACCCTGTTTCACGCAGTCGACTGTCCACTACCTGAAAGAAGGTGTGAGACGGTAAACGTCTATGTGGAAAGCGTTCTCCATAAAGACGCCTTGCCTCACGGCTATTACCACGTGCCTCCCCATGCATGAGATGCATGTCTGCTAGCTGCTGGGTCGTATACGCAGCCATCTGTGTAATAGGGAGCTGGAACTGCAAAGTATTGTTTTTGTTTAACACTGGCACACTGCACAAATTGGCCGTATCACCGTACGAACACCACAGACCAATTGTTGCGATACTTGACTTGCCCACTCCACCACGTCAACTTCTTTCAATGCAACATACTAGTACTCTTCAATGCGTATGACAACCTAGAGCGAACTGCTGATCATATCGCAGCACCTGCAACACGATTGGGACGACTGCCGGAGAGAACCAACCCTTCGAGCTCCTCTCGCGGGAACAGCAGTCATGAAGGTCAAACGTAGACTACGAGAGCCAGACTTGCCTGTGCAGCGCTTCCAAAACTGGTCTCTTTTACGTCACAATGATCGCGTGCGAACACTTTTGGTATTGCTCCCCACCCCCTTTGTGTGGTGAAAGTGACATCTTCAGTTGGTGTACAGTGACACGGACTGTCTGTGCGTAAGATATTCTAGCATTTGTTGTTTGTTGTGTGTGTGTGGGGGGGGGGGATATTACGCAGTTGTCGCGTGTAAAAATACACGTTGTCGCAATCATCTGATATTGTGTTTTTCTTTCCCTCCTCCTGTCTCTCGTATGCCACATGACATGATTCGTTCATTCCTCGCGTGTAACTGGGGTATGCAACCGTGCTCAACTTTTCGGATTTTGTGTTCGGTGGTCATGTTTTGATGTTTGAGGTCGGGATGTGTTGTCTTGAACGCATTTCTCATTGTCACTGTCCTTCTTGCTGCGTTACATACCTTTTCCATGCATTGTTGTTGCTGGAAATCCCCAATTCCTTTGAGGACTCCATTGCGCATGCGTGCAGTGAACTTTTCATAGTGACTTCCGGACTGAGCACATACGATTCCTTTATGATTCCCTTGGAACCGCCTCTCTATCTGTGATAGTATTCGTCCCAGTTAGGTGTGACGTTCACTTTGTCACCTTTTGCGAGGCTCCTATCTCGGAAACGAAGCCTCAGTCGTAAAAATGGAACTTAGACTTTTTGCTTGTTTTCGTGTGAGGAATCACCTCCCAAGCGTTGTAAACGACCTTTAGAAACACCCTGTATATGACTAGGGAAAGGATTTTAAGGAGCAAAATTATGGTCGGGAAAGGGGGTAAAAGGTTTCTGAAAATGTTTTCAAAAAGTTGCAAAACAACTGCTAATAAAATGCCCATATTCAATCCTCTCTTTTTCTGCGCCTTCTGTATATAATGCGCGCGGACCGCGTAGAGAACTCTGGTTCTGCCGAATACGTTTTGTTGAAGTTTGTGTTTTCTCTCTACTGGTTTTGCTACATTATCTTGGGAACTATTGGGTCTTCCATTATTATATTATATCATTTTGTAGCTCTCGTTCTGCTCTATAAAATGAGACTATGGGATTTTATGTAGCTGCTCAAGTAGAGTGAAAATCATTTATTTTTCTGTTCAATATTTTAATAAAACATGGAAGAAAAGGAAGGAAAAAGGTGCTGAAGCATCAAAGATGAGGTAAAAAGGAGTTAAATGTGCTAATCGCACGAAAAGGTGTAAAAAGGTGCAACAAAGTGTGTTCATTTTACTTGATTTCATGTCCTAAAATACATATCTCAAACGAACGGTATGAAAACAGCCATATTTAAAATCAGTTCGCTATATAAAACCAATACATGTTCGAAATTACAAGTACTAAGACCAATATAGCCTACTTTCATCTTGTAAAAAAAACACTTAAATGTTTACGCATAGATGGCAGTATTTTGACATATGCATATCAAATAGCGGACATTTGCATAAAGAATCATTATATTTTAAAATATCTACTCAAATTATGATTATAGTAATAAAATACGAACCTTGACTTCTACATTAAGTTGACAAAGATAAATGACTTGTTAAAAATGGGTAGCAATATAACCAAATTTGCATACGATGTATTGTTTAATGAAATTAAGTCGAACCGAGATGCATAAAAGTTTATGTTAGGAACTAATGCCACAAGCGTACATATCGTTCTTTGCATCTAAATATATTGCTTTACCAAAGCTCTTTACCTGCTCCCCAGCAGAATAATATCAGTATAAATAAATAAAGAATTATCAACGAAATCGTTATATCAGCCATGCAAAATATTAAACGCCAAAATAAAATATTCAGCTCTAGTTGGAAGTATTTCAGCGTGGATAGAAATCATTTTCGATGATTTGTTGTATTTAATTCGGATTTTATATTTATATGGATTTAAAAAACATTCATAAAATTGTTTGTATGTTTCTTGGCACTATACATATAGATATAGGTTACCTTGGAAAGGTTTTCCTAGTAAACGGTCCTGTAATGTATTTGAACAGTTTCATTAAAGCAAGTAAAAATTATATGTAAATATAAATTTCTCTGTTTCTGATACTGTACCTAGGTATAAAATGAACGTATGCTATGGAAATGTTTCTTAAGTGTGTTATTAAATTATCATCATTTCAGTAAAATTTCTTCCAGTGAAAATAAAAGTTTATGGATGTACTCTGTAATTACAACTTAAAATATTTTTAAATTCCATGTACCTGAATTTTGCAAAATATCAGCTGACATATATATTTACAGTTTAATGATAATTACACTATTTGCGGTTTAACATTATTAGTGTTTTGTATATTATTCTACACAAAGTATTTGCTATTTTTTCCAATAAAAATCATGGAATTTTAAATCAAGAGATATTTAAGTGTGTTAACAGTTTACTTATTATATTTCCTTTCGTATGAGGTTAACCCCATCAGTACATGTATTATATTTCCTTTCCTTTCCTCTCTTAGAGCCTGATAAACATTATTAAATGATTACGAGATTAATGCAATTTCACCAAAAATAATTGTGATATCTACAAAATTATTGTAGAATCTCAGAGTTACATTTAAATACATGAATTCTTAACGCAAGGAAAATAAATCTCAAAGCTAACACACATATTCGTGTCATATTGTTTTCAAACTTTGGAACTATGTTTGATTTAGAATAAATATTTTCATCAGATAATAGGACAAGATCACGTTTATTAATGGAGACAAGAACGAGACTACTTTCTCCTTCACGAGTCGAGAGGAGTCTCGCTTCGTGTCGGCACTATTGTAATTTTGGTACGTCCGACCAGATATTAGTGTGTTAAATAATACGGGAGGTAAATTTGGTTAGAATTTTGGTGATGGGTAAAATCCTAGTTTTTATTGGGAAATAAATTAGACACATCTCTCATTCTTCACTTCGTGCGAGTCCGTGCTATAACAAGTCATATCACTAGCAACGATTTTACAGTCTTGTCTCATTTAAGGGCTAATCTACAGCGTCGGTGATTAGGGGGGCACTTCCCTCACCCCAGTTTTCGCAACTTTTGCCCCCGCACTATGCTAAATCTTATCTACGAAGGGAAATGTACTGTCTTTGCCACCTTCAATTTTGGCACTTTGCCCCCCAGGTTTTGGGATCCAATCGCCGCCATTGGTAGCTAACGTTGTCCCCTTGTAATTAAGAGGGGCGACCTTAGGAGAACATATCTACATGCCAACCTCTTTGCCACGTAGGGCACGCTGGACACCACGACGTTTTGGCGTTTGGAACCAGCAGCCTAAGGAAATCTCTGTCGACCTCATGTTGTGGATTTCTCATTGTGATTATCATTTCATCATATCACCATCTTCGAAAATATCCAAAAGTGGCACAAAAGGCGAAGTAAAATAAATCAAATCAATCAATCAATTGTAATCAACAAGTTCCGAGTTAGAAATTAAAAATACTAAGACCAAACTTTTTACAATGAAATATGCATTATTCACTACCTTATAAAGTATCTATGAGGATAATTTAGGTTTGACACTCCTATGTTATTAAATATTAACTAACTTTTTCATTAGAAGTAGTTGGCACTGTTAATTATTCACTACTTATTGTTAATTATTCACTACTTTACTCTTTAATGTTAAAGAAAGAGACACATCAATATTGTCCCGTAGATGGCAGCATTTTACAATATATTTCTAATACTGAAAAGTGCGTTCTAAAAATAATTTCATTTTAAAATATTTACTCACATATTAATGAAAGTAATGGAATATGAATCGTAAGTTCTACATCAGGATGGCAAAGATAAATAACTTGTAAAATGGACAACATGCAAACTAAATTTGCATATAGTGTATTGCTTAATGGAATTAAGTAGAATCAAGAAGCATGAAAGTTTATAGTTAAGTAGATGTCCATTCAGTAAAGATGTCATCATTATATCAATGTGAATGTTTTATCAAGTCTCTTTTGAGCACGATAATATAAATATAGATAAATAAAGAATTCTCAACGAAATCATATCTGTAGGTATTAACTATATAAAAGATTATCCGGACCCTGTGGCGGAGCGATGAGAAAATAGCGCTACGGTCCCAGGTTCGAATCGCAGCATGGGCACTGATGTTTCATCATATCATCACTCATCCCCATCTTTGCAAATTCGCCAAAAGTGGCACAAGAAGCGAAGTAAAATAAAGCAAATGAATCAATCAATATAGATCATAAGTCTAGAAAAAATATTCATATTTACTTATCACAAATACGTCATGGCGCCTGAATTTGAAAATTTAGTGCAAAAGAAAAGTATGTATTTTAATATTTCCAGCTCGCTTAGTCTATGGAAATTTCCATTACCTTTTCTTTTTTAAAAATAACGTCTACAGTATGTTTGTTTTAATGTTTGTGTGTTTTTCGTAACACATGTGTCATTAAATCAAAATAATTAACATGCCATTATCATATTTTTTCCACTGTCTCCAGAATGACTCTTATTTTCTTTTCTACCCATTCTTGCACTATACCACAAAAATATAGTAAACTTAAAAATGTTACATTAAAATATCCTGGTTGAAATTCCATCTTTAGAAAAATAAAAGAGATACAAAAATTAATGCATCGTCTCCGAGTTACACTTAGATATGTGTATGAATTCGTGACGTAATGAAAATAAATCTCCGAGCTAACATATATGTATTCGTATATCTTTTAAGAACTAACTCTTCTATAGAGTGATAGCTAACGTTGAGAAGAATTGTAAATATAAACCTAATTTCCACACAGTGCACGCTGGACTCCATTTTGCCAGCTAATGTTCCCAGAGGCGCAACCACGAATTTTTGTCTGGGGAGGGCAAGTACCGGAATAAATGTACCAATAATAATAATAATAATAATAATAATAATAATAATAATAATAATAATATGTTTTCAACACGTTCAATTTCACATTAATAATGGAAAACACGCACAAACCATTTTGAAGGAAAGAAAATGCTTGATGAATGCATTCCGAATATAATTCTATTTAACATCAACATGTATAATTTCATTCACGATATTTGTTGCACATAAACGCTACATGGAGCCACGGAATAGATGAAAGTGCAACGTGCTAACACTAAATTGTGTACGTATTCACAATTTTTTAATACATATAGCCTAATTGTAATATAATTAAGCCTTGTTTCCATATTAAAACCAATAAGTTGCTGACCAAGGCAGTTTATTAAGATAAAAACACTTAACATGTAACGTTTCGACCCTGTATCAGGGTCTTCCTCAGACGAAGAACTAAACTAAAATGATGAAATATACTACACACAGAAAGATTACAAACACAAAGCAGGGTCACAAGCCACACAACAACAAATCAAGTTGACAGTCCTTATCTAGGAAGATTTCTCCAAAGGAATTAAACATATCACCTCCTGACAGTTGTTGACTAATGGGTCTACTACACTGACAGGTGATTGGCAGGTTAAGATTAGCAAGAGTCTAGAACCACCTGCTTACCACTCCCCCACCCCTCCTGCCTTTTTGGTTATGGATGAATTCCTCCTCCTCTGGTCTTCTTCTTTTCTCTTCTTTCTTCCTTCTTCATACTTCTTTTTTCTTCATTCCTTTTCTTCATCCTTTCAACTTTCTCTAACACACTCTTCCATTCCTTATTTATCTTGAGTCCTCCATTCCAATTCATGATGTCTTCTCTTTTCTTTTCTATTTCTTTGGCCTCCTTCCATTTTCTCACTAGTTCTCTCTTCTCTTTTCCTATTCGCCTAGCCGAATCCCATTCAACTTCATGTCCTGTTTCTCTAGTGTGTTTGAATATAGCATTCCTGTCTCTCTTCAATCTCACATCTTCCATGTGTTGCTTTAACCTGTCTTTAAGTCTCTTCTTCGTTTCCCCTATATATACACTTTCACATCCTCTGCACTTCACCTCGTAGATAACCCCTTCCTCTTCTTCCTCTCTCTTTTCTTCCTTCTTCTTGCTGGCTATACTTAAAATAGTGCGTCCTCCCTTCCTGTAAGTTCTTATACCTACTTTCCTCAGCACTTTGCATATCTTCTCTGTGGCATCGCCCATACTTCTTATACCAAACCATCTCTCTTTTTCTTTTTCTTCCTTCTCTTCCAGTCCTCTCTCTTTTACCTCTTTCCTTCTTCTGTTGATGTTGTGTCTGTCTTTCTTTTCATAGCCATTCTCTTCTAGTTGTTCCCACAGGCTATTAATCTTGGTTTTTTCTTCCCCTTTCTCTGTGCATATCTTCTTTATTCGGTCTTCCATATTCCTTATAAAATTACGTTTAGTTCCATCACCCACATCACTTCTTTTGTGGCAGAACACTCCTGCCGAACACTTCTTTTGATACCATGTAGCCACAATCCCCATTCCTCTCTTCTTTTTCATCTCAATATCCAAGAAATTTAATGTTCCTTCCTGTTCCGTTTCGAGCTCAAGGAATATCCCTGCTTTCTCATCTTCTACATCTTTAACAAGCTTACTCAGCTGCCTTTTTGTTCCCTTCCATATCCCAAAACAATCATCCACATATCTACAAAACAGACTTAACTTATCTCCTCCTTTCACTATCACTTCCTTCTCCCATTCATTCATAACTAATTCCGCCAGCACAGGGCTCAAGCAAGAGCCTATATTCAGACCTTCACTAATCTTGATGATTTCACTTCCCACTCTGCTGTAGCCATTGTCCCAAATGGTTTCCAGCGCTTGTACCACTCTCTCACTATCGCATTCTCCTATAATGCCTTTCCCCACTTTCTTCCTCACTATATCCACTACGTGTCCCCTTTTGATGCTCGGGAACATGCTTCTCACGTCTAGGCTAAACATTGTGATTTTATCCCCAGACTCCTTCAGACCTTTTATAAGGTCCACCACCTGCTCACTGTTTTTCACGGCTCTGCTTTCTTGTTCTCTCACTAACACTTCAATTACCTTTTTTAACTTCTTCTCCAATGGTTCCAAAATATTGTCCCTGCAATTCATCACTGGTCTCAACTTTATCTCTTCTTTATGAATTTTGGGAAAGCCTTTTAAAAAGGGCAGTTATATATATAGCCTATATATACAAGATACGAGGGACGTTCCGAAAGTATGTTTCGTCATATTTTTCACAGGGAAGCTTTATAACAAACAGAAGAATACAATGTCATAACAAAATACAATCTTTTGGCTATTTTTCCGCATAGTCGCCACCAACATTGATACATTTGTCGTATCGTGAAATCAATTTCAAGAAACTCTCCTGGTAAAAATCGGTGCCCACCTATTTAAGGAAGTTCTTCACAGCCAGTTGCACCTCTTCGTTGTTTCCGAAGTGACGTCCCGATAGTGGACACTATTCTTTGTACTTCTTCGACGTTCGTTACAGTCTTGGACGTGGAGGGGCGCCCTGATCGGTGTTCATCTTCCACACTCTGCCTTCCTTCGTTGAACATTGAACACCAGCGCCCAACCGTCTGACGGGACATGACGTCGTCTCTATAGACGCTCTGTAGGCGTCCATGTATATCTGAAACACTAGTCTCACGCGCCCATTCATAGCGCACGACAGCACGCACTTCCATTTGTGACCACGTTTCAGCACATGTCTTTCTGCCATACTGGTTTGCTCTCGAATCAGCTCGGGCACGTCGGTCTGCTGCTTATCTAAATTCTTCGGCACTCTGCGCATGCGCCATCGCTCCTCCCATCATGAATTCAAGAAAGATTGTATTTTATTATGGCAATGTGTGTTTCCCACATTGTAATATAGCTTCCCAGTGAAAAAAATGACGAAACTTACTTTCGGAATGTCCTTCGTATATTACACAATCAATTTATCGGTGGCGTCGTTGCCTTGTAATCGAGGGGTTCGATACCCGGTGGAGGCACATAGTGGTTCGGATCCCACTATATACTGTAGCTCCAGTCCCAATTGGCCTTACTGTGCATAAAGTGGATTTAAAACACCAAATCAACCAACAATAAATTTATCCATCTGATAATAAACCAACAAAAAAATTACACAAATGGGCACGCTCCCTTTCCTCCAAAGAATTGTTCATGCATTTAAGACAATATCAACCGTAGTCTTACATCTCTCTCTTTCTGGTCATTTACAATGCATTACAGAAAACAACCAAATATTGCGAGAAAGAAAATTTTACGAAAAGTATTTTTATTTTGCATAAAATTTGAAATTGGGGGTAATTGCCCCTTGCAGGTACCCTTGGCCGTCAATGTTTCCCCACTTCCCCTCCTAGAACTCACTTCCGTCCAAGGTTGGGGACATTACCCCCTCCCCTGTGGTTGCGCCACTGAACGTGCTCTGGCGTATAGATCAACAGTCAGTATAATGTTCTATGAGGCTCGTGATGTGTGCTGAACATTTACGTTTGTGATTTTTCTTTCATCCAATCACCTTCGCGATTAGCCAAAAGTGCAGAAAAGCGAAGTAAAGTAAGTAAATAAATCAATTGTTTAATCAAAGATTCGAAATTAAAAGTACAAAAACCAAACATTTTCTAATGAAATCTGCATTATTCACAAATTTGAAGACGACACATCAAATGTGTCCCATAGATGGCAGATTTTTTAGAAAATATTTCATATAGTGGAAACTATGCTGAAAATTAATTTTGTTTCAAAATATTTACTCAGATTTTTATGAAAGTATTGGAGTACTAATCTTAAATTCTGCATTAACTCGACAAAGTTAGACAACTTGTAAAAATTGACAGCATACAAAATAAATTTGATAAAATGTATTGGTTAATGAAATTAAGTTGAGTCAAGAGACTCTTAAGTCGCTTGTTCGGTAGTAGCCGACGAGTATGTGTCGTATCAAGATGAACTGAACAGCTTTATTAAGTCCTTCTACCTCTCCTGTGTGTGATGTCCTGTGTTGTGTCCTATATGTGCTGAGTGTCCCCTTACAGCCTCAACTTTTACCCCAGGTAAGGGTATTTTATACCCGCAATCATGTATTTATTTTTCTAGTTATGGTAGGGGTGCAAAATAGCCTAGGTACTGACACACCCACAGTAGTGTTATTTGACCTATTATAAACCCGAGAAAGTATGAGCCCCCCTCAGGCAGATTTGGCTACACTTAAACATAGCTCAAGATGTGCATATGAGCTTATTGCTCAAGTGTGGTACTCTGTCTAACCCAAGATTTTTGTAAAAATGCCCTCGGGAATTTCCCGTGAAAGTATGAGCCCCCTCAGATTGATTTGCCTACACTTACAAAAGCTACATCTGTGAGATTGTTGTCCATAAGCTTGTTAAAAATAAGCCCCTCTTGATATTTTTTTTGGCTGCACTTAAAATTAGGGCAAAAATGCTCATAAGAGCTACCCACATACACCCACACCCACCCACACCCACACATATTAACTTCCGGTCCACTTCCGGTCCACTTCCGGTTCAAATTCAGAGAATTAATATGTTAACCTGAATATTTTAATTGGACACCAGGCCCAACTTGCATATCTAGTACAAAGACAATGCATTTTGCAGAGGCCTTCTAGAATTGCTCTGTGACTCTCTCATTTCTTACATCATAAACATATGATTTTTCACCTATAAGAATAACACTACATATAGTGTCATCAGGGAGTGTATCGTGTAATTCACAGATAATTTTAATGTTTGTCCTGTCATTAACCACAACTTGTTTCCTTTTTGAAGTGTTGATGACAAACATGGGTCACTGTGCTTTGAATTCATCTGGTGTGTAATACATGTCAGTATTGCCAGTAGTGACCCTTTTGTATGCTGTAAATGCTTCATATAATTTAAGAAAATCATCCTTGGACATGTTTAAATTATAATTTTCTCCAGGGAACACCTCATTTCTGCCATTTTTAAGATATATGTTCTTGATGTTGCAGCTATCAAATTTACTTGAATTTTTTTCCTGATTATTGTTTCTTCCAGTCTGAAACAGTACCACCACAAAATCTGGCATGTCATATTGTATACTGGAGAATGAATTTGTAGCATCAAATTCATAATAGCTACCAGTGGCAGGCTTCTGCACACATTGATATGTATAAAATTGTAAAGGCACCTGTGGATTTTTTAGGATATCTGCTTTGTATTTAAGAGCATAACTGGCTTCATATTCAACTACTGGAATTCTTAGCTCCATAGTCTGAATAATGCACTTACCTTCATCAGGTAGGGTATTAAGCAGAGCTTCCCCAGTGGAAATTAATGTACTGTACCTCATCAAAGCATTATTATCATTGGCAGCTCTTCTAAATGTGATTCTTAAACCACACTTCTACATAATATCTTTGTAATCTGAGAAAAATCCTGGCAACAGGCGCATGGGGAACAATACTGTGTGGCTCTTAGATATAATTTTATCACCAGCCTCAAATCCACCTATTTTGTAGTAAGAAGCCTCGGTTTTGGATAATTTTAGTGTGGCCAAAGCTGTAGAGGTAATCCCAGGGTAATCTACTCTGTTTATAACAACACCATGTTTTTCTGATCTCAATTTCAGAGAACAGATGTGGCACAAAATTGTCTACCAATCTTATATTTGAATTTGCCGGATAATCTGTACCATCGAGCTTTACAACATCAAATTTGATGTATAGATCTCCTCTGTGGGGGTGTATAAAGCCATCCCCTACATCAAGATCAACCTCAATCTCTGTGTTGGGTTGATTTAAATTTGCAAAGGTCCTCCTGTTTGGGGGGAATGATTGTAGCTCATAACTCTCAATATTTTCCATTTTTTTTTGTATGTATTTTTATTTAAGTATTAATTTCTATGATAGCAGTTGTTGTGGCTCCAGCAAAATCAACTAATTCTTCTTTTTCATTAGTGACCATGAATTCAATGTTATCTATTCTATTATGGCACACAGGAAAATATAATGTTGGTGATGGAGTGTAGATGATCGGTTCCATAAATTCAGAGTTAGGTTTGAATGTTGCAATGATGCCAGTTTGTTTGTGAGTGCCTATGCCATTTGATTTGGTGACCATACCCTCGGCCACTTTAAAGTGAATATTCAGAGTCTCTATGGCTAAGAATTTGGGTATATTAATAGCAGTGTGTTTAATGGCTGGTTCAAGTTTTGTGTTGTTCTCAAAGCCCAACAGCTCTCCTATAGTACCCAGATCCACTGTTTCTGTAGCAGACACAATCTCTACTCTGTGAGTGACAGAATTTTGAGTTAATACTATACCTCTGGGTAACTGAGCATTTAGAGTGGACAGATTATACTGCAATGGAGTGATAACAATTTTTTGATCACCAACTGCAATTGTGTTGTTGTGGTGTGTAATATTAGGGATCAAGTACATGCCATAAAATGCTCTGAGAGCTGTTGTTTTGGGATACACTATATCATCATGTAATCTAAGTTTCAATATTGAATTTTGGCTGGTGAGATGGAATACTCCCATGATGTTTCAGATACCACAGGGCCTTTTGAAAATCTTCAATTGATGGTTTATTTATTTGAGACAGATATCTAAGAACAGATAAACACAGATGTCCACAATTAACATCTTTGAAATTTTGAACACGGGCATTATTGTAATAAAGATTAGTTGATTTTAGATATTTTACTAAATTTTCAGGTGGAACACCTCCAAATGAATCAAACACAAATGCCTCATCTTTTAAATATTTAAGATAACAGATCCAGTGAGTGCCCTGATTTTTGTACTTATCCAAATTAACTATGCCACACTCTTTGTTGAGTGGTTGTTCTGGTAAAGAATCAGACATGTACACACCTCTGAAATTTTTGATGCCCAGTGGCTTGATTAAAGCTTCAATATCTTGGTTTGTAAGCGGCTCTTGTTTTTTTTTAACATACTCATGGCTCTCTTAACACCTTTGCCTTGTTTCTCCATGGCCAGATTATGGCGCTTCAATTCATCTAATTCTGCCTTATTCTTCTTGGCATCTATTACTGTTTTTGCTATAGCAGCAGATCCCCCAGCCAAGCTCCCAACAGCACCAAGTGCTGCTAAGATGGCCGGGATAGTAAATATGAAGCCACCCACATGTGGTTTTTTTCTAGATTGCTGTAATTTTTTTAATTGGGGGGTACTAAGCAACAATTTCATACCATGGCCCTTGGCAAGACAAGAGCTTTTCTTCTTGCGCTGCTTTTTGGTTAAAAGACTATCAATAGTTTTAAGAGATTTAAGACCTGCATAAGGTATCTGATACATAACACCCTTGGCCTTCATCCTAGGTTTATTATATACATAATCACAACCCCCACCCCAGTTTTTGTTTGGTGTTCATAGCTATGGTGTTCCCCAATGCTGCTATTTTCTCACTTAAAGAAGCATCTTTGCTTACAAATCTACCAAATGCAGCCTCTTCTAATTTTTTGTCTGCCACATGTCGCCTCTCAAGATCAGAATGTGTGTTGTATGCTATGTCATGGTCTCTACAAGCAGCATCTAGGGGATTAACACCAGGGTCCCCTCTGTTTAATCTATGATCTAGTTTTGTACCGGGACCACAATACTGATAGCCTGGAATGTGTAGTTCAAATGGTAGCTTGTTTATGATGTCATTAACCAGCCCCCGACCCTCAGAGATATTCCAAAATTTAGGTGGTAGAGTTTTAATAATTTTTATAAGATATCCAATCCCCTTAGTGTCATTCACTATAAAATTAGACAATTTGGTGCTTATCATGTCTTTAATTCCAACCTTTTCATTGTAAAAATTGTGATTGCCAGCATTTTCTTCCCCAGCTATCACCAGCAACCTATCTACAAGTTTCCTGACATCATCAACCCACACAAATTCTTTAGGCAGGGTGTTGTATTGTTTGATTCCACTACCTGTCTTGATCTGTGACCATATGGGCTTGATTAAGTTGTTGTATTTTGCTCCACTGCTAGACTTGACTCTTTTTTGTGTGGGATCATTGTTCTGGTATAGAGCATCTGATATTATTAATATTTCTTTGTAGTGCTCATAATCTTGATCTGTATAGCTGCCAGGTCTCTTCCTAGTCATCAGTTCCCACAATCCAGGTGTGCCAGGATATTTAACAAAACCACCTCTTTCTCCAAGATGAGATTCTGAATATACAATCAGATCATCTCCCATAAATGTTACTCTGAAATTGCCAATTCTATGTATGATGCTACCATCACGCTCTGTGTCAGCGTATAAGCCAAAAACCTCATCTTTGTTGTCTTTAGGTGTGCTTAAATATTTTTGAGCAAGAAGACCCAATTCAATAGGATCCAGAGTAGCTTCAATTCTTCGAGGAGCAACAGGACTAGGTGTATGAATACTAGAAAGTGGGGTGATTGGATAATGTAATATGTTCCTTGCAGCTACAGGTACAAGCTCTGTGATCAAATTTTGATTTTGCTCTGTAACAGTTTTGATATTTTTACCTAATTCACTAATAGCATCAATAATAGGCTGTTCTGTTTGCTTGTGTTGTTCATAGATTCCTCGGTTCTCTGATTTCCATCCCTTAAATCTTTTTACAAGATAATCTCTTAATTTAAGATCATCAATGATTGGCCTTTTCATGGTTATTTATATATGTTTCAATGTCTAGAAAATTGTTGATTTTATTTCTGTATTTGCCACAATTGGGTTTCCTTGTCATATCAATTGTGACAAACCCATAGCTATCCTGGTTCCAGCACCTACTGCAAAACCGATCATTGTAGCTCAAGTCACCACCTACATATTCATCATGTATGTGTTTGATGTTGGTATGATCTTGATGAAACACATATAAAATTGCTGTTGTCTCGGATCAGCTGCTTCGGTATTTTAGAAAAAGTCTGTGCCAGGTAGAAGCAATCTATGTTTTTGTGTCGGCCCTGTGTAAAAAAATTTCTAACCTTGTTTTGATTATCCAGTATAATGTCATCAAACACAACAACAGAATTATCGAGACATTCATGGAGTGGCTTAACATCTGGTTCAAAAGTGGATATATCCAGTCCATCATATAGCTTCATCAGCTGCTGATATTTTAATTGTTCCAAGCTCTTAGAGAAAACATACATGTGCCTGTTTTTAACCAGTTGGATGCCAATAAAAAAATATCAATCATTGGTGTAGTTTTACCACAAGCCGATGGCCCAACAATAAGACATCTAATATTATCAGGCAGCAGCTTGCCATTTCTCTTAATCTGCTGTTTAGGCTCTGGCAGTCTCTTTATAACATCCCAGCTGTTCATAGTATCACTTTGTCTGCCTCGATCCAGCTGTGTTCTGGAAGTCCTAGCCATTTCACAAGTATCTTGTTGCCTTTTCTGCGGATGATTTTTTTCTATGAGATATGTGTCAGGCTGTTTAGTTTTGCTGAGTTCTTCTTCATAAAACCTGCCTTTGAGAATTTCTCCTCGGTGATCTTTTATTATATATGTGTATCGGGTCCCAGGTTTAACTTGAACCACTGTAAATAATTCAGTGCTCCAGTTTCTTGTAAAGCCTCTCTTGAATAAGTGCTTATATTTGCTGATTCTTACTTGATCACCAACCTTGTATTTGGCTTTTCTTGTTGTTGGCTGGTATCTAGGATAATAAACAGTACTGATCAATTTTTGCTCATCAGATGAAGTTACCTCAGAGGGTTTCATGTTGATTGTAGAATGGACCGAGTTGTTATATTTATGTAGAAGTTCTGGTAGGATTGTGAGCCATTTATAATTACCTTGGAGTGTAAATTGTTTATACATATGATTTTTTAGGGTTTTGTTGAATCTTTCTACAATAGAGGCCTTGAGATCACTGTAACTCGAGTAATGTTGTATTGACTGGCTTTTAATAAATTGTTGGAACACCAAATTATAGAATTCTTTGGCATTATCTGTTTGCAAATAGCGCGGTGATCTTCCACTCTGATTGATGATTGTCCTGAAGGCTTCTGTAACACATTTTCCAGTCTTGGATTTGAGTGGCACAGCCCAGGCAAATTTTGAAAATGTATCTATGACAGTGAGTAGATACTTGTAGCCCTTGTTGATCTTGTCTAAGTTTTTCAGCTGTCCACTTGCCATTTCAACCAAGTCACACTGCCATAAATCATCTATGCCTTTTGTAACCACTGGCAGTCTCTTATAATTATGTCTGGCTTGTCTGTGTAATTCATCAACAATAATTTGTCTAGACATAGTATGTAAACAAGAATATTGCAACTATGGGGTGTTCAGCAGCTGATACTACAGGATTTTCTAAATACAGTTTGTCTCCTATTTGTATATTAAATTCCAGAGAACCATCATCTTCAGCATAAGATGTTTCTAATGTATTGGGATCTGTAAAATCCTCTAACTCTGCACTGGTGATTTTTGGTTTGTTGTCAGCATTTGTTATTGATAAGGTAGGGTAGTGGTGTGCCTGTGGTTGTAGCCAATATTTGATCTTGATTGGTCTAAGTGTGTCCCCAACAAAAAACTGGTAATGAAATTGTGCAGGGGACAGCATATATATTTTGCCGCCTGGCGTAAATGGTGAATCATATTCTTTGTTGGGGATAATGTACAATTCAAGAATTACTGTATGTTTAGGATTCTCGATTATGCCAGTTATTTCTTTTTCTGCTGTAAGCAATCTACTTGTTACAGATTCAAGGTGCTCATTGATAGTCCTAACAACATCATCATGGCCTGGCTTGATCTTTATGTCCACAACAAGTTTCTTGTATTGTTGCACAATTTCTTGTAGCTGGGTGGCAAAAACAGCCAGAGCATTTGCTTGGTTGGATTCCATGCTTCCTAGCTGTTGCTTGATGTTGGCTACAATTTGCTGTAAATTTTCAACAACTGCCAATTTTGAATTTTGAGCAGTAAGATCATGGACTTGTCTTCTGATATCCTCAAACAGGGCATGCAGTTCATTAATATGTTGATTAGTTGATAGAGTGGCCACTGTCTGAGTAAGTTGTTTGATCTCTGTCTGGATATTCTTGATATCTTCTGATTTCAATATGCGATTCACAGCTCTCTTAATATTTTTAAGTTCCTGTGATGTAGGCAGATTTGAACAGTATTCTGCAAAGATTCAAGTGCCAATTTCACATAATTTAATTCAGAAGCATCAACCACACCACGCATAGCATCTTGGAGCAGGGTTATGTCTGCCTGAGTGGGTGTTGATTGTTGTAAAATTTCAAGCTTTGTTTGGATATCATCGATCAAGTGATGAAAATGAGATAGCTCAGATTCAGTGTTGAGGTTTTCAAGTTTTGTGATCTGTTGCTGGACACTGACAAGGGTATCTACAATACCAGGCAATCGGGATTCTAGAGATTCTTGTACATTTGTCAAATCATTTTGCACTGCTGCTATTGTACCCTCAAGATGGGTTATGGTACTTTGAATTTTTCCAAAATCTTCATATGTTTCAAGTTGCAGCTTAATGTTGGCAACACTCCGAGTTATTGCACTCAAAGCATCAGAAGATGGCAAGTTGTTCATAAAATTTTCAAGTGTCTCAATTTTTTCTTTAACCTCGGCTATGGCATTGTTCAGAGGGCCCAGATTAGGAATCTCCAGTGATTGAATCTGTTCTTTTAGAGTGGAAATCACTAGATCAAAATCTTCTTGTGACTTTATGCTTTTGACAATTGTTTGGAGCTGTGTCTGGACATTATTTATCTGCTCTTCCAATTGTTGTTTCAATTGCTCAGAGTTGGTGGCCTGGGTCTTAAATTTGGCTTGAAGAGCTGCTACAGCTTCCTCCAAATTTTGAAAATTATCCAATGTGGCCAAATCAGTATATTTTTGAAGCAGCAATTTGAGTTCTGAATCAATTTTAAGAAAAGGTCCATGCATTGTGATTGTAAATTTGTAATCTCTAGTTGAAGACTGGCATTGAGTGTGGTTTGTAAAGCTTGTAAATCACTTCTTAATTTTTTGACTCTGACATCAAGCATCAGAATCTCATCACTGTGGTCTTCATGCCTTGTATGGCCAAATATATCATTAGGCATTTTGATTTAGTGGTTATTTATTATTGAATATCTAATTCTTAATTCTATAAAAAAAGGTATAAACTTGTCATAGGATCCCGGGACCTCAATATATAAGCAGTCACCAGCAGAAACAGTATATACAGTGCCAGAAACCATGTTTGAGTGCTTAATTCTATAAATATTTCTCCCTATTGAAACATTGACATCAACCTCGGGAGTTGTAATAAATTGTAATTGACCACCTACAGGTAATTGGTAATGATTTAAATTATTGTTAAATATGTATAATATTTTACCTGTTTCATCATCAACATCTGTAAGTATGCTGTTCAGATGAATAATTAACAAAGCACTTAGTTTAGATATCATAGATTGTATATCAGAAGGGGGTGCTGGTGTTGGCAGGTCCATAATAGCCTGTTTTTTGAACCCAAATAAGTTCATAGGCATGTTTATTTATTTCAAATCATGCTCTGTAATTGGGCATTGATTACCATTTTTCAAATCAAAATGACCCCATGGTAGAGTATGTATGCCACATGATAAAATGCATCTCTTATCATCATGTGGGTCCAGAGCCACTTTTCTTACAACATTTGTAGTCACCAAGTGATCCACACTCTGAATTCTGCATTCTGATGTTCTGATTGAACTCTGTGATTTGAGACAATTTTTGTAATCTTTAAATTCAAGCTCTTTTTCAACAGTTACTCTGCCAATGCCCTTGCCTTTTTTTGCAACAGCACCAATACATGTTTCAAAGCTGTACATCTTGGCCCTTAACCCAGCAAATGCCACAATAACATCACCAAGTGTCTCATCTTTTAACTTGCCAGGCACCTTTTTGTTGTGGGGTTGAATCTTTGTATGTTCACTGGTATCAAAATATTCAAGCAATGCAGCCTGTGTCATATCTTGATAAACATCTTCTGTCTGAATATCAAGAATAAAACTATCTGTGTCCATGTACATCAGTTTTACACAATCACAATAAATAGGCTAGAGCACATCATAATACAATTTTAACATGTGTAATTTGGCCAATTCCAATATCACAGCCCCTACATAAATAGGCTTATCAAACTTAATCTTTGTTTTTTTCATGTTGAAGAGTGCCATATGTTCATCATAAATTCTTCTGTAATTGAAGTTGGGCTTTGCTATCAATTTTTTGCTCAGGCTGGGGTCAGTAATTAATTTAACATCAGTATGTTTTCTGACATTTTCTATGGTTTTGCCATACACTGAATTGACCATCAATTTAAACAAAGTTTTATCAAATTGGCTCATTGCAGATGTTCGAAGCTCTGTGTTTGTATCAATATACGGCTTCAACCATCTTGAGTGCCTGAACCTCAAAACTTTGCCAACTTTGGTCACTTGAACACCATGATGCATCAGGAACTGGAGGTTTTTGTAATATATGACATAATCCTGTTTTGGCTCTAGAGTCATCATTAGCTTCTTCTGTTTAGAGCCAGGTGAACACTTAACCTCAGGAATTGGGGGCAGATCAGAAAATGTGTTGTGTAAATCATCAGGAATTGTCAGATCAACTTCTAAGAACAGGCCATAGTCACTGTCATCAAAATCCTGAAGATCTTCAATATTGAAATCTTCAACCCACTCAAGCCCTGCATATGGCAATTTATCCATCATAGCATAACCATAGAGGCTGTTGGCATCTACATACAGTATATAATTTGATGGCAGTGCTGGATCATAATTGAGAATATATTTGTTATTTGCTCTGGCATATCTCTGAGAACATTGCACCATGCCTCCTCTTATACATTGCTCCATAAACAGATACATATCTTGATCTTGGATCAGATCCAATTGCATTTTAGTGTTTAAAAACATTGCAGACCATGCTAGGCCTGGAGCACTGTAGAAATACATTGGATCCAGCTTATAATTTTCCATGGAAGATTCTCTAAATGCCTGAAGTATATCAGCCAAGAGAGTCACATCAAGTTTTAAATATGCCTTATGATAATCACCAAATGTCTGGCATTTTAAATTGTTCCACATCAACTGGGCATGGTGATAATCTTCATCAGTGATTCCAGATGCCCTGAGTTTACTGTAGAACTCTTGTTTTGGTGGCAGAGAACACTCATCAAATTTGGAAAAACCTGTAGCATAATCATATGGATATACACCCTTCCGCCTAATTAATTTCAGGTCCAGATTTGGAAACAAAGCACATGTGATTTTGAATTGATCATCAGATAATTGACTGGCCAGTGTAGCCAGGCTAGCCGATAAAATTCTGTATGAATCAAGAAATCTTAAGTGAATGGGAACACCATTAACTTTAATTATCTTGCTAATGGCAATATATTTCTTATCATTTTCAGCTAAAATATTTAAATTCTGCTTGTCAAACCCCTCGTACCTGATCAGATGATGGAAATCATAATTGGATGCACCATGGCAAAATATGGGGACAAATTTTGGTCTCTGGATCTTAATATTACAGCTATTACACAGAGCTATTAAGAATTTACCATCTGTATGGGAATGGTGATGTACCTTGATATTTGTATCTGAAAATTCAGAATCACATACCGGGCATTTTTCTGCATTGTTGAAATCTTCAATCTGATCCTTTGTTAAGTGCAACATGGGTTTTGATTTTAATAAGACATTAGATGCTATGTTATGGCACTCATTTTCTATTCTATGTGCAAATTCTTTGATCGCATCTGCTCCCATGTATAAATATTTCACTAACAACACCACCCTGCACAACAACATAATAAAAACTAGAAGGTTCATGTAGCTGGTATGATGTAATTGAAGATTCATCAGGATCTGGGCTGCAGAATGCAAGGGGTTTGAGGTTTGATTCAAAATCACAGACTATATATGCTGGGTGTTCCAACAAGGCTTCAAATTTTTTGAATTTGGCATTTTCACTTGGATTAGGCATCACCATATGAACAGGTTTATGATTGCCACAGTATTTCAGATGCTCAATTAACTTGTTTTTAGCAATTTCTGCATTCTGTTCACAAACACCATTCACCATTTTTCTACCATCAAATACAGTTAAACATCTTCTACACAACTTGAATATTGTCTTAGATTTGTCTAGTTGTGTTCTAATTAAATCTTCAAGATTATGTATCAGAGTGTAATGGTGTGTGCCATCCTCTTCAATTAAGAGCAGATCAATCGGAACAGCAGAATCATCATCAAGTGTACTGATTCTGAGAGGTGCTATCAAGCAATTGCAACGGCCAGTAGAACAAATAAATACATTAATAGATAATTGTTTACCATTGATATCCCTGGCCTTTTTTTTCAAATTTATCAATATTCTGAACAAACATTGGATATTCTAAGCCCTCCATTGCATCATCAAAATCATGTTCATGTTGTTTATAATAACTTAATCTCTGAGGATTCCTTAAAACTGGATACAAAGCAGCTAAAATACACCACAGAAAGCATTTCTCATCATTATTTTCTATGTTAACCACGGCTCTTTTGTTTTTAATATTGGCAGGTAATAGCAGATATGTAGATCCTTGTAATGGGATGAATTCAGAAATATTAACATAGAGCTTGTGTGGAGATCCACATAGACTCCATCCTGACTCTTTTGCAGCAAATTCCGAGTGTTTAATATTCAATTGCTCTATCAAACTGCATATTATTTTGTCTGAATTTGCATTTGAATATCTGGGTTATCTTCCCAGAGGCAGAGCTGCATGCCACCAGGCACGTCCCCAGGTTGGGGATAGGGGAACGGCCAGCAGATATGTTGGCTAGCTGGAAACAGTCGCGGACAAGCAGCAGCAGGATTGGAGGAGGCGGTGAGATGCGGAGTGGCAACTGCATCTCAGTAAATACTGCAAGACTCCGATGAAAATCCTGCGATGTGGCGAGGAGAGCCGCCACTAAATAAGCTCAGCTACTGCTGCCTTGCAGTAAGGGGAGGGATCCCCAAAGGCTAAGGGAAGGAAAACCCTAACAGAAAACCAAGGGCGGGAGGAGCTCAATAGGCATAGAGAAGCCAATCTTCCTAAGGGAAACAACCCTAAAAAAAAATTCCTGGTCCTCCAAGGTATGGGGGTTGGGCGCGAGGCCAGCACCCTAGCACCATAAAAATACCACGCGCTAAAAATTCTCAACAAGGAAGAGCCGGACAGATTCATGGATGCCGAAAAAAGCATGTGAAAAGGACTAGGAATACGTTAAACATAGGAACTTGGAATGTAATGACACTTCTGAAACCAGGAAAGATGCAAGAATTGTCTGAACAAATAAAGAAAACACAAATTGAAATAGTAGCTCTGCAAGAAACCAGATGGAGTGGATATGGTGTAATAAATAAAAAGGACTACACAGTATTCTATAGTGGTGCAAGAGATAAAAGAGGACTGGCTGGTACAGGTTTCATTGTACAAAAAAGAATACAAAATCACATAATAGGATTTGTGCCTTACAACGAAAGATTATGTAAACTGAGAATTAAGGGCAAGTATAACAATATAACCCTAATCAACACATATGCACCAACTAAAGATAAAGAAGATGAAATAAAAGAAAATTTTTATGAAAATATTCAAAATATGATAGACAGTGTTCCAAAAAGTGATATAATGATTATATTAGGAGATTTTAATGCAAAGTTGGGAAAAGAAAAATATATAGTAAAATATCAGGTAGGCACACATTACATGATGTAACAAGTAAGAATGGTGAAATATTATGTGAATTTGCAGCTGCAAATAACCTGATGGTTATGAGCACCCAATTCCAGCATAAACGAATACATAAAGGAACGTGGATATCACCTGACCAAAGTACTATTAATCAGATAGACCATGTCTTGATTAACAGCAGGAAAAAGGATTTGATAAATGATGTAAGATCTTTAAGAGGCCCAAATATTGACTCTGACCACATATTGGTGCGAGTAATCCTAAAACAGATTCCTGCAATGTATAAGATAAAATCTTCGCCAAAAAGCAAATGGAATAAATCAAACCTACAAAACCCGAAAAAAATGAAGGAATATCGAGCAGTATTACATGAAAAATTGAAAAATCTCCAGGGAAGCAAAGGTGTTAACGAAGATTGGGGTAACATACAGAATGCGATAAATGAGGCAGCTAAAGAAGTTATACAAAAAGAAAGATATACCCCCAAAAATGAATGGTGGGATGAAGATTGCAGAAGGATTATTCAAGAAAAGAACAAAGCAAGAAGGAGAGCAATGCAAATAAAGACCAGGGCCAGCCAAGAATTATATAATGTAAAAAGGAAAGAAGCTAATAAAATGTGTAGAGAGAAGAAGAAGAAATGGTTGAATGATAAAATAAGGCAAATTGAAATTAATTATAAGAAAAATGAGACAAGAAAATTTTTCAAAGAGATACAATCCTTTAAACAACAGCAAACAGTATCGCCAATGATGTGTAAAGATACAGAAGGTAACATCATCTCAGAAAAAGCACTAGTCCTAAATAGATGGAAGGAATACTTTAAAAAGATTCTTAATAATAATGTAACAACAAGTATGCAGGCACCAATAGAACAGAATGACAATAATCAACAAGAACTACATCCTCCATCGTGGAACGAAATAACACACATAATACAAAATCTAAAAACAAATAAAGCTGCAGGATCAGACAACATCCCTCCAGAATTAATTAAAAATGGAGGAAGAACATTGAAACAGAAGTTGCACAAGCTGATATTAAGTGTATGGAATGATGAAAAGTTACCAACTCAATGGAATGAAGGTATAGTGTGCCCAATTTTCAAAAAGGGAGATAGATTAAATTGTGATAATTACAGGCCAATTACACTCCTAAACATTGCATATAAAATACTTGCTATAATACTAAATAAAAGGCTATTGGAATGCACTGAATACAAACTTGGCGAATATCAAATGGGATTCCGAGCCAACAGATCAACTATAGATAATATATTCATAGTAAGACAGATTTTTGAAAAAAGCTATGAATTTAATATTGGACTCTACAACTTGTTTATAGATTTTACCCATGCATTTGACTCGGTGCACAGGAACAAAGTAATACATGTTTTAAAATCATATGAAGTACCATCTAAACTAATCAGACTAATTATGTTAACCTTAACCAACAATAAAGGAAGAGTCAAAATTAACAGGGAAATGAGTGAAGAATTCCAAATAGAAGGTGGAGTCAAGCAAGGTGATCCCTTATCTGCAACGCTGTTTAGTATAGTGATAGATCCTGTATTGAAACAGATGAAATTGAGAGGAAACATATCAACAAGATTAAAACAATGTATTGCATATGCCGATGACATCCATATAACAGCAAGGACGAAAAAGACATTAATAGAAACATTTGAAGAACTAAAAAGTGAAGCTTTGAACATGGGGCTCGTAACTAATATGCAGAAAACTAAATATCTCAGATGTGTAAAAGGTAAAAGCAGATTACAAGACCTAATTATAAACGACGAGAGAGTAGAAGAAGTGAGATCTTTCAAATATCTTGGATCAGTTGTTAATGGCCACAACACAATTGAAGAAGAAATTAGAGAGAGAATTATTCTAGGTAATAAAGCATATTTCGCCAACTTAGCCCTATTTAAGAGTAAACTAATATCTAAATCTGCAAAACTGAGACTTTATTATAGCATAATAAGACCCATAACCACATATGCATGCGAAACTTGGACCCTCAAAGACTCATGTAAACAGAAACTCTCAATATTTGAAAGGAAAATCTTAAGAAGAATTTATGGCCCTCTAAAAGAACCTGATGGAAATTGGAGAATACAAACCAACGAAGAACTCAACAAGTTAATCAGGAATGAAAATATCATAAATTTCATAAAATCACAAAGACTAAGATGGTTTGGGCACGTAAATAGAATGTCTGATGAAAGACTAGTAAGAGAAATATATAAATGGAAACCACTTGGGACACGAGCCATAGGAAGGCCAAAGAAACGGTGGGAAGATGAAATAATTCAAGATCTGAAAGACATGAAAGTAAAGAATTGGACGAAGAGCATCCAGGATAGGAAAAAATGGAGAGATGTTGTTGAGAAGGCCAAAACTTTCAATACATGAAGTTGTAGCGCCTCAAGAAGATATACAGCTACAGTTTCTGTTATGTGGGGCTGTGTAAATTTTGTGCCATTTGATTTCTTATATTGTGTAAACAATTTGAGGGACAGCTTATAAGAGCCATTTTGTGCATTTAGAATTGCCTGCACATCAGGATTTATACTGTTCAAAAAATTCTTAATATCACATCTTGGCTCCGATATAAAACGGTGATCCCTAAGTTGGCCAGCAAAACTACTATGGATGGGTTCATAGCGTGGCTGCTTTGCTGCTCTAGCATTAACAGGTGTTTCATGCTTCCTTTTCAGACCAGATGAAGATGGTTCTGGGGGCAATGTTGATGACTGTGCAGAACAAGTATCTATATGTTTATATGTGAAATATTACATGCTATATTTTCTATGGCATTTAGGGCATATTTTTGTGGGTGTTCTGCATTTTTCTGGATTACAATTCTTTTGATGCTTAGCCCAATTGGGGCTGGATATATTCTTATTGCATTGATTACAATATTTTTGATTTGGCATTTTTGTTGTTGGTTTATTATATAAAATTTCTTGGGATTCAAATCAAAATTCTATGCTTAATAAAAAATATCAGTTGGGTTCAGCAGTGTGCTTTGTATATTTAGTGTGTGTGTGTGTGTGTGTGTATGTATGTTAATATTTTTGGCTTTGGTATTTATATAAAATTTCTTGGGGTTCAAATCAAAACTCTATACTTAATAAACCTATAAAGCTGATAGCCTACATGCACAAAGGTAGAATAAGTACAGAAGCACTGCCCTAGCACAAATGCATGTTCACACAGGCATGTCCTAGAAAAACAATAACCTAATACCATGTGTCATGTATAACAAATTGGGGCAGATATAAACCCTTTGTTCAATATATTACAAATATGTTTGATATAAATAATAAAAAATTCTCTATATTAAATCAAATAGATTTGTAATTCAATTTATATAAATTTGCTATATTTTTGTGTTTTTTTTTAAAAATATGAGGAGCACTGCAACAACATACCCTTACTCTTCAACAACTCTCACAATACTGGCTGATATGTAATGCAAAATCTCTTTATATAGCCTAAGCACGGACCGCATTGAAAACATCTGAAACAATAAGCCAATCAGAATATAGCACATCATCACATTATGTCATAACCAACCAATCAGAAAATAACACATGCCTAATAATTTATTGCATAATATTGGATAATAATTTGTTGCACAACATGATGCAATAGAAATAAACCAGAAATAGGCCACAAGTGGACCGGAAGTGGACCGGAAATGACCGGAAGTGACCGGAAGTGGACCGGAAGTGAACCGAAAGTGGACCGGAAGTAAATATGTGTGGGTGTGGGTGGGTGTGGGTGGCTCTTATAAGCATTTTTAGCTTAGTTTTAAGTGTAGCAAAAACAATATGAAGAAGGGCCATATTTGTGACAAGCTTATGGACAACAATCTCACAGAAGTGGCTTTTGTAAGTGTAGATTGAGAAGAACAACATTTTGCGTTCATATGTTCGCAATTTCCGTATAACATTTGGTCCGGAGTTCCTGTTTATGGATGACAATGCTCACAGGTATAGAGTGGCCTGCATGCTCGCTGGACTTCAATCCTATCGCGCATGTTTGGGATGCTCTTGATTATGGGTGATGAACACCAATAAGGTGCGGATGCAACATGCAACGAAAATGACCAGAAACATTGCAAAAAGGTAAACAGGGTGATCCCTGGTTTTGTGTTGGTTTCCTTCCGTTCCCTTTGTGTTCCTTAAGTTTTGTGAAGCAGTGTATTTCAAATACTAACATATTTACCACACGAACATGTTACACTTAAAATCTTGCAGCAAGTTATTAGATCACGTTTGAAGTGGTCTTTTAAAAAATAATAATAAGAGATACAAATATTAACGTTTCATGTCCGAGTTACACTTAAGTGTATTAATTCCTAACGTAAGAAAAATAAATCATCAAGCTAACATATACTTATTAGTGTCATATTATATGAAAAACTTCGGAACTACGTTTGCTTTGAGACTTCAACAGATCATAAGACGACTTATTTATTGATTGATTGATTTGTTTATTATACTTCGCATTTCTGCCACTTTTGGCTAATTTGCGAAGATGGGGATGAGTGATGAAATTCATGAATGGATAATCAAAAACATCCATGCCCAAGCCGGAATTCGGATTATGTAAACATCGGAACGTAAATGCTTCGCTTCCGAGTTATCTACCAGAATAACATTATGTGCTCAATAAAAATAAAAATTTAATGCAAGAGATATATATGTATGGAATCTAATTGATTTACATCAATAAAAAGCTCAAATTAAACCTTGATAAAGCCATTCATCTATTTTGCAATTTTTTGAGATTTTAACAACTTCATAAAGGAATTAGTGAGTAGACCTAGTGTCCGGGTACTGAACCCTCAATTGGCGCTCGAATCATCATTTGGCGCTCGATCGCCTTAATGGATTTCTCTCGTAAGGCATGATCTCCACTTGATGGCGCAGTGCTGCCAACTCCTCACTCGAAAAAATCACCAAGGTTTTTGGTCTAACCTAACCTAAAGCATGGAGCTGGCAACCTTTTTCTCGCAGCTCATTTGGAGCTCGAATCATCATGTGGGGCTCGTCGTAGCCTTTTATGATGTATATTTTGAGGGGCAGAGTTGGCAACACTGTGGGTCTACTGTAGCCTTTTATGAGGGGGGGTCTATTGTTTTCTGTTTACATCTGGTAATACTGCCGTAGATTGACAGTGTTGTTAACCTACTGGGTTTTTTCACTGTAAATTTTCATTAAAGGACCTGAGAGGCCCTATACAAAAATTCCACTATATGATATTTTGAAGCCTTTCACTGTGTATGTTAACCTCACAAGCAGTGTTGCCAACTCGGGGGCGAGCCGTAGCCTTTTATGGTGTATGTTAACCCCACCAGCAGTGTTTCCAACTCGTCGTAGCTTTTCACGGTGTATAATTTTTAGTTTTTTTGTGTGTGTGTGTGTGTGTGTGTGTACATCGGGCGAGGCGTAGCCTTTTATGGTGTATGTTAACCTCACTAGCAGTGTTTCCTACTAGCAGTGTTTCCAACTCGTCGTAGCTTTTTATGATGTATATTTTGAGGGCACAGAGTTGGCAACACTGTGGGCCCACTGTAGCCTTTTATGAGGGGGGTCTATTGCCCCTCTGTTTACATCTGGTAATACTGCCGTAGATTTTTTGACAGTGTTGTTAAACCTACTGGGTTTTTCACTGTAAATTTTCATGAAAGGGCCTGAGGGGTCCATGTACTTTTTATGTCTGGCAATACTGTTGGGGGCCTAGTGTTGGCGACACTGTGGGTTTTTACTGTAGCTTTTTATGAGGGGGACCTATTGCCCCCCTTTTTATATTTGGCAACTCTATTGGATGTTTCCTTTTTGAGGCTCGAAATCATCATTTGAGGCTTGAAATCATCATTTGATGCTCGTCGGTGTTACCAACCCACTCTACAAAAATTCTACTATATGATTTTTCACAGGCTAAGCTAACCTACAAATAGGAGTTGGTAGCACTGACTTATAAACCCACTGGGTCCTCTTGGCATGTTTTTTCATGATGTGTTGCTAGGCTATTGGGCATCTTGGCGTATACAATGTATATATTTTGAGAGGGGGGTTATGGCTTTTTATGCTGTACGAATACTGGGAGCTTGACAGTGACAACCAGCAGAGTAGGTAAACCTACATCCAGGAACTGGCAACACTAGTTTCTGACAGTGAATTTGAAATAAAATATTAAACAAAATACATGAGTAAACACTGTGATTACAAATAGTACCAGTGTTGTGCCCCCAACTCCAACTGGGCAACTGGGGGAAATAATTGTACAACAATTTGTACCTAATTGTACAATACTTGTACCTAATTGTACAACATATACACAGACATAAAAGAGAGAGCCTTCCCGCAACTTACTTCATGTACAATTTATATGATTTTACAACTGTGAAAAGAAAGCATATGTGTTCTGTATGCACACATTTATTCTTATTTTTCGAAGTTGAATGAAAGCACATGTTTTTACGTTCTCGTAATACTAACCTTGCTCCACTGATTTTAAATTGCTTCCATGCGCTTTTTTTTCCTGTGTTATTTCCGTATGCACGCAACATTCGCTTTCAATAGACAGAAGGAGTGTTAGTATAGCAGGCTTCGAGTTTACAATTTATTAAATTAAACAATAATTTATGTAAGAATATACTTGTACTTACCGAACACAAAATAATAAAAGCACATGTGAATGTTTGCGTGTGTTCATGTTATATGACGACTGAGTAAAAAAATAATGTTGACTCCCCGAAAGATAAAAGTTCCTAGTTCGACATCAGATGCATGCAAATTTTATGTTTTGCTCTCCAAAATCTTGATTTTATGTTTGTGCTATTTGTCATACAGCAGAGGAGGAGGGAGAGGGAGGGGAGGGGGTACTATTAGCGCCATCTATTAGCAAACAATAGAAATAAAAAGTAGGGTCAAACTTTTTCAACACCCAAACATTTTAAACGTCCTTGCGTAGTAATACGATCTAGCTAAAGACGTTTAAAAGAGTACTCTTAGTCGACGAAGCTAATTGCTAGGGCCCTTATATTACTAAAATATTCTTTAATTTGCATATTTCTCATACCGCCATATGTTGTTCTATTTGACTTCTTCCAAAAAAATGCTAATTAGCGAGAGTTAATTAAGCAAGGCAAGTAAAAGAAGCAAAATAGAACAACATATGGCGGCGTGAAAATATGTAAAAAATTCGATTCAGAGGTGGATCGAATTAAAATTGGGGGATATTTTGCATTTTTTCCCTATAATGTACAAAACATTTACCGTACATAATCTTTTCCATTTACAACAGTATAAAATAAGAGGAATGTGTGACAATATCCATATTAATTAGGAAGGTATGTTGTATGCTAGGTTAGCTAATTGTGTTTTTACAGTTTTACTGTATAGAGGGAAGATGGAAAAAGAGAGCTCTACGGAAACTGACGCTCTTAACAATATTGTACGTTCGTGAAAATTATATATATATAAATAAGACTTAAGCGTATTATCTGCTTTCATGTCAGATTTTACCAACCTGTGAGCTGTAGTGTTTAGGTGACAAGCAACCTGCTCAAATATGATACTGTTGACAATATTGTACGCCCGTGAAAATTATATATAAATAAGACTTAAGCGTATTATCTGCTTTCATGTCAGATTTTACCAACCTGTGAGCTGTAGTGTTTAGGTGACAAGCGACCTGCTCAAATATGATACTGTTGACAATATTGTACGCCCGTGAAAATTATATATAAATAAGACTTAAGCGTATTATCTGCTTTCATGTCAGATTTTGCCAACCTGTGAGCTGTAGTGTTTAGGTGACAAGCGACCTGCTCAAATATGATACTGTTGACAATATTGTACGCCCGTGAAAATTATATATAAATAAGACTTAAGCGTATTATCTGCTTTCATGTCAGATTTTGCCAACCTGTGAGCTGTAGTGTTTAGGTGACAAGCGACCTGCTCAAATATGATACTGTTGAAAATATATTGTATGCCCGTGAAAATTATATATAAATAAGACTTAAGCGTATTATCTGCTTTCATGTCAGATTTTACCAACCTGTGAGCTGTAGTGTTTAGGTGACAAGTGACCTGCTCAAATATGATACTGTTGATAATATTGTACGTCCGTGAAAATTATATATAAATAAGACTTAAGCGTATTATCTGCTTTCATGTCAGATTTTACCAACCTGTGAGCTGTAGTGTTTAGGTGACAAGCGACCTGCTCAAATATGATACTGTTGACAATATTGTACGCCCGTGAAAATTACATATAAATAAGACTTAAGCGTATTATCTGCTTTCATGTCAGATTTTGCCAACCTGTGAGCTGTAGTGTTTAGGTGACAAACGACCTGCTCAAATATGATACTGTTGACAATATTGTACGCCCGTGAAAATTACATATAAATAAGACTTAAGCGTATTATCTGCTTTCATGTCAGATTTTGCCAACCTGTGAGCTGTAGTGTTTAGGTGACAAGCGACCTGCTCAAATATGATACTGTTGACAATATTGTACGCCCGTGAAAATTACATATAAATAAGACTTAAGCGTATTATCTGCTTTCATGTCAGATTTTCCCAACCTGTGAGCTGTAGTGTTTAGGTGACAAGCGACCTGCTCAAATATGATACTGTTGACAATATTGTACGCCCGTGAAAATTACATATAAATAAGACTTAAGCGTATTATCTGCTTTCATGTCAGATTTTCCCAACCTGTGAGCTGTAGTGTTTAGGTGACAAGCGACCTGCTCAAATATGATACTGTTGACAATATTGTACGCCCGTGAAAATTATATATAAATAAGACTTAAGCGTATTATCTGCTTTCATGTCAGATTTTCCCAACTTGTGAGCTGTAGTGTTTAGGTGACAAGCGACCTGCTCAAATATGATACTGTTGACAATATTGTACGCCCGTGAAAACTATATATAAATAAGACTTAAGCGTATTATCTGCTTTCATGTCAGATTTTACCAACCTGTGAGCTGTAGTGTTTAGGTGACAAGCGACCTGCTCAAATATGATACTGTTGACAATATTGTACGCCCGTGAAAATTATATATAAATAAGACTTAAGCGTATTATCTGCTTTCATGTCAGATTTTCCCAACCTGTGAACTGTAGTGTTTAGGTGACAAGCGACCTGCTCAAATATGATACTGTTGACAATATTGTACGCCCGTGAAAATTATATATAAATAAGACTTAAGCGTATTATCTGCTTTCATGTCAGATTTTGCCAACCTGTGAGCTGTAGTGTTTAGGTGACAAGCGACCTGCTCAAATATGATACTGTTGACAATATTGTACGCCTGTGAAAATTATATATAAATAAGACTTAAGCGTATTATCTGCTTTCATGTCAGATTTTGCCAACCTGTGAGCTGTAGTGTTTAGGTGACAAGCGACCTGCTCAAATATGATACTGGTAGCCATAAAACTGAATGGGCACTTGAGGATTCTTCAGGATGTCGGCTTTGTACTTGAGAGCATAGTTTGATTCGTATTCTACCACTGGCACGCGCAGCTCCATGGACCTTACAATACACTTGGCAGCGTCGGGTAGTGTGTTGGGAAGCAAGGTAGTCCCGTCCGGGCCCAAAGTGCTGTATCGCATCAGTGCGTCGTTGTCGTTGGCAGCTCTGCGAAAAGTGACGCGCAAACTACCCTTCTACATGATCTCCTTGTAGTCCGAGAAGAAACCGGGCAGCAGACGCATGGGAAACAGTACTGTGTGACTTTGAGTTTTAATTTTTGTACCTGCTTCGAATCCCCCTGCCTGGTAGTATGCTGTATTGGTCTTGGAGAGTTTCAGTGTTCCCACGGCAGTCGAGGTAATCCCGGGGTAGTCAACCCTATCGATGATGGTGCCGTGCTTTCTAACTTCCACCTGCGAGAATAGGTACGGCACAAAATTATCTACGAGTCTTAGGTTTGCGTTGGCAAGAAATGCTTCGCCGTTGTCTCTCTTCACTACATCAAATTTGACGTACAAATCAGCTCTGTGAGGGTGAATGAATTTATCCCCGACGTCCACATCGTATTCTATCTCTCGATTCGCTTCGTTAAGGTTGGCAAACGTGCGACGGTTGGGAGGGAAGGACTGCAACTCGTAACTTTCGATTTGTTCCATGATGGTTATTTATTATATGTTAATCTCCACGACGGCAGTGGTCGCGGCTCCTGCAAAATCAACTACCTCCCCCTTCTTGTTTGTCACTACTAATTCTATGTTGTCTATGCGATTACGAGATACAGGAAAGTATATCGGTGGGGAGGGTGTGTAGATAATTGGCTCCATGAACTCAGAGTTTGGTTTGAACGTAGCGATAATACCTGTCTGCTTGTAACTCCCTAGGATGCCGTCAGAGGATTTGGTGATCATACCTTGATCATTTTTTTTACAGAGCAGTTCGGGTAGGTTGTTATTTATAGACCCCACCCCAATTTTTTTTTGTTTCGTGTTCATGGCGATGGTCGTACCTAATGCGGCGACCCGTTCGCCCAGCGAGACGTCTCTGCTGACGAGTCTCCCGAAAGCTGCGTGCTCTAACTTTCTGTCAGCATCATGACGTACATCGAGATCGGTATTGGTATTGTAGGCAATATCGTGATTCTTGCATGCAGCATCCAGGGGATTCACACTCTTGTCGCCTCTCTTTTATTCGCTGTTCGAGTTTGGTACCGGGGCCGCGGTACTGGTAACCTGGCAAGTGCATCTTGAAGGGTAGCTTGTTGATGATGTCGTTCACGAGACCTCGGCCTTCGGCCACGTTCCAAAATTTCGGAGGTAGGGTGTTGATGATTTTGATGAGGTACCCTATGCCTTTGTCGTCATTCACAATGAAGTTGGCAAGCTTGGAGCTAACCATGTCCACAATTCCTACTTTCTCGTTGCGAAAGTTGCTGTTGCCTGTATTCTTCTCTCCTGCAATAACCAACAACCTGTCTATGAGCTTGCGCACGTCGTCAACCCACACAAACTCTTTGGGCAGGTTGTTGTAGAGTTTGACGCCGCTGCCTGTTTTGACCTGGTTCCATATCGGCTTGATGAGGTTCTTGTATTTTTCGCCGCTGCTAGATTTGACGCGATTCTGCGTAGCGTTGTTGTTTTGGTACAAGGCATCCGTCATGATCAAAATTTTCTTGTAACTTTGGTAATCTTCGTCTGTGTAATCTCTTGGCTGCTTTTTTGGTGATGAGTTCCCACAGTCCAACCGTGCCGGGATACCTGTTCCAGCTGTTTTTCTCACCCAAATTGACTTTCATGTTGTCACCCTCGAACGTGACTTTCGATTTTCCGATTTTCCAAACCACGCCCTCGTTGAGTTCCATGGTTGGGTACAATCCGAAAACCTCGTCTTTCTCGAACTAAACTCAACGGCCTGTTGATCAATCAATTTTCGGAACGCTGCTCTTCTTGCTGGAACAGTGACGATTTCAGATTCGCGACGATCGACATGACGAGGAAACCCAACGACGGAAAATACAGAAACAAAATTAACGACTTTCTAAACGTTGCAACGTTGTGAGAAACGTTTCTCTGTCACTGTTCCAGCAAGAAGAGCAGCGTTCTGAAAATTGATTGATCAACAGGCCGTTGAGTTTAGTTCGAGAAAGACGAGGTTTTCGGATTGTACCCAACCATGGAACTCAACGAGGGCGTGGTTTGGAAAATCGGAAAATCGAAAGTCACGTTCGAGGGTGACAACATGAAAGTCAATTTGGGTGAGAAAAACAGCTGGAACAGGTATCCCGGCACGGTTGGACTGTGGGAACTCATCACCAAAAAAGCAGCCAAGAGATTACACAGACGAAGATTACCAAAGTTACAAGAAAATTTTGATCATGACGGATGCCTTGTACCAAAACAACAACGCTACGCAGAATCGCGTCAAATCTAGCAGCGGCGAAAAATACAAGAACCTCATCAAGCCGATATGGAACCAGGTCAAAACAGGCAGCGGCGTCAAACTCTACAACAACCTGCCCAAAGAGTTTGTGTGGGTTGACGACGTGCGCAAGCTCATAGACAGGTTGTTGGTTATTGCAGGAGAGAAGAATACAGGCAACAGCAACTTTCGCAACGAGAAAGTAGGAATTGTGGACATGGTTAGCTCCAAGCTTGCCAACTTCATTGTGAATGACGACAAAGGCATAGGGTACCTCATCAAAATCATCAACACCCTACCTCCGAAATTTTGGAACGTGGCCGAAGGCCGAGGTCTCGTGAACGACATCATCAACAAGCTACCCTTCAAGATGCACTTGCCAGGTTACCAGTACCGCGGCCCCGGTACCAAACTCGAACAGCGAATAAAAGAGAGGCGACAAGAGTGTGAATCCCCTGGATGCTGCATGCAAGAATCACGATATTGCCTACAATACCAATACCGATCTCGATGTACGTCATGATGCTGACAGAAAGTTAGAGCACGCAGCTTTCGGGAGACTCGTCAGCAGAGACGTCTCGCTGGGCGAACGGGTCGCCGCATTAGGTACGACCATCGCCATGAACACGAAACAAAAAAAAATTGGGGTGGGGTCTATAAATAACAACCTACCCGAACTGCTCTGTAAAAAAAATGATCAAGGTATGATCACCAAATCCTCTGACGGCATCCTAGGGAGTTACAAGCAGACAGGTATTATCGCTACGTTCAAACCAAACTCTGAGTTCATGGAGCCAATTATCTACACACCCTCCCCACCGATATACTTTCCTGTATCTCGTAATCGCATAGACAACATAGAATTAGTAGTGACAAACAAGAAGGGGGAGGTAGTTGATTTTGCAGGAGCCGCGACCACTGCCGTCGTGGAGATTAACATATAATAAATAACCATCATGGAACAAATCGAAAGTTACGAGTTGCAGTCCTTCCCTCCCAACCGTCGCACGTTTGCCAACCTTAACGAAGCGAATAGAGAGATAGAATACGATGTGGACGTCGGGGATAAATTCATTCACCCTCACAGAGCTGATTTGTACGTCAAATTTGATGTAGTGAAGAGAGACAACGGCGAAGCATTTCTTGCCAACGCAAACCTAAGACTCGTAGATAATTTTGTGCCGTACCTATTCTCGCAGGTGGAAGTTAGAAAGCACGGCACCGTCATCGATAGGGTTGACTACCCCGGGATTACCTCGACTGCCGTGGGAACACTGAAACTCTCCAAGACCAATACAGCATACTACCAGGCAGGGGGATTCGAAGCAGGTACAAAAATCAAAACTCAAAGTCGCACAGTACTGTTTCCCATGCGTCTGCTGCCCGGTTTCTTCTCGGACTACAAGGAGATCATGTAGAAGGGTAGTTTGCGCGTCACTTTTTGCAGAGCTGCCAACGACAACGACGCACTGATGCGATACAGCACTTTGGGCCCGGACGGGACTACCTTGCTTCCCAACACACTACCCGACGCTGCCAAGTGTATTGTAAGGTCCATGGAGCTGCGCGTGCCAGTGGTAGAATACGAATCAAACTATGCTCTCAAGTACAAAGCCGACATCCTGAAGAATCCTCAAGTGCCCATTCAGTTTTATGGCTACCAGTATCATATTTGAGCAGGTCGCTTGTCACCTAAACACTACAGCTCACAGGTTGGCAAAATCTGACATGAAAGCAGATAATACGCTTAAGTCTTATTTATATATAATTTTCACGGGCGTACAATATTGTCAACAGTATCATATTTGAGCAGGTCGCTTGTCACCTAAACACTACAGCTCACAGGTTGGCAAAATCTGACATGAAAGCAGATAATACGCTTAAGTCTTATTTATATATAATTTTCACGGGCGTACAATATTGTCAACAGTATCATATTTGAGCAGGTCGCTTGTCACCTAAACACTACAGTTCACAGGTTGGGAAAATCTGACATGAAAGCAGATAATACGCTTAAGTCTTATTTATATATAATTTTCACGGGCGTACAATATTGTCAACAGTATCATATTTGAGCAGGTCGCTTGTCACCTAAACACTACAGCTCACAGGTTGGTAAAATCTGACATGAAAGCAGATAATACGCTTAAGTCTTATTTATATATAATTTTCACGGGCGTACAATATTGTCAACAGTATCATATTTGAGCAGGTCGCTTGTCACCTAAACACTACAGCTCACAGGTTGGGAAAATCTGACATGAAAGCAGATAATACGCTTAAGTCTTATTTATATATAATTTTCACGGGCGTACAATATTGTCAACAGTATCATATTTGAGCAGGTCGCTTGTCACCTAAACACTACAGCTCACAGGTTGGGAAAATCTGACATGAAAGCAGATAATACGCTTAAGTCTTATTTATATGTAATTTTCACGGGCGTACAATATTGTCAACAGTATCATATTTGAGCAGGTCGCTTGTCACCTAAACACTACAGCTCACAGGTTGGGAAAATCTGACATGAAAGCAGATAATACGCTTAAGTCTTATTTATATGTAATTTTCACGGGCGTACAATATTGTCAACAGTATCATATTTGAGCAGGTCGCTTGTCACCTAAACACTACAACTCACAGGTTGGTAAAATCTGACATGAAAGCAGATAATACGCTTAAGTCTTATTTATATGTAATTTTCACGGGCGTACAATATTGTCAACAGTATCATATTTGAGCAGGTCGTTTGTCACCTAAACACTACAGCTCACAGGTTGGGAAAATCTGACATGAAAGCAGATAATACGCTTAAGTCTTATTTATATGTAATTTTCACGGGCGTACAATATTGTCAACAGTATCATATTTGAGCAGGTCGCTTGTCACCTAAACACTACAGCTCACAGGTTGGTAAAATCTGACATGAAAGCAGATAATACGCTTAAGTCTTATTTATATATAATTTTCACGGACGTACAATATTATCAACAGTATCATATTTGAGCAGGTCACTTGTCACCTAAACACTACAGCTCACAGGTTGGTAAAATCTGACATGAAAGCAGATAATACGCTTAAGTCTTATTTATATATAATTTTCACGGGCATACAATATATTTTCAACAGTATCATATTTGAGCAGGTCGCTTGTCACCTAAACACTACAGCTCACAGGTTGGCAAAATCTGACATGAAAGCAGATAATACGCTTAAGTCTTATTTATATATAATTTTCACGGGCGTACAATATTGTCAACAGTATCATATTTGAGCAGGTCGCTTGTCACCTAAACACTACAGCTCACAGGTTGGCAAAATCTGACATGAAAGCAGATAATACGCTTAAGTCTTATTTATATATAATTTTCACGGGCGTACAATATTGTCAACAGTATCATATTTGAGCAGGTTGCTTGTCACCTAAACACTACAGCTCACAGGTTGGTAAAATCTGACATGAAAGCAGATAATACGCTTAAGTCTTATTTATATATAATTTTCACGGGCGTACAATATTGTCAACAGTATCATATTTGAGCAGGTTGCTTGTCACCTAAACACTACAGCTCACAGGTTGGTAAAATCTGACATGAAAGCAGATAATACGCTTAAGTCTTATTTATATATATAATTTTCACGAACGTACAATATTGTTAAGAGCGTCAGTTTCCGTAGAGCTCTCTTTTTCCATCTTCCCTCTATACAGTAAAACTGTAAAAACACAATTAGCTAACCTAGCATACAACATACCTTCCTAATTAATATGGATATTGTCACACATTCCTCTTATTTTATACTGTTGTAAATGGAAAAGATTATGTACGGTAAATGTTTTGTACATTATAGGGAAAAAATGCAAAATATCCCCCAATTTTAATTCGATCCACCTCTGAATCGAATTTTTTACATATTTTCACGCCGCCATATGTTGTTCTATTTTGCTTCTTTTACTTGCCTTGCTTAATTAACTCTCGCTAATTAGCATTTTTTTGGAAGAAGTCAAATAGAACAACATATGGCGGTATGAGAAATATGCAAATTAAAGAATATTTTAGTAATATAAGGGCCCTAGCAATTAGCTTCGTCGACTAAGAGTACTCTTTTAAACGTCTTTAGCTAGATCGTATTACTACGCAAGGACGTTTAAAATGTTTGGGTGTTGAAAAAGTTTGACCCTACTTTTTATTTCTATTGTTTGCTAATAGATGGCGCTAATAGTACCCCCTCCCCTCCCTCTCCCTCCTCCTCTGCTGTATGACAAATAGCACAAACATAAAATCAAGATTTTGGAGAGCAAAACATAAAATTTGCATGCATCTGATGTCGAACTAGGAACTTTTATCTTTCGGGGAGTCAACATTATTTTTTTACTCAGTCGTCATATAACATGAACACACGCAAACATTCACATGTGCTTTTATTATTTTGTGTTCGGTAAGTACAAGTATATTCTTACATAAATTATTGTTTAATTTAATAAATTGTAAACTCGAAGCCTGCTATACTAACACTCCTTCTGTCTATTGAAAGCGAATGTTGCGTGCATACGGAAATAACACAGGAAAAAAAAGCGCATGGAAGCAATTTAAAATCAGTGGAGCAAGGTTAGTATTACGAGAACGTAAAAACATGTGCTTTCATTCAACTTCGAAAAATAAGAATAAATGTGTGCATACAGAACACATATGCTTTCTTTTCACAGTTGTAAAATCATATAAATTGTACATGAAGTAAGTTGCGGGAAGGCTCTCTCTTTTATGTCTGTGTATATGTTGTACAATTAGGTACAAGTATTGTACAATTAGGTACAAATTGTTGTACAATTATTTCCCCCAGTTGCCCAGTTGGAGTTGGGGGCACAACACTGGTACTATTTGTAATCACAGTGTTTACTCATGTATTTTGTTTAATATTTTATTTCAAATTCACTGTCAGAAACTAGTGTTGCCAGTTCCTGGATGTAGGTTTACCTACTCTGCTGGTTGTCACTGTCAAGCTCCCAGTATTCGTACAGCATAAAAAGCCATAACCCCCCTCTCAAAATATATACATTGTATACGCCAAGATGCCCAATAGCCTAGCAACACATCATGAAAAAACATGCCAAGAGGACCCAGTGGGTTTATAAGTCAGTGCTACCAACTCCTATTTGTAGGTTAGCTTAGCCTGTGAAAAATCATATAGTAGAATTTTTGTAGAGTGGGTTGGTAACACCGACGAGCATCAAATGATGATTTCAAGCCTCAAATGATGATTTCGAGCCTCAAAAAGGAAACATCCAATAGAGTTGCCAAATATAAAAAGGGGGGCAATAGGTCCCCCTCATAAAAAGCTACAGTAAAAACCCACAGTGTCGCCAACACTAGGCCCCCAACAGTATTGCCAGACATAAAAAGTACATGGACCCCTCAGGCCCTTTCATGAAAATTTACAGTGAAAAACCCAGTAGGTTTAACAACACTGTCAAAAAATCTACGGCAGTATTACCAGATGTAAACAGAGGGGCAATAGACCCCCCTCATAAAAGGCTACAGTGGGCCCACAGTGTTGCCAACTCTGTGCCCTCAAAATATACATCATAAAAAGCTACGACGAGTTGGAAACACTGCTAGTAGGAAACACTGCTAGTGAGGTTAACATACACCATAAAAGGCTACGCCTCGCCCGATGTACACACACACACACACACACACACACACAAAAACTAAAAATTATACACCGTGAAAAGCTACGACGAGTTGGAAACACTGCTGGTGGGGTTAACATACACCATAAAAGGCTACGGCTCGCCCCCGAGTTGGCAACACTGCTTGTGAGGTTAACATACACCGTGAAAGGCTTCAAAATATCATATAGTGGAATTTTTGTATAGGGCCTCTCAGGTCCTTTAATGAAAATTTACAGTGAAAAAACCCAGTAGGTTAACAACACTGTCAATCTACGGCAGTATTACCAGATGTAAACAGAAAACAATAGACCCCCCCTCATAAAAGGCTACAGTAGACCCACAGTGTTGCCAACTCTGCCCCTCAAAATATACATCATAAAAGGCTACGACGAGCCCCACATGATGATTCGAGCTCCAAATGAGCTGCGAGAAAAAGGTTGCCAGCTCCATGCTTTAGGTTAGGTTAGACCAAAAACCTTGGTGATTTTTTCGAGTGAGGAGTTGGCAACACTGCGCCATCAAGTGGAGATCATGCCTTACGAGAGAAATCCATTAAGGCGATCGAGCGCCAAATGATGATTCGAGCGCCAATTGAGGGTTCAGTACCCGGACACTAGGTCTACTTTAGTGCAGTCAAAATATGAAAAATAATGGAGCTAATTCATAACAAGCTCAAATATGGCATGTAGCTTCTTTATAGCATTGATAATAACATACTAAAATTCCCCGGCGATCACTCGTACGCTAAGTCCGCCATATTGAAAAATGGCGGACAATGAAAGTTTTCACGAAATAAAGGAACTATGGTACTCGCATAATTCATAACAAGCTGAAATTGGGTATATAACATCCTAGTAACATTTATAACGACATACCAAACGTCCCTAGCGATCAGCCTTACGCTAAGGTCACCATAAAAATACTAAGACCAAAGGCGTGCGCAGACACACTTATTTTGGGATCACTTAAATGGGGTTTGGTTTCAAATAGGCCATACAAATCTGGACACTGTTAGCCTAATCGTCGTATTTTCATGTTCCTGTTTCACAAAATCTATAGGAAAAACAGCGGCGTTGGGTTCCGTTGCGCTGACCATGCGTCACCCAATGATAATATGCTTTGGCAGGGCTTGGTTCTTCGAGGGCTATTGCGACACGGAGTTTGGGAGTTCTCTCACAAAAAAAAACTCTTAAGCACATCTCAAATAAAAAGAAACTCTTTATATTTTAACACGGATGTTATTTTTATTACATTTATGGGAGTTTCTGCTATCTAGGGCACATTAGGAGGTGCCCAGACACCCCTGGCACCCCCGTGCACACGCCTATGACTAAGACCAAACATTTTCTTCTAAATATTCTAGAAGGAGACGCATCAAAATTATCCCATAGATGGCGGCATGTTCAAAAGTATTTCTAATAATGAAAGGTCTGTTTAAAACTTATTACATTTTAAAATATTTACTCAGATTTTATGAAACTTATATAATAATAAACATAAGTTCTTCATTTAGTTGACAAAGATATATCGCTTGTAAAAATGAGCAATATTCAAACCAAACTTGCATATGGTGAATGGCTTAATGAAAGTAAGTACCACCAAGACGCATAACGGTCACTTGTAAGTACTCCAAAATAATAGTTGTACTGTTATTAAGACAAACAGTTTTACCAAACCTCTTTACATGTTTACCAGCTGAATGATATTTCAGTATAAATAAAGAAATAAAGAAATATTAACAAAATCATTATATTACCTACATAAAATATTCTAGGCCTAGATAAAATATTCAGTTTTGTTGGAAGCATTTCAAATATACACGGTGTCTCAAAAGTAATAGCGCAAACTAACAAAGGTGAAAGTGCCAGCTTGTAATCACACATTCGCGATTATCTCGAAAACGGCTCGTTTGCGAACCCATGTTTATTGAGACTTTTTTGCTTCTATTATCATGAACTTTCATCTGTGTCAGTTTGCGCTATTACTTATGAGACACCCTGATATTTGTAGACTACACATGCTACATGAATAAAATATACTAAAAATCTTGCAGTTCATTTTTGTATCCGGGTTAAAAATAGCTTTAAAGAAAACAATTAAGAGGTACAAAGCGTGTAATCGACGAAAAACACTTAATATATGAATTTGTAACGTCAGGAAAAGAAATCTCAAAGCTAGCACACATATTCGTGTCACATTATTTTCAAACTTTAGAATAAACATTTTCATCATAGTCATTTCATTTTTTCATGTACTCCGGTCTGTCAGTGCCAGGTTTTAGTATCTAAAATAATACGGGAGGTAAATTTGATCAGAATTTTGCTGATGGGTCAAATCCTAGTTTTCATTGGGAAATAAATGAGACCATCTCTGATTAGCAGAGTGAGTGAGTGATATCACAAGTAAAAGTGCAAGTGTATCTCATTTAAGGGCTAAGTTTTCAGTAGAGGTATCTAACGTTGTCCCCTTAGAATCAAAAGGCTGTAAAAAGGCTGACAATATTAGAAGACACCTAAATGTTAACCTCCTTTCCGCATAGAAAGCTCTGGACTGTATTTTGTAGATAACATTGTTTCGGAGTCTTGAGACACAGTCAGTATAATCTTCTATGAGGCTGTGTGTTGTCGATTTATGTTTGTGATTGTCAGTAGAGAGGCAGCACTTCATTCCTACGCGTCAGCAAAAATTCGATGCCACTGGTGTTATGTTACATCCGGTCGTAGCGGTGTACGAGCGATTTTATTGTTGAGTCAGCAGAACGTGTCTGATCACGTTGAAGACATCGGAAGCGGTGGGGGAGGGGGGTCAATGGATTTGTCACGTTGTTTCTTGATGTATGCTAACCTAACACGTGCGTATGTTTGTGTGTGTGTGTGTGTGTGTGTGTGTGTGTGTGTCTTTGGAGGAAATGCGCGCGCAACCATTGCGTATGATGCAAACACATGAAGAAATGATTTAAAGATGGCGCCGAAGGTGTTGTACCCCGAATGCTTAGCGGCTAAGGTTATTGCTCTGTAAAACAAGAGGCGTCGAGGGTTCGATTCCTGGTAGAGTCAATATTGATTGATTGATAGATTGAGTTAGTTTTTTTTAAGTCCACTTTATGTACGGCAAGACTAATCAGGAGTGGACCTACAGTCGAA